>NC_134867.1:60266572-60566572 GCF_049852395.1 Peromyscus maniculatus bairdii | reverse complement strand
TCAGTCTATCTGTTTGTCTTGCTGTGTTTTTGAAGATGTCTCCTGAGTCTGTTTATACATGTATTGGTTGTAGTTCTAGGAAGTGGACAAAGAAAAACTGTATAAAATACCTAGAAATACCATTCTGGGTCTTGCAGGCACTGAATAAATAAACATCTTAAATTATGAATGTCTGGAAGGGTAATTCCTTATAACAAAGCACCATATCCTGTGATTTGGTTCCTAAGCCACTTAATACTCTCCCCCCTCTCTCTCTTGATCCACATTTCTACCCATCCTGAGTTTCAGACGAGTAATCAAATCCCAAGTAAACAAAAAGATGGAGACAGAATGCTCCTTGAACTGATTTTATTCTAGCAAATCAGGTAACATATTAAATGCCTTAGAAGCATGAAAATACCAAGGCTTTACCTCTTTCTCTCCCTTCCTCCCTCCCTCCCTCCCTCCCTCCCTCCCTCCCTCCCTCCCTCCCTCCTTCCCTGTGAATAAAATTCTAAGAAATGATTAGTAAAAAACATCCTAAGACATCCTTCTGCTCCAAGGTGCTAAGGAGCAGAAAGGGATCTATGCAGGACATAAAGGGTGACTGGCCTCTTCACCTCTGCAATGATAGAGCTGGAGACATCTGCACCTTGCCATCTGCTGTCCCTGGCACCGTAGCTGGGATTGTAGGCTAAGCCCTCTGTGTGCCTTGGGCTCCCTCCTACTATGGAGGGTGAGTTTCAAGACAGACCCTTCAAAGAGAACAAAGCTAAAGTGCATGCCATGTTTATGGCCTTAACATTAAAAGCCACACAGTATCACTCATTCTGTATCCCGCTGGTTGAGGCAATGATGGAGTTCTTCCTGGGCTCAAGGAGAGAAGACACTGACCCTGTGACTCAGGGCTGGAGCACCAATGTGGCTCTATGGGAAGAACTTTAGAATGAGAAATAGAAAGATACACACCTTTGAAAACTATAGCTGCCTACATTTGGGGTCTGGCAACCTATGTAATTCATCCTCTGGAAAAAAGAAAGCCTTATAATATTACTTTAGTAGGTAAATGCAGAGGTCTCTAATTTCCTTCTAGTATAATGTAGACCTGTAAATTGTGTTTCTAAGCCATTCAGAGCTCATAGACCAGTGTCTAAATGCTTATCAGACATGGGGTAAAATTAAATGGAGACTAACTTTACATACACTCACGTTACAGAGAAACAGTGCTTGTCACCAGTCATCCAGTGCTTTAAGTCAGAGAAACATTCCTTATTTAAGTGTCGCCTAACTGGCATCATGGCCACAATGAGATGAATGCCCCAATTCTCAGGTAACACGAGTTCTCGGTCCCCACACCAAATGCAGCACAAATGCTACCCATGGGTAAGGAGACTGAGACATTGAGTTCAGACACATGGAGGCCTGAAATGAATCAACCAATTCTGAGAACTATCTCAGTATTTTAACCATTTTCTCAAATTTTAACATTCCCTCCAATTGGACCTGGTTTCAGCACACTTTGACAAGTCCAACGAAGCTTTATGATGACCCTGTCTCTGAATGGATACTTGTAGGCAGTGTAGCAAGCTCTTTACACCTTCACCTACTGCTAAAAGTCCCTGGGGAAAGCCATGTGTGCAGCTAAGGTCTGTGGACAGAGTAAAGCGGGAAACATCATTTCTGCCCTGATTGTTCTTTGGTTCCTGGAGGCAATGTTCTCCAAGAGCTCTGCCTCTTCTGGGTGATTTTTTAACTTTGGAGATCCTTCTGTAGTGCCAGGGTTTTCCGACACACTCTGAAATGTGTCCTGGACTGGGCATGAATGCTTAAGCTTAGTACAGAGAATTAGACTCTCATCTACTGCAACCTCAGCTGGAAATGCAAATACTAGGTTCCAGGGGAGGATTTGATTTTATTTTTTTAACTTTTTTTTTATTTATTCTTTGTGTCTTTCACATCATGCATCTCCATCCCATTCAGTTTCCTGCCCCTTCATATCCACCCTCTGCCCTTGCAAACCATCCCCCCCTCAAAAAAAATTCAAGAAAAAGAGGGAAAAAATAAGAACAAAAAAAAGGAAAACTTAATCTAGTCATAGAAGCTGTAGTGTGACAGAGTGGGTCACGCAGTAAATCCTTTTGTCCATTTATCTTTACTTGCAAATGTTCACTGCAGAGTCATTGGTCTGGTTCGAGGCCTCTAGTTTCTGCTACACTATCGAAGCTGGGCCCTCACTGGGACTCCTCATGGACATCCTGTTGTTGCCCTGTGTTATGGAGATCCTGCAGCTCTGGTCTGCAGGACCAGCCTCTTCATGCACTGCAGCAGATCACAGATGGGGTGGATGTTGGGGTGGGCCAACTCATAACCCTGATTCCAGGTCTGAGTAGTTGCAAGATTGGTCAACTTGCTAGCTCTCCCTTGTCCTCACCACCAGGGTGAGTTCTCCAGCATTGCCAGGACTAGTTCACCCCTGGCAGTGATGAATAAGGGGCGGGGCCAGTTCTCCTGCTTTCGTTTTCCTCAGGGTTGGATCTCCCACACCTACACCTTCTGGGCCAGCTCTTCTGTGTTGCCCAGGTGTGGCATAGGGGCCATTCTCCCAAGTGCTGCAGCTGATGAGGGGCAAGGACAGCTCTCCCACTCTTATGTCCTCAGGGCCAACTTTCCCACCTGCCTCAGTCATTGATGAGCATGTCGGGGGGAGGGGGGGGCACGGCATCTCTCCCGCACCATGTGGCCACAGGGCAAATGAGTAATGGAGACAGCTCTCCCATGCTCACAACCTCAGGGCTGGCTCACCCACACCTCTGCCAATGGGGTTGGCTCTATTACACTGCCCAGATGAGGGGCAGGGCCTGTTCTCCCAAGTGTTGCAGCTGGTGGGGGACAGGGAGGGAGGGAAGGATTTTAGAAGGCAGACAGAAGCTGTCTGTGCCCAGGTGATGAACTATATACTGCAGTTAAAACAGGAAGCAAGGGAGGGAGGGAGGGAATTTTCTGTGGATACCTTTACAAGTGAATACAGAGTAACACTGCCTGATTATATATGCTAATCAGCAGTTGTAATTAAGACCCACAGGGCTGGACCTATGGATGATTTCAGGAAAGTCTATAGGCTGTCCTGGCCCCTATGAGCAGGAGCTAAGTGTTGATACTATCCCTGTGCTTCATTAACTCTGATGGACACAGACCCTTGCCCCAGAACTATTGATCATTTATATACTGAGCTAATAGATGAGAGAGATATATCCTTGGCAAATCCTGTCTGGTGGAGCACAGCTCTCTCTGCAACCTATCAAAGCTTTTACTGCATTTTTAAATCGTGAAAATGTATTCTGCCTGCAGTGATCTGTGTGAATTAAACAATAATAATAAGGCAAAACTACAATATCTTTTGGTCATGACCTTGAAATGCTATTGTGTGAGCATCTTGAGGATGTGAGCCTTGTACTGGAAAAGCAAGCTTATTTTGTCTCTACACAAATAACCTCTGACTGATGGAGGCCCAGAAGATTTGCGAGTTCTGCATTTCTACCCATCCTGAGTATCAAATGAGTAATCAAATCCCAAGTAAACAAAAAGATGGAGACAGAATGCTCCTTGAACTGATTTTATTCTAGCACATCACGTAACATATTAAATATCTTAGAAGCATGAAAATATCAAGGTCTTTATTGCTCGGTTTAATTATGCTCTGTGCATGCTAACTCTTATGCCTTAAAAAAGAGAAATGATCCGAAATGATTAAAATTAAAACATAATATTTCTTTCCTAATGCTAAAAGTATTTCTGTGACATGATGTGCTTAGAACTGAAGAAAATAAATAAAGCAGAATTATATCCTGGGATGGAAGATTTAGAACATTAACACACATCCTCATTTGGATGGCTGATACACTCCTCTAAATAGTGTTTTGAGGATGCTTGGATCAGCACACCCAAAACCTGAGTGGTCTCCCTATTCTTAGTGACTGAAGTCATACTGATGAAAGATCCGCCTCTAAACATGGCCCATCCCCTCTTGTACTCTTACACAGTGGTGTTCTGTGCAGGAATCGGGATTTAATGGGCTGAATTGTCATGCTAGCTTTTTCTGTCATCTCTTCTCTCTTTGCTCTGTCTTTAAATATTCATCGGCTTCACACACGCTGCAGTAAATGGCTGATCAGAGACTTCAATCCTGAATGCCAGCGCCACTGTTTGATGGGGAGGGACCGAGACCCCCTCTGCCCACAAGATGCTGACTGGCCTCTGCTCTATTGTGATCATCCCTAACAGATCTGCCTTTTCTGTTTTTGTGAGTTCTACATGATGTTTATAACATATTCCTGTAAACAATAGGCTCCAAACAGGGATTAGAAGGCAGCCCAGACCATAAAGTAATCACTATACAAGGGTGAAGGTCCTAATTTAATCCACGGAACCCATGGAAAAAGAAAAAGAAACAGCTCTGGGTGTGGTGGTGTGTGCTTGTAATCCCAATAGCACTGGGGAGGCAGACAGGAAGATCCCTGGGAATCACTGGCCAGCCAGCCTCGCCCCACATGATGAGCTCCTGGCCAAGGGAGAAGCTGTCTCAAAAAAAAAAAAAAAAAAAAAACAAAAAAAAAAACAGGTGGATATATCTGGAGAAACACTACCCAAGGTTGACCTCTGGTCTTGACACACAAGAACACATGCATCCGAACTTACATATGCACACGTATGTATGTATGAACACATGAGTAGGTGCGTGTGCATATGGGTGCATGTAAGTGCATGCACATGTGCACACACACCCACACACACTCACATTCACACACACCTCAAACAATAATCCTATGCTCCAAAGATGTTAGATGAATCACCCTAGTTACATACACAATCCACTGTGTCTGGGACAGCAATCAACACCCTGTCTATAACTCCAGACTCCATTCCACCACATTAAATTTCTCTCTTACAATTAGGGAAAACAGACCAGAATTCGGTGTCCTGTATTTCCATTTGATACCTCTGGTCTTATAGTCCAGAGCAAATATGATTATCTAGTTTATCAGAAATAAATGATAAACGTCCTTAATTTCCTACAATGGCAAAACAAGTTCAGTCTGAATTTCAGAAAAGTGCCCCAGAGTTCAGGGCAGCAATGGGAACACTGATACCGACTTTGGAGGACCGGAACTGAAGCAGTCAGAAAATTCCCAATGGAAGTCACCCATCCTGCTGGAGGCTGGGTCATCTGATCTAAGTTATGACTGTATCCAACCAATAAGGAACACTTACAGATGCATCAGCAGCTCAGGAGGCTGCAGAAAGTAACATACCTGCACGTGCACAAGCGTACACACACACACACACACACACACACACACACACACACACACAGAGCAAACACTCTACCTACCACTTGCTGATCTCCAACCAGCCCAACATAGTGAAAACAATGCCTCTTTGCAGCTTACTTCCATTCCCAAGGCAGTTTTTAATGGACATCTTGGTGTGATTACGTATGTATGACGTCTTCCAGGGGTGTACAGTGTGTATTTTCTGACCTTAAACTCTGTCCCTATGTAATGCAAAGTGTTAGACACACTGTTGTGATTTCATTGATGAATTAAGGGAATTTTTAATTAGGCAGCAACTCCATATAAACGCAGCCATGACATTAACATCTGTGGTAAGATAAACTGAAGGAAATTGTAAAGTAGTCGAATGGGCATGTACTAAAATAAATCAAGACCCGCTTTACAGGATTATGTACTACCTAAGACTTTCACTTTATAAACTTTAAGTTGAGTGTTTTGAAACTATTGTCATAATGACTACAGTGGTTTTGGAAATTCAGTCATGTTATCAAGTATCCAATGTTAAAAAGAGACCACTAATTCATACCAACTTCATTAAGCTTGCCTGAACATACCATTGTCAGGTGAGTTTCTGGTCATGATTGGGCATCTGAGTGAACTTATGGGTAACCTAACTCACAGCCATTTCCATCTAAAAATACTGTTTTGCATATTTCCCAAATTTTTTTGTGGCGATGGAGGTTAGCTATCTCTTGAGGAAACCAGTCCTGAGGTTTTTTCCTGAGATATACAGCCTTATCAGCAACAGTATCTGCAAAATGGCCATGCGAAGCATGGCACCAGAGCATTGGAGGTGCAGGAGCAGTGGTGGACCATGTACCTCGCTGCTTGGAAAGTGTTTTTTCCTTGCTCAGTACGTGACATGCTAATAAACTCCAACCTGCTTTACATTCTTCGTAGAAAGTTTGTAAGGATATTGCAGCTAGACTGAAGGCAGTCTACTTTTCAATGTGCGTTCACTGGACCCGAAGTAGCACAAGTTTACTTTTTGAGCAAAGATGTCTACTCATTATTTTTTCTCTTTTTTTTCTGAAAAAAAAAAAAAAAAGTCTTGCACATACACACACATTCATGAGTGTGCCTGCAGAGGCCAGAAAGGGGCTCTGATCTCCTGGAGTTGGAGTTACAAGTGGTTGTGAGTAGGTTGTGTGCTGGGAACCAAACTAGCCCTCCGGAAGAGTGGCATGTGATCTTTTCCACTGTGCCATCTCCAGCCCAAGAGTATTTTCTTTATCCCAGAGTGAGTGTTGTTGGCTGTTCTGAGTCAGATAGCTAGAAGGTTCTCCTGGAAGTGGCTACGGAAGCTCAACAGCTGACCAGCACCCAACAGTCCTTGAATGCATCCAAGCACATTGAGCCCTGAAGGCCGGTGATTTTTCCGGCATTTCTGCCCTTTCCAATTCGAGTGTTTTACACAAGACCTACTTCTGATAATTGTGCTAAGTACTGAATTTCTTAATTTAATTAAAAATTAAGTAAATCAGCGAACCATCAATGCGAAGAGAATTGTTTCTCCTGAGAAAACCTAGTTGAGTGATTTGCAAAGATTTAATAAGGCATGTTGATTAGTAAACTAGTGTTGAGTTACTTATATGCAGAATAATTATTAAAATGGAAAAAATTAAATTTTAAAGAATTCTAGAGGCCAATCCTGCCTTCCAATTGCTTTGTTAGTCGTCCTCGTTTTACTTTAAAGAATAAATAAATAAAACTAGGGTGGGGGTGCACTGCAGCTCAGTTGGTAGAGTACTTGTCTGGCATGCACAAGGCTCTGGGTTCAAGTCCCCAGCACCTCATAAAGCTGAGCCGGTTGAAACACACCTGTTGCCCTTGCACTCAACGGTGGCGGCAGGAGGACCCGAAGTTCAGGTTTATTATTGGCCACATAAGAACTTGAGGCCAACCTGGGATGTGTGAGAACATCCTAAAACCAGACAATAAACAACTGGGAACTGTAGAAAATTTCATTATAAAGACATTCCAGTAGGAGAAACTGAAAATTTAAATAACTCTTAAAAAAGGTTTTGGGTTTCTTTTTCTATCAAAGTAAAACTTATTCATCCTCAAATGTTTGTGCTATTCTTCACGGGTTACTCTATGGAATTTGCATCTTAAAGGGTAGCTCCTTGGCCAGGGTTCGGCCTCTTTGCCTCAGGATTGGTTTTGGCTCTTCCCTCAAGCTCTCTCCTCACTGACCCCGCACCTCTGCAGCCTTCTCAGCGCTCCACTCCATCTTCTAAAATGCTAAGGGCTACAAGGCGAAGTGGGGCTCCTCTGGCCCTCCTCGTTACCCGTAGAAAGACAAGACCAGGTTTACTGTGTTCTCGTGCACATCAGCCATGTTGCTTTACATCCCATAAACCACCACCACAGTGCTGGGGAAATCAGATTTGTATTAAACAAGCACTGCAATCATTTTCCTGTCACATAGCCAGGAAACACACTAAAGAAGACACCCAAATAGCTATGTGTAATTTATATTTGTATTAATTCAAGTTTAAAGTACACTTTGATCATGAAAACTCAAAACCTATTTTCTTTTCAATTTGGTGGCTTTACATTCCACATTATTCCATTTATGGGCAAAATTAATTCCTTGATAGATGGCGTTACAAAGACAAAAGGAAAAGACAACTTGATTACTTCCTAGTAGACTTTCAAATCAGCTTGCAAAGATTTATTTTTTTAACTTTCGGTAAGATTAAACCTCACTTTCTATTCCACTTTATGAGATCTTCTAACCCAGAGCAGTGGGAAAAGGTATTATTTTATGCCAGCCAGAAGGCTATAACTTAAACATTTTGCTTAGATGATTGGTTCTGTACACTCAAGAAAGCCTGCAAAATCTTTACACCAGCAGGAACTTCGGCATTATTGGGAGAAGAGCATCCTGCCATCCTATCTATGGAGACGGGATGATGGGCCTGGCCTGTCAGAAGGCATCTGGCCATAGGAGTTCTAGGCACCACACATGACAGTTTCCTCCTGTCTTATGCCTGGCTTTGGGTTGTGAAAGTAACACCTGGTATTAGGCAGAATCTGAACTGATCTTAAGGCAACACACATTCCATGGAGGCTTAGGTTGCCTTCTCCCTGGCAAAGGTTTCTGAAAGACCATTTTAGATTGCCTGTCCTATAAAGTCAGTTTATTCACTGTGGCACCCTGGAATTTCACTTTATCCCTTAGGACAAGAACTTCTCACTTTCCATAGTCAACTGATAACTTGAAAAAGCTCTATGAGTCACGGCGATCCCATAAGCGATCTCTGAGGTCATTTGGGGAAGATCCTGGTTGCAGCCTTCTGGGCTGCAAGCCTGAATAAGTCCCCATTATTCTTGGTTCCACTTCCCCAGAGGACGCACTGAAAGAAAAGGCAAGGAGTAACCTGTCCTCTCAGGACTGGTCACAAATGGGGTCCTCTCTAATGCACTAGGAGCCACAATGATACATGTCGTTTAGCGTGTGAAGCTGAGGAGGCAGCCTGTGAGGTGAGCCAGGGTTTTTGTATTCCATCTCTCTCTGTCTCCCGCTTTGTACCAGTAGAGACTACTTGACACTAATAAACACACCTGTCTGGGCAACAGAGCTGAGCTTGCAGTGGCCGGGCAGACGCCTGCACGTGTTCCCCAACTACCCCACGCATGCCTTCAATACCGCGTACAACTAAAATGCTTCATAAAGTTTGAGGATTTTCGTTTTATCGGCGTGTCTTAGAAGCTAATGAAAAGCAAGGTTTTTGGAATACAGAATGGCTGTTTTCATTATGGGAAACAAGTCCTGCTGAGTTTAGGACTAAAATGATAATCTGCAAAATGGTGGCGGAAGAGAATAAAATGTATTTTCCTATGAATAAGGAGAGCCAGGCTTTTGCATGATTTTAATGGGAAGGGGATTAAGCAGTAGGGAATAAATGTAAAGTGCAAAAGAAGAATAAAATACATTAAGCATTGGACAGCCCAAACACAAATCGTTTGTTGCCCCAGTCAACCTGAGAAAGCTCTGGTTCTCTACAGGACAAAGCCCCCTGGGGACTCCCCAACAGTTTCAGATGAAATGAGTTGGTGGCTGTTTTCCACCTGGGAAAGAATTTGACTACAGCAACCTAGTAAGTCGCCAGAGTAGCTCTGTCGCCCGTAGAGCATAATTTGGTGGATGGGGCTGTTGTGCCTTGGGTAGACCCGTTTCTGAGCTATGCGTTGGTGTGGGAGGGAGCCCATGTACACCCCCCCCCCTCCTGCTGCCTGGACTCTGAACAAATCCACTTAGTTATTATCGAGGAAACTGACTGTGGGGATACAGTGGTGATGCTCAGCGGGGATACAGTGGTGATGCTCAGCAAGGTAACAGCCAACACTGAGCCTGGCTGGAGGTTCCTATGGAGCTGAGAACACAAGCCCATTCTCTCCGTGGTGTGTCTGGGATGGGAGGCCTCATTATCAAATGTATTCCACAGGCAGCACATAGAATAGTCAAGCAAGCCCAAGGAAGAGAAGAAGACAAGGCTGGCCATGCCAAAGCTTATCAATAAATGCTCCTTCCAGCTTTCCTGGGGCATTGGGAAATGAAGTCATATCTCTGCTACCTGGCAACCCTCCCTCAGGAAAGGAGGAGTGGGGAGGAAGAGGTTGATGCTGCTGTCCCTGCGTCTCTCTCACACTCACACACATTCAGACAGAGAGAGAGGGAGAGATCAACACCAGAGTTGGAAATTTGTGTTATTTTCCCCCCATCTTTGGGAGTTATTTTCTAAATTCTGGATCAACAAATCTGTGGTTCAAGGTTCTTGAGCAGAGCCTGGAAGGGACCCTGGCTTTGAGATCTGTGGATTTCAAGGCTCCAGAACCTCTTGGCAGGTGGCCTTTGGCAAGGAACTTTGAACTCTGGGTAGCCGACATTTATGTAAAACAAGGTAGTGTGTCTAGATGGGTGTGGCTGCTAAGTCAGCATGCAGGGTTAATACAAAGGTGAGACTTTGTGGGGTATTACGTGTCTAAAACAGTGCTGTGGAGTATTACTTGTCTGGGATCAAGGGCCCAATAAGGCAATAGAAAAGGAAATGTTTCAAAGTGTACCCACATAAAGCCACCCCCACCTCTGGCTGATTGATGGGAAGTGATGGTTAAGAGCCCCATAGGCAGCCCTACCGGAGTCTAGGAGTCTATCTTGCTGGAGTAGAACAGCACCCCTCTGGGGTCATACCCACATCTCGCCTGAGAGTCAGCAGCGGTTAAGTCTCCAACAAGAGACATTGAGAAGCAGTGGGCTAAGCCAACAGGCCAGGTTCTCGGGTCTTGCCTTTCCACACATTCCTGGGCATTGTTCTTAGTTAAGAAAAGGAGAAATAGGTCCTGTTCCCCGGATGAAGCGAGTGACACCTCTGTCCCTGGAACCTAAGGGGTATTTCGGAGCTCAGACACTGCCACAGCCCTGGAACCGGGGAGAAGATGCAGCTGGGGTCCTGCATCACTGCAGGCAGGCGGTTCGTGTTGTGGCCCAGAATGAGGCCCTGGCTTCTCCCTCCTCGTGTGTCTATGTCTCTCCTTGGGTTAGAAGTCAGCTGCCTGTGGGCCTGAAATGATCTGGATGATTCCTCTGCTTCTCCCGTCCCCCTTTGTCACCACAGGAATGAGTGCTCCCTGTTCTTGCTCTGGTTAGTCCCCCTCCGTCTAGACAGAGGAAGCGCACTGCAGCCACTTGACCTTTGTTCATGATAATAAAAAGTGCCTTCCAATTACATCACTCCCTTCATTGTGGACCAGTACGGTAAGGTCCCTAAGCCACACCTAGGACATTGAGCAGTTGCCTAGAACTGTGTTCCCAGCGAGGAAGGGCTCCTCACAGGCATCTGTCATGTGGATGAATAACAACAGCTACAACAGCCCCAAAGACTCCTCTGATTCCAGACTTCTTTGCTGGTTTTTAAAGCACCTTGTCGCTTCCACTAACACAGGCTGACTTCTCTCCATCCCAGGCCTTTTATGAGGTCATACTCCACTAGCCCCTCAGACATGCTTTATGTCGCCGCCGCAGTGGCTGATAAATCCCGAGGCAGTATACAGGCTGACACAGCACTTTTGGTAACACATTATTTTTCTGCAGAACTTCATCTCAAATTAGTGTGAACAGACATGATGCTCAGACCACCCCTGTCTTCATGTGCTCGACCTGGGGGCCCACCATCCCTCTTCCTGCCTCCATACACTGGGTGAGAACTTTAAAACAAACATGTGGCGGGTGGTCTCTTATTCCAGGTTCTAACAAACTTCTTTGTTAATCTTGACTTTGTACATTGGCCCTGTGTGTTCATCATTCACATGGGCATTGCAGGCATTGAGACTGTGGAGGCCCTCAAAGGTTTCCTAGTGAGATCTGAGCGTGCTTTACCCAGCAGGGCTGCATAAGGGGATGGACTGACCACCTGCGTGGTAACCAGGTGATTGGAAGGGTCTGCACTTGGCTGTGCTAGGGGAAGATCTTTTGCTCCACCCCTTGGCATTCCTATAAAAGGCCCTTAGAAGAGACAGGAAGAGCTGGTGGATATTGATCCAAGCCCTCCTGAAGCTATCCTGTGTTTCTGTTTTTCTCCCCTCTATCTTTCTATCTAAATATTTCTCCCTCTTCCCTCCTCAAGAGTACCCTAGGGAAAAAGTGGGGGCAGGCCTCCCACAGAGAAATGGGTAGGGCTCCCACAAGAGACAGCACATTTTCACCTTGGACATTCACGCTGGTCAGGGGTGGGCACCGAAGCTGTTCCCTTCAGCCACATCCTCCCCACATAGAATCTACTGCCACCTCCAGGGGCAGCATCCTGGAGGAAAGAGAGGATACTCTCAAGAGGAATGGCTCCGTGTGTCCAAAGTAGACAGTGCCCACTGAGAGGTGCTGAAGAGAACCTTGTCTGTCTCCCATCTCCATCTTCTACCCAGGCCCTTCTTCCAGTCTAGAACCCCGGAAGCCATCATCACTGATGACTGGGGTGTGCATCATGCGTAGTAGAGATTGGTAGAATGTGGTAGAGGAGGGTCCCTCTCTTGGACCGCCTTTGGTAACAAAGGATGAATGGTATCACATGGCCAGCCAAACTCTGAGGACAGATGACCTCTTCTTTACACAACCCTCCCCGCATCCTATCCTTCAGCCCAGGAAGACCTACTGCTGGAAGACTACATTACAGGTTGTTCTATGGACAGAAGGGTACAGGAAGATGACAGGAGGAAAGATGGAGGATGGAGAGACATCTGTCTGCACACTCTCCCTGGTGACCAGATCTAAGCTCAGATACAGAGGTGTCTTATAGGTGTGCAGATTCGATGAGATGTCAAAAAGGCAACGACATATCATTTTAATTTTAAATAGAACCCTTTCGGGATTGTCCAGGGAAGCATGTTACTAAAAATATTCTCTTATCCATGGCCAGTGATCGCAGCAAATTTAGCCTGGCTTTTACTCTCTCCTTCTTCAGTATAGGACTTCCAGGCTCCCTCTCAGCAGTCCTTCTCTTGGGGCCCCTCCTCTGGGGAGGAAAACCAGCGGCAAATAAAAAGCAAAGACATCTTTGCCTAAGCCCTGAAATTCTTTAAAATCAAACTCAGCATTGCATGAAAAGCCGGCAGTGCCTGCACACCGGCGTGTGCCTCTCACTCAGGTGCACAGCATCCGGGGAGGGTACCTGATGGAGGTGTCTGGGGTGATGAGGACTTGTAATCAGACTGGCGAAGCATTCCACTGTGGACCATCTGTCAGCACATGTAAATAGCCTCATTTGAAAAACCCAGCTGTTCTAGCAGCACTCACCGGAACACACGTCTACCTGTTCTTTGATTATAGTCAGTTATGGAAAGAAGCGAGTCTACTATAGTCCAAAATGATTCCTCCTTAGCTTTTAGATTTCCTGCTCGATGGTTTATTTATTTTTCATGCAAGTTTTATCATCTTATTTACCAAGCATAAGGAAAAAGACTCCAGAATAGGAGCCAAAACTCTGCTCTCTCTCTCTTTGTCTCCAACGACATGTGAATTTGGTAAATTATCGGTGACCACTGGCCGTGTGGTTCCCCGTAAGAGGATCAGATTAGATGGTCCCCAAGGTCTCTTCCAGCTCCTGTGCCAGTATGGCTTGTTTTGTAAGAGAGGAAGATCAGAATTCTCGGGACTAACACTCAGCTGCTGCCCTGGCTTCAGCTGTTTGGACCTTCCACGGGGCTGAAGCTCAAACAGCACAGCCATGCTCAGAGAGAAGACGCGAGGAAGCTCTTAGGGCAAATCCAGCCACCAGCAGAAGGGCAGCCTCTCTCCCTCTTACACTGTTCAGTGCCTAAAAGCATTGTTAAAAGGGAGACTGTGCGTGAACGTTTCCCAAGTCATTGGATATTTTTGAGCTCTCCCTGCCCCATTACTACCTAGTCACATGGTAAACAACCGACCCACGGTGACAAATATTTAAATGTAGAAGGCTTGGAGGACACCTTTCAGGGAAATCGCACAGCTCTCCTCTCCTGGAATGCCCAAACCCAAGAGGCTAGCAGGGCAGCCTGTCATTTCAATGACCCCATCGCTCCCTGAATCCTCAGGCCCTCTCTGGAGATAAATTGAGCAGAGCAGACATTAACAGTGTTTCTGGGTCAGAGGGACAGTTCATCTGGTAAAGACACCTGCTGCTAAGTCTAGAGACCTGAGTTAGATCAACCTGAGACTCACATAGTGAAAGAGGACACCTGAGTCCTGCTATGTTGTCCTGGGAGAGAGGAGGTAGGAGAGGAAGTATTTCCGATTGGCTGGGCTGTGAACATACCCTGAGCTCAGACCCCTGTGCTGCATCCGTGTGCGGCAGCAGGTGACTTACGTTTGCTGAAAGCCAGGGCAAGAGTAAAATCTGCTCAGTGCATGCTGTTATACATAGATGACCTGTGATGCTCTCCCCGTATGTCAAGGTCCAATCAGCCTGAGAAACCCACATCCTGCCCTTCAGGGAAACCAACAGTATGCAGCATCCTACTGTTTGGACTCTTTACTAGGAATATCTAGGACTCTTTTAAATGGTGCATGCACACCTCCAGGACAAAACCAGACTGTGGTGGTGGTGGTGTGGCCTCTAACACAACCACCTGGTTACACTATGTGTCCTCCATTCCCACTCCTGTGTTCCCATCAGTAACAGTATCTCCTGAGTCCCTAAAGGCTGCTGGCGTTTGGAAGGCAAAGGGCCTTTTCAAGTTCTCCAGGTTTCTAAAGCCTTCTGGGTACATGCACACATATGCATGTTTTTAGCACCTGGCCTGCACACGAAGTGATTTTAATCCATGTAACAAGAGCCATTGCAGCCCGAGGCTTCCCCCTTCCTAATGCCGAATGAGCATCTACCCCGCCAGCTGCCTTTTGTCCTAAGTTAGAAAAATTGAGTCCAGCGATTCTGTCAGGGGAATGGCTGGCTCGCACAGGCATGATGGAAGCACCAGAGTTCAGTTAGGAGTTTCAGGAGACAAATGTTGGCTCCAAAGCACATAGAGCTGTTTCCAGACTTGCCATCTCTCAGGCTCTGTCACCGGGTCCTGCTATTTCACCCACAACAGTGCTGAAGGCAAGGCATGTATGCTCAGCATGGCTGCGTGACTTCTCCAAAATCCTTGTCATATCCGCCCCAACTTCCTGCAGTGTCTCTTTAAGGTCAATAATGTTAATGTGCTTGATACATTTCCCATAGATCCCAGCCCTGTCCCATGGTTAGTTTAATGCACCCAGCGTTCAACAGACACCCTATGGATGCCATACCATTAAAAAGAATGTGGTATGCATTGAAGCAGACTCTTCAGAACGTTGTATTCGTAGGTATACCCCTCTCGAGTGGAGGGAGATAAAAATAAAATGTGATGGACTACAGCTACAAAGAGAGGCTTGTAATATATTCAGCTACGAGACTTGTCTGTAAGAAAAAAAACTAAATAACTCCTCTGAGTGGGTGGGCAGCGTGTGCACGTGTGCACAAGCACAGACACATGCTTGCACACTTGTTCACTGATGTTCCTGATGTGTTTGCATCCTCTGAAATAAATATTCCATGTCTAATTTTCATTCCACCAGATAAGCAATACTGTTTGGACGGAGAAGCCGAGAGGAGAAACTTAATTGATGAACCTGGGGTTTTATAGAGAGATAGTTAATGACCTGCAAAGCAGTTTAAGTGGCTTATTAAATATTTAGAAATAGACACATTTCTCAGACAACTGAATTTATTTTGACTTTTCTTATCTCAAGGTGACTAAAAAGCAAAAGTGAAGCCTATGTTTCTAAGTTTGTCCTGAATAAACAGCGGGGGGCGGGGGGGGGGGCGGGGAGGTCAATGAAATGAGGCTGAAATTCACCCCAATTCTCTAGGATTTGGCATCAGGTAATAGATTATGTTTGAGTGTTGTTGTTGTTGTTGTTGTTGTTGTTGTTGTTGTTGTTGTATCTGTGTACCAGGTAAAACCATTGCTGAAGTAGTTCACGGAGCCAGGCTTTTTGAATTTCTGTGTCGCTCACTTATTTCTACACTGGAAATCACTTTGGGTCTTATTGATAAGAACGCTCAGCTAGATAAAGGGGTAAGGTTGCTGATCTCTGTGAGGTCGAGGCCAGCCTGGTCTACAGAGCAAGATCCAGGACAGGCACCAAAACTACACGGAGAAACCCTGTCTCAAAAAAACAACAACAGAGAGAGAGAGAGAGAGAGAGAGAGAGAGAGAGAGAGAGAGAGAGAGAGAGAGAGAGAGAGGAATAAGGCAAGACTCTCAGGGAGAATGCGGTCCAGTGGAGCCCCACCAGGAGACTTCAAGTGGAGAAGCCCCAGGGAGCATCAGGAAAGGGACCTTTCCTCAACTTCAGCGTCCTACAAAGCCCCTTAGACTGAGGAGGTTGGTGCATGCAGAGGATGCAGAGGGACATGGAGAATCGCAGCCAACCCCAGAGTCGTCACCAGTGTAAGGTGAGGCGCTGCCTGAGTGAGCCCCGCTGTTTATTAGAACTACCTGAAAAGCTTGAGAAAGGAAACAAACAAACCAAACCTAGCCATGCCTGACCAGGTCTCACCCCGCCCCTGGGATTCCAAGCCTGGGCCTCTATGCTGGTAGGCCAAGGCTGCCGTAACTAAGCCTCATGCCCATGTGGCGGCAGCATCCGGAATTTATTTTCTCATAATTCTGGAGCCCAGGCATGCAAGATCAGGTTGAGGGCAGGTATAGCTTCTCCTGAGACCTGTGTCCTTGGCTTGTGATGACAAGCGTCCCTCTGTGTCCCTGAGCATTTCTCTGTTGTTGCCTTTGTCACAGTCCCCTCTCCTAATAGGACAGTTGTAATGGATTGGGACCCACCCTGTGACCTCTTTTCTCCCCTAATTACTTCTTTGAATTCCCTGATCTCAAATACAGTCACATCTGAGGTGCTGTGGGTTGGGGATTCGATATAAAAAGTGGTGAAGGACATACTCGGAAACAAGAGCAGCCAGAGTGGAGAACTTGTGATGTGGACCCTATACCGCACCAAGCCGAAAATATTGTCTATATCCCCGGAGAGAAAGTGTATCATTTCTTCTCTAAACTAATGTAAGCATGCCATTTGTTATGGTTAGGAGTCCGGGTGCTAGGATCCTTGTTGTCCTCTGCATGAATTTTAGCTTTATTATTGGCTGTGTGACTTGGACCATTTATTCAATTTCTTTTTACTCTTGGTCAGTCAGATAAGGTTAATAGACATTCTCTTTGCTCCAGACCCATTTATTTCCTGAGTGACTTTCACAAACCCGGAGAGACACACATTATTCAAAAATGCTTTTTTTCTCCAGAACAAGGTTTATGGTAAAAAAATTGGTGAGACCCAAATCAAGTATATAATTTCATTAACAAAATTCTAACGATGTTAATTTCTTACTTTCAACAAACATTGTATAAGATGCCATTGCTAATGGATGCTGCAGGAATGGCATGTGGCAGTCCTACAAATCTTCTACTTTTTAGTAATTCCAGAATTATTCAAACTAAAAATTTTGTCTCGGGCCAGGGATGTAACTCAGGAGTGTTTGCTTAGCATACAGAAAGCCCTGGAATCAGTGAGGCTAAGCACCACATAAAACAGCACACAGAGGCGGAGACCTGTGGTCCTAATCCTATTTAGGAGGTGGAGGCAAGGGGATTGAAAAGTCAAGGTCATCCTCAGCTACATTCAAAGTTTTAGGTTAGCCTGGGCTACTCGAGGCCTTGTCTCAAGAGAAATAAAACATGGGGCTAGAGAGATGGTTCAGCAGTTGAAGAGCAGGCTGCCCTTCCAGTGGACAAGGGTTCCTTCCTAGCAGCCACATGCCTGCTCTCAGTGGTTTGTAACTTCAGTTCCAGGGGATCCAGTTCCCTCTTCTGACCTCCTCAAGCTCTGCATACACATGAAATACACACAGACAAAACACCAAAAACATAAAACAAAAAATAGTCTTCCCAAAAAGAGAAACAAAAATCCCTAAAATTTAACTTTTTAAACCAGTTTAAAAATATATATGCATTTGCTTCCTGTATTTAGGATAGAAAATTCTAAGAAACAAATGCTCCTAGAATTAATATCTAAATCCATCAGACTCTGGATTTCAGCCCTCAGGGTGGTTTTAAGCACTGGGTGAGAATGTACAGAAACTCATAGGCTCGTGTGTAGCATGTGGCTGGCACTTAACACCCGTTAGCCGACAAAGCAGAACAACCCCTCTGCTGTTTTTATGGGAACCAACATGGGGAATTGTCCACCAGGGGTGTCCTAATGATGGGGTTCACCTGTAGTTTGGTCCCTAGCATGTCACTCTAGTTCAGCCATTCTCAACCTGTGGGTCATGACCCCTTGAGGGTCACATATCAGATGTTTTACTTTATGATTTTTTTTTTGTTTGTTTTTGTTTTTTGAGACAGGGTTTCTCTGTGTGGTTTTGTGCCTTTCCTGGAACTCACTTGGTAGACCAGGCTGGCCTCGAACTCACAGAGATCCTCTTGCCTCTGCCTCCCGAGTGCTGGGATTAAAGGCGTGGGCCGCAGCCGCCACCACCACCTGGCTACTTTATGATTCTTAACAGTAGCAAAAATACAGTTACGAAGTAGCAACAAAAATAATTTTCTGGTTGGCGGTCAGCACAGCATGAGGAACTTATATTAAAGGGTCGCAGCCTCAGGAAGGTAGAGAATCGCTGCTCTGGTCAGCTCTGCACGCAAAGCAGAGATAAGCAGGCAAACTCCACAGCAGCTGGGACGAGGAGGAGAAAATAATCAACCAACAGAAAGAACAGCCGACAAGTAGAGCAGAGAGGCGACGCATGGTGTGGAAGCTGCAGAGGTGTGCGGGTGCGGGCAGCTGGACAGCACCACACCTGCCTCCGCAGGGAGTGGTCGGGGACAGACCCGGGCGGGCATGGGGCTTCCTGCCATTCCTCGTGGTCACGTACACAGATCAGTTGCTTGTGTGGTTCTCGGCGGACCTGAGCAAGCAGATCTATCCAGATCCTTGACACAGTTGCTGAGGTCCCCTTTTGGTAAAGAGGCAGGAAACAAAATCTTAGGAGAGCTGCAACCAAGAGGCTCTTGACCCATAGGAAGAAACAGGGATCAAATCTAGTCCTGAGTGTGTACAACACCTGTTCTGTCCCAGTCCACGTTTGAAGTCCCGTACAGGGAAACAGACTCCCGAGTTTCCCACAGCTACACCTGTCTGGTGGACAGCTTTCCCCAGATGATGCATTCCCTGTGTCACCTGCCAAGGCCTCCCTTGACAGGACTCTCACGGATGCCTAAGGAAAGGCAATGGGCAGTCCTAGGTGTCTTGCTTTCACATACCTTGTGTGTTCCTCACCATCCATTAACCTACAACACCAGAGTCCTGAGCACAGCCAGGGACCTCTTCCCCTAGATACTTGGAGGTGACAGATAATCCGCTATTGGTAGACTATCCACATGCATGAGAACTGGCCATGTACGGTTCTGTCTGTGAGACAGAAATGGTCTCGGGGCTCTCATCGAGCTGCCAGAACTGTGAGTAGTGAGTGGTAGGTAAAAAACTGAGGTGGCTGCCTCTCCTGCCCACCACAGCCCACCACAGCCCACCACAGCCCACCACAGCCCACCACAGCCCACCACAGCCCACCACAGCCCACCACCCATGGTCTCCTGAGATCCACTAATGTGCCCCCTCACATAGGAAATACCTCCATTGTGGGAAAGGCTCTGGTGGTCTCTGAAAAAGTGAGCCCAGTTCTGCTGATGGTCACTTTATAAGAAAGAAGAAATCCAAGGTCTGGGATGACCACTCCATCAGGGACATGCTTGCTATGTGAGCACAAAAACTTGAGGATGATGCCCAGAATGTATGTGAAAACAATCTGGGCCTGGTGGCATGTTCTTGTCTTTCCACATTGCAGAAGTCAAGACAGGAAGATCCTTTGTGCTCCCTAGCCAGTCAGCCTGTGCAGTAAACTCCATGACATTATATGAACATGTCTCAACCTCACACATGCACACACATGCATGCACATGCATGAAAACACACACACATACCTATACACAGACACACACATACACACACACACCCATACAGACACACATACCCATACACTCAGAGATACACACACACACACACACACACACACACACACACACACACACACACATACACATATGCACATATACTCACAGAGACTCTCAGAAAAAAAAAAGAATAAAGCAAACAAGGAATGAAGGGTTAGGGAGGGGAGAATCCTGGTTTCCAAAGATGTGTATTCTACTCCCAGAAAAAAACAAAAGCGAAGGTGGTAGCATTTACGGTGAGCCAGCAGTCAGCATGGCTAAGAAAGACACGCATTGTGTATGTCGGAGGTGTCTATTAGAGCAGGCACTTGTCAGGCAGGGACTTGCAGAGTGCCTGGGACCTGCTGATGTTCACAGAGTCCTGTCTGGCTAGAGAACCGGTTATGGATCTCTAACAAATCCCGTGAGAGCTACCCACGCAATTAAGGGCGGCTCTTTGCACAGCTTTTGTAACCTTAGGCCTCATCTATGCTAATGCACAAAAACATGTGACGTTATGACCATCATTAAAACTGAAATGAAAACTTACAAAAAATAAATCAGACCTTCGCACTGTGTTGAGCCGGGAGGCACCAATTCCACAGGATGTCTTTTAATTGGCAGCAGAAGCCAGCCCTGACATTGGAATGCAGGCTCAGTTTGGTTTATTTTAATGCCCTTTGAATGGTGAAGCTATCAATTTGAACAGACCATTTTAATGTACTGCTTGCGGGGGAGTAGGATTCTAATAAGAGATAGTTAACGACACACTCTTTGTAATATTAGTTTTTCCTTCTCAGATACTTTCTACACGCCTAAACGGGATAAATCGGGTAGGATGTATGTCTGGATCCCTCTGATGGCGGTTATGGTTCACAGACAATGGGCTTTGCTCCTCATTTGGCTCTCTCTCATTTCCAGTGGATGAAAGCCAGGAGGAATGAGTCTGTGTGAGTGTGTGTACACACACGTGTGCTCACCCCCAGACACTGGAAAACACCAACCAAGCAGAGAAGCAAGACGGGGAAGCCACTCCTCTCTGCCGCACGTCACGAAACATTTCTAAATAATGGCAGGCTGGGTGGCTGCTCAAGGGGAGAACTCCTGCCTGATGTACCTGAAGCTTGGGGTTTGAGCCCCAGCGCTACAGAAAACTCAAAAGTAACAATTTTTAACAGGAAAGGAAAAAAGAAAGTGTTCCATGTCCCCATTGAAGGAAGGCTCTCCAGCAAGCTTAGTGACTTACCACCAACCTTATGCTAGCATGGATTTTTTTTTTTAAAAAAAAAAAAAGGATGCAATGAGAAATTATGATTCTAAATTTTACTTTCTAATGCATTCATTCTTTTTGGATACCTGCACTATTGGGGCCATGGATTTATTGCACCTGTTGCTAGGCCTTTCTAGGAAACACACTGCAATGCCCCTGACTTGTCTTTTCTGACTAGTCTGACAGTGAGCTACTAAGAGTCCCGTGGGATGCAGCGAGCGCCCCAGCGTTTTGCAGATGGTAGCTGCTCATAAAGGAAATGCCAGGAAACAATCCCTGGAACACATTCCACTCATGGCAGCCAACAGTGTGGCAGGCGTCGAGTAAGCATCAGCCCTGCTTAGTCCTGGTAGGCATTTGTGTTTGCTCCTCTAGTCTCATCCATTCTCTCACCACGGCTAGGTAACATCACACACACACACACACACACACACACACACACACACACACCTCGCCTGCCTCGGCCCCTCCTCCTTGTGGCCTTAGGTGGGATGCTGCAACTCCACAGCTGTCTGTCTTCCAGACCCCATTCAGCTAGGCAAGGCTACCTGATGGCATCCTGGGGGATGCAGATGGTCCCTGCAGGACTGTTTTGTCCATGTCTCGTTTCATCAGGGACCAGCATTTGGAAAGGAAGCAATCTTTGTGTTCAGACATGTGAAATCACTGCATCTCTTGGCTCGCTCGGAAGCAAGTGACTGCTGCTATGTTTGAAGAGAGACTGGCTAACAGGAAGCCACATCTCTTTCCCAAGCATCCCTCCTTCCATTGTGGATTGCCTAGCACAGGGCTCCCCTCAGTGGGCACAGATGTCTTCACCAACGATGCTGACAAGAGAAAAATGTTGGATGCCAGGGGACAGTCAGGGAGCCCTTGGTCTATAATGGCGGAGAGGTGGGACAAGGTCTCCATCTGTGTGCATTTTGCCCTAGTAAATGGCAACGTTTCGTTTTGTCTTTTTTTCTTTTCAAACTGTCCAGGGCGTTTTGTTTTGTTTTGTTTTGTTTTGTTTTGTTTTGTTTTGTTTTGTTTTGTTTTGTTTTGTTTTGTTTTGTTTTGTTTGTTTGAGACACGGACTCACTTTCTCAACCAGGCTGGCTTAAAACTGGTCTCAGAATCACAACATTCCCCCTACTCCAGTCTCCATGTGCTGGGATCATAGGGCCAGGCCACCATGCCTGACACTTAAACTGCTTCCAAGGGCATTTGAAAACACAATAGTTATTGGAGGCCCAGGAAGATTTAAGACACCCTGCTTCTGGAAGCTCACTACACTTCAATGATTATCTTGGGCTTCATTTATTTGAGTTCTGAAATTGATTATCCAGTGACGACAATATTAATCACAATGTTCAGATTAATTTCCACCACTGAGAGTGTATCACGTGTGTCACAAACACCAGCTACTTTAAACCATCCATCCGATTCTCAGCAACCGAACAAGGAGACTAGACCTCCAAATGCCGCCTGGACTCAGCCCGGTTCTCAAAGGGGAAGTGACTGGTGGGTGTCCAGAGGGCAGCAGATGGACAGGGTGTTGTCAGGCATGCATTCTCAATGTGCCTCCCTAGTGCTCTGCTTTTCCCCATTACACTCCAGGCTTCCCAGAGGAAAGTGGGAATCATTCAAGTACACAGGGAAACGCAGACCTTCTCAGGCCCCAGTCAATCAGACCGGCATCAGTGGAGGCTTTTGTTGTAACGCTGGAGTGACCAGGCACAATGTAACACCAGCAGCTCTTTGACACAATTCTATTGTGAGTGACCAGAACCCCTTGAAGTCCTTCAGCTGAAAAAAAGAACAAAAACAAAGAACAAAAAACTAAAAGCCTTTCACAAAGGAGAGAGCTAGGGCAGCAGTGTCTTTAAAATGGTTTGTCAACAAAGCTTCTGTCTTCATTAGCAAAGTTCCAATGTGGGGCAGGCACTAGGTAACCACCAGGTGCCCCCAGGGCTTAGGGTGGCTCAGCTGGAGTTAACGGGGCTTCCTCAGACCAGCTTGTTTGCCACATCTTCCTGGGAATTTCAGAGCGCTGAGGAGGGAGGAGGCAAGAAGAGGGAGAGCTGGAGACGTGAGAAGTAAGTCCTGACAACTGGCAGGGCCAGGCCACGATGGGTGTCCTGTGAGGAGGACTTCAGCTTTCTCTGTGGGTCAGGAAGTGGAGGCTCTCAGCAGGAAGGTTGGATACACCTGCCTTTAGAAAAGGATTGATGAGACGTGTAACAGTGTAGGAGGGGCCAGACGGGAGGGAAGGTGGGGAGGCTGCTTGGATATGTAGGGAGAGGTTTGCTAGGTAGCTTTTCAAATTGCTTCGGGACCATCTCCAGGAAGTAAGGTCCCATCTGCTTTAGCTGCCGGCGCCTTCGATCTCCACTTGAAGCACATGGCCACCTTCTGAAATGGGTAGCGCCCCTCACACACTTGCTACCTCACTGTGATTCTCAGTTATACCCTGTCAACTCGGGTGTTGCCTAAACCTCCCGTAGGTCCAGGTCAGCATCATTCCCTTCCCTTGTCTTGACACCCATTCCGATCAGCTCATACCTTTGGTCAGAAATTTCCAAGACTCTTTACTGCCTCCTGAGCAAGGTGTAAATTTCTTCAGCTTCTGTAGCCTTTCTCCACCCACCCGTTCCGCCCAGGCCCGCCTGAGGAGATAGTAGGCTCCACACGTGTCCTCTTCCTGTGCCCATGCTCCCTCTCTTCTTGCCTTGTCCTCCACTTCTTTGACTCCCCTTGACATTTAAGCTCTAGCGTTTTTGTCACTTCTTGAAATCCCCTCAATGCTAAATTACCCATCCTTTAAATTCTTATGAAACAGGGTGGAAAGTCAACGGTTCTTCCCAATGTTCCTTGCTCTTTAGTTATTTGTATCCATCTTATGATTTCTAGTGGTATCTCCACCTTAGGCATACCCACAGAACCAACATGGCCCTACAGGATGAGAACTGGTTGAATGAATAATTAATTACTGATGTTAATAATTCATAGTTAATTAATGGACCACAGTGAGACCTGGTCATCACACAGGACCAGAACTGTCTGCTAAGTGCCATCTCTCCCATTCTCTCAGACGCCTGCCTCGTAGCCTTTAGCCAGTGAAACTCCATCCTTTGACAAGCAAAGAGTCAAGAGCAAATGCTTACTCACCACTCCAAACTGGACGATTGTTTCTCTCCGAAATGCAGATGCTCTGGCCCTCACCTCTATCATAGGAGGTGATGAGGTCAGAACTCTTGTATATGGGATTCACACTTTTATAAAAGAAACCTCAGAGTCCCCTACTCCTTCTAGGAAGAGGATTGCCCCAACCAGCTACTGAGCATGCCGACACCAAGACTCCTCAGCCTCCAAACTGAGGAGTCGACTGCTTTTGTTTGAGATACTGTCCCAGCATCCTGAACAAGTTAAAATATGTGTATTTCATCAGACTGGGTGAGAGGAATGGCCAAATTATTAATGCTATTTATTAGACAGATTCTATATGAAAGATAATGATTTTAACTGAGCTTTTTTAGAACAAGAAAATAAAGGAAAGCAATAATGTTTAGAATATCGAATACTTCTATTGTTCAGCAGTGCCCAGCTGGCATGATATACAGCACAATCCTTTTCTCTTTTTATACAGCCTATCTTGGCTAGTGCTGATTTTGTAGCTGCTTGTTAACAAAGCCCAGACCCACAAGCCTAGTCAAGGAAGGAGGCTACGTTCCCTGAGGCACTTGGGTAATTTACACCCAAGAGATAATTGAAGTGTGTGTGTGTGTGTGTGTGTGTGTGTGTGTGTGTGTGTGGTGTTGTATGTAGTGTGGTGTGTACATTTGTGTGGGTTCTGTGTATGTATGGGTATGTGCATGTGGAGGTCAGAGGTGAACCTCAGCTGTCATGCCTCAGGACACCGTCTGTCCTGACGTTTGAGGCAGGGTCTCTCACTTTTATCTGGAGTCTGTCGATTTGGCCCTGTTGGCTGGTCAGCGATCCCAAGGGAGCCATCCACTCTGCTTCCCCTGTAGTGACGTGCTTCCTACATGGAGGTCAAAGGTCCCGGGCCTAAGAAGATGGAACACCCCTCTGACGTGCCCTAGCAAGAGCGCATCTGCTGCTGCACGTGCCCCTGCATCCCTACAACTCCCCCCACCAACAGAAAAGCTCTCCCAAAACCTTGGGACCTGCTGATGACAGACTTTGATGAACTCACCTTGCTCAAGGAGGAAAGTGCTCTTGTTACTTGTTTTAAAGTTTGACTTGAGTTTCTCTCAGTAGCATGAGAAGCCCAGGCTTTGTTTTACACATCCCAGGGCATCGGGAGGCATGTACTATGTCCAAAGCGATTCTCATCCTGGTCAGGAGGTTGGCTTCTTTCAGAAAATGATACCAATTCTTTCTTGGCCCTTTGGTTTAAATAAAACTTTGCTGAATTGTTTCTCCAGAAATATATAAACTTTGTCAATGATGTAACAGCAAGATGCAGCTACTGTGCAGAATTCCACCTCAGGGTGTCTGAGAAGGTCCACGGGATTCCTTCTGTTCTCCACTTTCTACTGAATCCCTGGCTTCTCCATGAGACTATGTGTTAGGAGAATGTAACGTGTGACTGGGGCGGGGTCTGTACCAGCCCAGCTTGAGAAGTTGGTGGACGTGGCAAGACTGTGTCCTCTTCAGCTTGCCGGTGTCCTGTATGTGGTCTTTGGCTTTGGTGACCACACATGCCCTAAGCCTTCAGAGTAAGACAGGTTCTGGAAGACACATGAATGTGTGGATATTGTCCCTCTGCTTATCTTAACTGCTGAGTGAAGTCTTTATGGCCATTGAAATCTCACTAAAAGGCATCAAAGCAGCATTAGTCAAGGACCCTGTCAGTTCATGCTGGGGTTCTTCTAGAACCATCCATCCCTCTTTGATAAGCCGATACCAGAGGAAGTTAGAATTCCTTCAACAGCACAGGCATTAACCCAGTGACCCTTCGTGGTACCAGTTTCCATCTTGATTCATTCAACAGCAGGCATCTGAACCCTGCTCGGTCCTGCACTGGGTACAGGCAGGCGGGTGACACAGGTCAGCCACCTGGGAATATACCAAAACTTTCCTCCTGGTAACTCCATTAAGCCTTTCTAGGGTCCAGTTTCCTCATCAAGAATAAGAAAATTAGATTAAATGCTGTCAAATTTAAATCAACACTATTAATCTGTATTTAATTTTACTGTAGATTGTGATTTAAAGAAACAGCTCCTTACACTGGATTTTGGAAAAGAAAAGCTAGACATTTGGTCTAGCTAATATTGTGCTTCCCCAGTCTCTCCACAAGGTGATGTGAGGTGGTTTGACAATTGTAAAGAAGCCAGGCCAGTGGGGAAGTCCCTGAGCCGAACCAGAACATTCTGGAATTTCAAAAATACCCCTGAGTACTGACTGAGCCTTGAGCTGGTATTTTGTGTCACGATCACACTGTCGTCTAAGGAGTGTTAGATGTTTCTTTCTCTGCCTGGAAGGCACATTGTCTTTCAGAGTTCACCCCTTGGGGACCAGTTACATGCAGAAGAAATACTTGAAAAGGCATGTGCTTGAGAGGGGCAGGAAACTTCAACTGAGCAAGAGCTCCAGCTAGGAAGTGTGACATGGAATCAAGTTCCCCAAGAGAGGCAGATGCAGAGCAGTCTGTGCTCTTACATGTAACTCTTGTATATTTCCGTTTTCTTGTTTCCCGAATATCATGTGTGTGCATGTTCAAGAGTGTGCAGGTGCACACATATGTGTGGATGTTCACTTGTGTATATGTATGAATATGTAGCGGCCAGAGGACAAGCTCGGGTGTGGTTCCTAAGTCGTCAGCCACCTGGTTGTAGTTATTTGGTTGTTTTTGAGACAGGGGTCTTCACTGGCCTAGACCTTGCCAAGTAAGCTAGGCTGTCTGGCCAGCCTGCCCCAGGGACCTTCCGAGATCACAGCCCCATCACAGGAGATCACAGCCAGGCACCACTACACCAGGTTTTTTAACGGGGGTCCTGATGGTAGAGCTCCAGTCTTTGTGCTGGCCAAGCAAGTGCTTTGCTGACTGAACCATTGCCCCAGCCCCAGCTGCCAGATAACCATGTTCAGCATTCACAACAGAGGCGTCTTCTGTAGGAATTCTGACCCATTACATCTTTACAGCTTTCTTCTGTGGAAGTTTCCAGATGAAAATCAGTTATCTAAAAGGTTCTGAGGAACAGAACAGAAACTGCTTTTTAACAAATTATCAAACCAAAGCATTGGGGAGGGGGGCGTTGAATGAGAACAGTGCTAGCAAGCAAAATGGGGGCATCCATCTGCACTCTTAGAATTTCCTGTGGGGTGAAAATAGATTTCCCAAGGCATCGGCGTCAAAGCCATGCAGCTCCAATGAGAGGCAGAAACAAATGCTTTTCTCCCAAGGTTAGTGTCGCCTGATTGATCATAAAAGTGGTAGATTTATTACAATTTCTCTGCGGTTTTTTTTGTCATTGTTACCTTCTTCTGGTGCATGAAACACTGCCAGAGGCAGGAACCCAGGCTTAATGGACCAAGCGTCAGATCTGAGGGAGCATCTCCTCAGTTTCTGTTCACTTGGCAATGTGAAAGTCTTGGAATGTTAACGCATTATGCTACAATATTTTGAAAACAAACAGCTTGGCTTAAGTACAGCAGGGATTGCTGCTTTAGTTACTCAAAAGATCATCTCAACCCTCTTCTGTTTTCAAGGAAGTTTTAAGACTCATTTTATAAATCATATTTAGCTTTTTTTTTTATTAGAATCGGATATAGCTGTTGGTGCCACTAATGGATCTGATGTGTTTCCGCTGGTGTCCCTGAACTAAATTGCTGTAACTAATGTGGCAGTGTCTCTTTTATAACTGTGAGCTGCTGAAAGCAAAAGAGAAATTTGTCTAAAGTCAAAATATTAACAGTTTTATTTATTGCAAGATGTCAAGAGGGAAGAGTGTAATTTCTGCTGGATTCAAGACCATAATGAGACTTTTCATGAGGAGGCTTTTCACAGCAAGACTCCCTTTCTGCAAACTCAAAGAAATGTGAAAAAGCAAAGCATTGTGTTGATTGGCAAATACTAGGTGACCCTTTAGCAGAAGTCAAGACAACCATGAATTCAGTCATTTCAACATAAACTACCGCTCTTGTCTTCCCTTCAGCCCAGAGCACGCGTGCCCTGGGTACCAAACCGCACGAACCAGCAGCGGTTCTTCTTGGAGACACTTCCTGTCGTCGTCGTCCCCTCCATTTTTTCTTTCTTATCCATTTTTCTTTGAGTCTATCTGGAAAAATAGTGTTGTTGAGTCATTAGGAGAATATCAAGTGAGCCAGACTGACAGAATACACACACGCTCAAAAATGCGATGGTTCTCAACAGTAGACCAGCCCAACATTTCACACAAGGGTTTTGTTGAAATTTCAGAAAGAAATAGAAATGCTTGATTCAGATGTGTTTTTCAAAATAGTTTTTTTTTTTTTAATTTTTCTTAACCAAGTGTGGTGGGGTGCGCCTATAATCCTAGGATTCATGAGGCTGAGGCAGGAGGATTGTGAGTTTGAGGCCAGGTCATGTTTTAAAGCTGTCTGGTGTCCCATGGCTATTTGATATTTGTTGATAGGAACAGTACTAAGGATATAGTAGATTGGTTCTAAATGGTTCAAAACTGAAGGGCTCTATATGTGCACATTCTTGTGTCCAATGGGAAGAATACTCCAGGGGCATCTTCACGCCTTTGCCTCTGTCGTCCAGACACGCATTTGGCATGCTTAGGTCTGGCTCCGTATCTCCTTTACGAGGAAATGTGGGTAAAGAGAAGCAAGGAGAGGTATCAAGAAGCCAGCTGTTCAGCAGAAGAGGCCACGTAGGGAGAGTGGGGGTCCCAGCCTCTGAAGACACCGCAGAGCTCTGTGACAGAGGACTCACGGGTGCCCTGAACAGATGCCCCATCGGCTCCCAAGTGTTACCCAGGGCTCTGCACTTCCTAGCATTTTTCTGTCTTACACACATCTTTTGTACTGTGCTTTTTAGAAACAAGACAGGCTTGTGATATCTATTGTAAATAACCATGGCAGATGGAATAATCAGCTTTAAAAAAAAAAAAAAACCCAAGAAGTTGAAAATAACAGAGGCATTGCCAGTTTGGATGTGCTTGACAAAGGAGGTGAGACACGCAGATGAGTCACGGAGGCTGATGGCGTCTCCACTGCCAGGTCTAACTTAGGTATGCATTCTGTTCTGTGTTTGCTAGAACAAAGAAATTGTTCTACACCGCACTGTGAGAACCTCGCACTTTAAATGGAATAGGTCCCCTTGGAAATGTGTTTCAAAAGCAACAGGAAAACAATCAAGTTTTTCTATTTCCTTTGCTTACTGCCATCTCTAACCCCCCACCACCACCACACACACACACACACACACACACACCTGTTTTCAGTCCCCAAGATAATTGTGGGATGGACAGAGAAAAGTCAGAGGCAGTGATGGGGAGGTTTGTGTCTACAACTTGTTCAAAATGGCAGCCTTAAAGTCGAAAGTCAAGCCCTGCAGGAAAGGCCTGTACAAAACAGACGCCCTCCCTCCATATCCTTACCACTTGCCTGCATTTCATGCACATGATGCCATAAATACATGCTTTCCTATAGGACTGTTCAGCTCAGTGACCCACTGGCGTTCACAGAAGGCGTTTTCGGAATGTCTCCTATTTGCTCATTTTCCTGAGGGTGGTGATGAGGAGCAGTGGGTGGACAAGGTGGGAATTAAGGATCTAAAGGCAGCAGGGCCATAGAAGTAACCACGCCAGTCCCATGGCTTTAAACATCCTCACAGCCACACTTAAGATGGGGTTACTGTTAACACTGTATTCCATATAATGCAGCATAGCCAAAATACCATAATGACAACGTATAATTGATGTAAAAATGATTGAGACACTTACACACTGTTTTCACACTAAATCTTCAAAATGCAGCATGTGGCTTACACTCAACCCATCCATCAGCCCAGTCTCACTGAAAGAGTCACTTGGGTCTTGAGCTACCACAAAAGGAGCACCCCTAGACTTGTACAGCCCCCAATGTCATTCAGGGACTCTTCTGCTATCTCCCCAAATGACTTTGAGCTTACGCTCCACTTCTTCATTTGGGAAACAGTAATACTAATACTTCACTAGGCCCTCATGAGGTTTACACGAAGCTGTCCACATGACGCACTTAACAAGTTAGTGAACATCGAGAACTCCACAGCTGCTGGCTGGTGCCTTCCAAATGCTCATAACGTAGATGTTACAATACGTGAAGTTTCCAGTCTACCACACATCTGCAGATCCACCGAAAGAATGTAGGTTTACATGCTTAGCAGAAATGCTCAGGCTAGGAGTCATAGTCCTAAAACGTGGTCATCAAGTGTCCCCATTAACAAACGGACTTCTCAGATCTGGGCATTCGGAGCCACCCTTACAGGGGTCCTGGCCTCTGTAGGAAGCAGAGAACATCTGCCAGCCTCTGCTGCACACGGCTGCCTCCATGGCTAACCTTGTAACTTCCATCACCGGACAGACTCAAGACTGCAGATCAATCAGCCCAGGCTGCTGCCAAGGCTTCTTCAGCTGTGGGCAGAAAAGAGATCCTTGCAGGCAGCTGGAATCTTCCTCCAACAAAGAAAGCATCCTTAGTCTCCTTAATTACACTTAGTGAAAGGAAGGCATGGTTAATCTTCTAGATGGCTCCTCGGATTAAAATTAGATTCTCGAATTTGCATAATAAAAGTAATGTTGTGAAAGGAAAAGGCTTGAGTGTGGAGAGGTGATTTCGTCTGCCGGAGCCAGTGGGGCAGCCCTGACTGGACAGCTCAGCACACTGAAGCAGTCTGCATTTTTATGGGGCAGGGCAGTAGAATTTAAATTTTATGCACAATTAGCTTCCTGTTGATGTACAGTTTGTAGGTCTGTTTGGGCATAAAACCGAGAATGAGCCTTTCGAGTAATTTCTTTAGTATCTTTGTGAGCGTGGGGACACCAAAGAGGAAAGGAAAACCTGCCTCCCCGAGCCCAAAATGAGTGAGCAACAGAAAACAAATTGGACTCACCACCCCCACAAAGCCAATCAGTTGCATCAAAAGATCTCTGTGAGTTTCCAAGGCAAACACAAAGTTCCTCCCCTGCGGCCTTCTCCCTGAAGTTGTGTCTGTCCTAGAGGGACAAGGTCGGGGGGAGGGTTGGACTGTCCAACAACATGGCTGCTGCTTTCAAAGCAGCGCTTGAACATGAGAGCCCTGCCTAGGCAGTTAACAAGGACATAAAGGAAACAGTGCCTGTCCCAGTGACCCCGAGCCGGGAGGTGTCTCCTGAAACCACAGTAGTGGGAGTTTAGCAAATCCGCGGTGGAGGCAGGTGAGTTCGCATATCCTCCGGTAACCCCATGCCTCACCACGAAAGGAGAGGGGAGTCTCTGCCCATCAGGCACACCGATCTAACTCTAGCCCCATGGACCAGTTAGCCCAGGAGAGTCTTAAGAACTTTACTTCCTCATAATCTTTTCCTCGCTTATGAGCAGAATGAAGTGTTTATTTGTGGACACAGGTTTGAGGGTCACACCTTTTATGTGTGTGTGTGTAGGTGTACATGCATGTGAGTGGACACATGTAGCTGTTGGAGGTTGAATCTGTATGTGTTCCTCACTCCCCACTTTTTCTCATTGAACCCCAAGCTTGCAGGTTCAGCCGAACTAGCTGGCTAGGGAATCCCACAAACCTGGCTCCACAGTGAGGCATTCCAAGAGTACACCACCACGTCGGCCTTCACGTGAGTGTCAGGGATCGAACTCAGGTCCTCAGGTTCACAGGACAAGTATTTTACGTACCTCCCCAGGCCCAGAATCACACCTTTTATTGCAACCATTACCTTTCTTCACAATGGCTTCCTGGGACTTTAACCCAAAAATACCATCACTGAAGATGTGTTTGGACCTCACAGCCATCATAAAAACAATTAATTTGTCTGAGCGCCTATCTGATGCTGACTGTGAGCATCAGCTAAGAAAACAGCTCAGAAGAAAGAAGCACTACATACCACTGGCTGCAGGGAAGCTGCAGTTCCACTGCTCTTTGAAATTCTAGGGACAGTACCATCTATTAGTTCCTGTGAGCTGAGGCAGAATGTCGGTTTAAAGTGTTATGTTCTAAAGTCTTAATGGCCATATGGAAAAGTTGTGGGGACACGTGTAGATTGTTAATATGGCACAAGAGAGTTTTACTCTCATTGGAATTTTCCTGATTGCCGGTGAACAGCAAAAACACGTTTAATATAGAAAGACAATGGAAAAGGGATGGGCCTGTCACCCAGGACGCTCTTCATGGGGCTCAGTTCTGCTCTCACCATTCTCAGATTGATTCAGTTTCTAAGAGACAGAGTCAGCTAGTCTGTGTACCGAATCCAGGTCATAGACTGTTGTGTCACGTGACATCCCCACCCCACCCCCCAGGCTGAAAGAGTGGGGCTGGGAGCTGCAGGGAGGGTCACAGGTTGAGCCCTCTGCGGACACCCCTTTGATCCTGTCTCTCATTCACCTGTGTTGACTGTTACCGTGGTTCAGTTGGACACGGCAGTTTCAAGGCATTCTGGTATCCGGCCACGTCATCTTGTGGGTCGTCATCACCCCACTAGTTCCCCTAGATAAAATGGAGTTGTACGAGAACTGCTGTGAAATAACCAACATATTTACCCCCAGATGTTTCATTCATGAGTTCATCTGTTCGCGTAGATGGTGGTTCTGCAGATGGATCCCAGGGCCTCACACACAGCAGGCTGGAGCTAGAGCTAAGGAAAGACATGAGGAAGTGATCTCCCATACTCCTCCGTGTCCAGATCAGTTTTATCCCCCTCTCCCTCCCTCCATCTACCCCAGCATTCTCCTGAGTACCTTTCTCCTCATTTCACTTCAGTGTTAATATTTTATCAAAGAACTGCTTGCTCATTCTATAGTTTGAAGAGTTAAATGGCCCCAAACTGCTCTCTTTCCTTATTCCAGTAAAATCACTTTTTGATCTTTCGCAGATTCTCTATTTACTAAGGAAGTGATTAGACACCAACCTCACTCTCTTTACCACCCAGACCAAATCAAAAGAGTGATCAATTGACCATAAGAGGCTGTTAAACACTCCACACACTTCCGTCCTTGTTCAACTTTTCACAAGTGCTCTGGGGTGCTGATGGGAGACGGTTCATAGTCATCCCCTCTGTTGCGCGGTGTGTCAGAAAGTTCAAAGCAAAAGAGCTCAGCTCCTTCCAACCCTCACAGACAGACACCTCCCCTAGCCTGTCCCTCACGGTCAGACAGCTCCCCTAGCCTGTCCCTCACGGTCAGACACCTCCCCTAGCCTGTCCCTCACGGTCAGACACCTCCCCTAGCCCACTCTAGGCCTCTGTCTCCAGGCTGTGACCCCTGCTTCCAAAGGACATTTGTCTGCTGTCAAGAGCCAAGAAAACTTGCAAAATGGGAGTCCCTACTCTCTTGGGTTTCCGACTGAACTAATGACAGCCATTCTTTAAATTTAGATGGACAGTGTACAGACACTGGCATCTTCAACAGAAATGACATTGGATAACGGTCATGGCATGACTCATAATTTTAGCAATGAAGAAGTCAAGATGAGTCTTCGGATAAAAAGCCCACTAACTCGATGATGTAATTGCCGTGTGTTTTCTGTTGTTGATTTAATGGCTGTCCACTGCTCCATCACCGGACAGATGAAGGTCACAGGATTGTGTCTTGTGTCCACATGCACCTGTCATCCTAATACATGAACAACGCATTGTTCAGAGCAGCATACCATTCCCTTTCGTGTACGACTGTTTCGTTCCCAATGGATTTAATGATGAAATGGGTTTTGGTGTTGCTGCTTATTTGTTTGTCTTGCTGGGTTTTCAATGAAATTCAATCACACTCTTTAGAAATAGTTGGGGAAAAAATGGACAATCAGACTTAAGGCCTCATGCGTTTTTTCTGTTGTAGACGGCTCTCCAGTGTCCTCTTGCTTTCTGTGTCTGTGGGTCCTCTGATGTGTCACTTTGAACGATCTCTCTCTCTCTCTCTCTCTCTCTCTCTCTCTCTCTCTCTCTCTCTCTCTCGTGTGTGTGTGTGTGTGTGTGTGTGTGTGTGTGTGTTATACATATGTGCATGTGTGTTTGTGGCTGCTGTGCATGTGAACATGTGAGTGCATGGAAGAGGGGACCAAAGGTTGGTGACAGGGGGAATCTTCCTGAATTGTTTTCTGCCTTACATGAGTTTTGGTTTTTTTTTGAAATTTTTCTTCTCTGTTTTTAATTTTTAATTTTTAAAATTATTATTGAAAACTGATACCAAGGAACTATTGGCAGTTGACTGTTTCTTGAGAAGAGACGATCATTCCATCTTACTTTTAAGGCAGGCAGGATTTCATGATTCAGTTAGGAAGTTTCTTGTCCCACTCTTTCCAGGAATTCTCTTTGCCCCCTGAGGTGTGCCTGTGCTCGTGCGCGCGCACGCGCACGCGCGCACACACACACAAACACACACACACACACCACCCCCCACTCTGTCTTACTCGTGGTTTCTACACTGCTCTCACTCACTCAGCTTGTCTTGAACATGGGAACCAGGAGAGAGTCTCACCTCATTACTTTCTTAGTTTCCTGGAGAACTTTCAGGCGTTAGTGCTAAAGGCGCCTCAGCCCTGTTCTAATGTGAGAAATCCATGGATTTCTGGGACGAAAACTTACTTATTAAGGAATGAAATGGAGATCACACACTCACTCATACAAAATGAAGCAATGCAGTTGCCTCTTCATCTCCCAGGGAAAGATGGGGAAAGGTTCAGACCAGGTCACTGAACCATGTGCCAGGAAGCCTTCCGTGTCAAAGAGAGCCTGCAACCCCCTCCCCCTTCCCTTTTACGAGGTCATATAGGCAGGCAAGAAGCACTGAGTATCAGGCCAGCTAGCCCAAGGTCATTGGCAGAGCGAATTCCCACTACACTTCCCCTTTTTATCTAAATAAGAAGGCTCTAAAGCTAATATAAAACTATATACAATAAGAACAATTATCAAGTATTGTCCAGGAGAAAGAAAGGGTAATAACATAAACAAAAGTGGAACTACAACCAACAAGAACAACGTCAAGCAAGAAACATATTAAATGTCCAGATCACAGGTAAATGGCAAATTATAGAGATTACTCCAAAAGCTGCCCTATCCTGAAGAATCTAAATCTAGTACCTAATATGCTCTTAGCTAAGATATGAAATGATCATAACTGTAACTATCTAGTCTTCAATCCCATCAAAGACCTGAGAAGGAAAATATTACCTGAGTAAACAGAAAGTGGAAGCAAGCAACTTCTTAAAAAAAAAAATACAAGAAATGATAGAGACAGCTGGCTGCCTGGAAGGTCACCCAAAGTTTCTCTGCAACATTGGTGCATCTACTTTTGGTGTAGGCCTAGAATATCTGACAGACCATTTTCAGAAGCAGGATATTTTGAAAGACCATCTTACCCTGTCTTGGCAAGGTTCAGGAGTCACTTTTCCTTGTGTCCTGCTCACATGGAATCACAGCATGCAAACTGTCAGCAGCTGAGGCAAGGCCAGTTCTTTGCCCAACAGGCCATTTTTTGCCAAGAAGAATAAAAACTTCATATGGAGTGTCTTTGATGCCCAACATCACCTTGGGAGTAGATTGGTGTTGCCAGGAGCAATCGTGTCTCACATGAACAGAAATCTAAGTTATTAAAACATTTAAATGGCATGTTCTCCAGGTCCATGAAGTATTTGAAGATCACATATCCATCTGACATATATTTCTGTATATCTAGGAAACATAACTAACATAACTATGATAATCATGGGTGACTATTAACCTATTATTATCAACCTAAATAGCCTAAAGACTAAAGCTTCACATTATAAAAATAAACAATATGTAAACAGATGCACAGTATAAAGACAATGACCTTGAATTTGTGATAATATACAAAATATCTCAATCAGAGGTAGAAATGTATAGTGCAATGTGATAACAATATCCTTAATATGTATCAATATACAAAATATCCTAAAGAGAGGTAGAACAAACATACAGCATAGCAAATATGATCTTACATTTGTAACAATATACAAGATATTTCAAACAGGAGGAACATATGTACAATTTGACAAATACAGTTTTGTATTTGGACCAATATACAAATTATCTTAAACAGGAATAGAAAAATAATTTTATATTTGTATCAATATACAAGAATCCATACCAATGCAAATTATCTAAAGCTGAGAGTTACTGATTCAGTTTACAAGTAGAAACAGTAATCTACCCTATTATCCTGCCCCATCTATCCCCCTTCTTTCTTTTCCAAAGAGAAGCCTGAGTTAGTCTCCTGGAGAACTTTCAGGCGTTGGTGCTGAAGTTGCCTCAGCCCTGTTCTGACTCCTCCTAGTCCCTGTCCCTTGTCTCCCGTCTTCCAGCTCCTTGGTGTGGGTCTGCCTCCTGCATCACTCTGGGCCTGTGGATACAGAAGTTGCTTGAATTCGGAAACACACGCCCTCCACTTTGGGAGAGGTTTCCATCTTTAAGTATCTGATTTTTTTTCCCCCTGTTCCTTTCATTTCTTTTTCTGGGATGTCCACTGATTGGAGATGTCTCTCCCTCTCCCTCCTCTAGCCTTCTTTCTCTCTTTCTCTCCCTCCCCTTTCCCTCTTAGTTCCCCACTATTACCCCACACTCCCCTCACCCCGCACCCGCTCTCCTTCCTCATCTCCACACTTCGTTTTTCAGTCTCATTGAACTCTTAAAGCTCTCCAACCCCATTTTGATGTTTAAGGCTGGTCCTTCTGCTCCACGTGGCTTTTCTTCAAAGCACCCCTCACACAGGCTGTTCCCTGAACTGTGTGATCTGTGGATCTGTGGATCCCTGTGGCTGTGGATCTGTGGATCCCTGTGGCTGTGAATCTGTGGATCTGTGGATCCCTGTGGCTGTGGATCTGTGGATCCCTGTGGCTGTGGATCTGTGGATCTGTGGATCCCTGTGGCTGTGGATCTGTGGATCCCTGTGGCTGTGGATATGTGGATCTGTGGATCCCTGTGGCTGTGGATCTGTAGGTTCCTGTGGCTGTGGATCTGTGGATCCCTGTGGCTGTGGATTTGCCCTCGGGATTTAAGGCTTGTTCTTTTGGCCTCTAAGTCCTTGTCTTCCATGAGTTGTTTTCAGAGCCTCTTCTCTGTTCCTTTTGGTTTCTTGCCTTGCATTTTGAAGACATTTTTCAGATTCCATGTGTTCTTTCATTAAATTTCACTCGTTAAAAAGATAACAGGGAAGGCCTTCCCGGAAGCTGTACGTGCGGAAGGGACTTGTTGACTATGCAGGACCCCAAGGCGGGAAACTCAGAACCCTGGGGTCAGACACCTCTGTGGCCTGAGAACAGCATCCAAACCTGGGAGAAACTCTGCAAGAATTTCCTGGTAGGCAAGGAGGGACCCCTGGATCTGATGCCATCTGTACAGACTACAGACAAGGGACCGGACCGGGGAGGCATTCCCCAAGTGGCATGCAATCATTCATGTCACTCCCTGATCTCAGTGGAGGCCTTGCCTGAGCAGGGGCCACTTGGAGCAGTAAATGTCTGTCCCCAGGCAGTGTGTGTGTGGGGGGCGGGGGGAGTGGCTTGACTCTGTCCGCACAGGCTGCTGCTATACCCGGCTCAGCATTGAGGGGGCGGGGCAATCTCTCATGCATGCATGCGCAGACCCCACCTGCCCTCTGAATTTGCAGGTCCGGGGCCTCCGTGCCTGGGCCATGCTGAGGTTGTGGAGCATGACCAGGTTTGTTTCCGCTGTCCTGACAGCAGTTGCTGGCTTGCACTCTCTGTTCTGCGCTGTCAGTTTCCAGCTTCCTCTGTGGGTTCCAGATCTGACAGACATTTCCCATCTTCCTCACTTAAACACTTCGTCCTTGTGGAGAAACTCCTTCCTACTCTATTTCAGTGCTGTTGGGGATTCAGAAGATCTGGCCCCACGGAACTGGATAACTCAAGATTTTGCCTTTAGTGGGTGTAGCTACTACCCACAGCAGGTCAGAGAATGAAACCAGGGTGTCATTCCAGGACCCCCCTTCCGCCCCCTCTAAGCAGTTGCCTATGTGACCCGTCACCGGGTCCCAAGCAGGCCCCCGACACTACGCCCCCGACTGCTCCCCCACCCTTGGTCCTCCAACAGCGTCTCCAGTTCACAGTCAGTTTGCCTGTAGCCTGGAAGCTGAGCGGCTTCCAAACTCACTCCCCCAGCAGCCTGTTCTTCACACCCGCCCCACGCCTGGGAACTGACGTCATTCTCCTTAAAATTGTCTGGGATTCCCCACAGCCACTGGGATAAGGCTGAAACTATTGTGACTAAGGAATATCTCAATAAAAACAAAACCTATATTTCCTCTCATCCCCACCCTTCCCACTGCCCACCCCCACCACAGGCCTCTTAAGCTGGTGGGTCCTCTGGGGTCTTTTGAATGTGTCTGTACCTGCCTGAGCACCTCCATCCACTCTATCTTCTCTGACTGCTCCCAGGGGACTCTTCCCTTCTACCACTGCACTGATGAAAAAACTTATAGTTCTTGCTGGACATTCTTCTCTGAGGGAGGTAATGCACTTCACCATTCCCCATTGCCTTGAAATACCTAACCAATGTGGCCACCACAAATAGAGGATAGTCTGGCCATTTGTCACTAAGCATTTAAATACAGGGAAATATGTACTGTATATGAGCATAAATCTATACTATATATCAGCATATATATGTAAAAGTATGCATATAAATATATTTGTTCACAGAAAAAAAACAAATAGTTAAATATCTAAAAAAGAGTGCATTAAAGTTGATCATCTACTACTGTGCAGTTCTCAGCCCTAGAGGATGTGATGGTAACAGTCTACCCTCCATAGAATCAGAGTGAGAATCAGACATATTGAATTCCTCTAGGATGCAAAACAAGGAAGCATATGCATGTAAAGCTAATGTTTATCCATATTTAAGCTGTTTCATCAAAGAGGGGGAAAAAAACTTGGTCTAAGATTTTCAGTCTCAGATGAATGTCCTTCCATTGTGTTTATTTCTGATCACTAACTACCTCACAGCCTAAGCCTGGTGGAAGAAGTCAGAACCCAAGGTGCTAGTGAGTAAGCCAGCTTCACCCTCTTTCCTTGTAAATAACCCACTTAGCTGCATGTGGTGGTCACACTCTCAATCCCAGCATTTGGGAAGTAGAGGCAGGAATAAAACAAGTTTGATGACAGTCCAGGCTACCAAGTAAGTTCTAGGCCAGCCTGTGCTACATAGAGAGACACTTTCTCTACAGAAGAAAACAAAAATCCTCCATTTGACTTCTGTTCTGTCTGCCCATGTTGTCTTAGCCCAGGGAGTCGCTTGCAGTAATTTAAATAAGTTTCTGGCATTCTGTTTGGGACCACCCTACTTGCTTCAGTGGAATCATTTCACATGTTAATAAAATGTCACCATCTTTATTTGTATATCTCTGCATATACAGCTCTGAAAGCCTCAAAGTTAAAGGTTCACAGTTGCATCTCTAACAAAATGTGCATGCTTATTTGTGCTTTGAAAGGTTTTTTTTATTTACAAAAAAATCTGTACTGTTTGAACTGTATGACTTCTTATTGAGTATCAGTATAAGGAAAAAGAAAAGCATCTGTCTCCTTAGTATTAACATAGCTTATTATAGATATTTGAAGACTTCTGTCTTGGTCTATTTAGACTACTGGAACAAAACACCACAGTCTTGGTGACTTAAAAACAAGTTTATTTTTCACAGTTTTACATACTGGAAAGCCAAAGACCAAGGCATGAGCACATTCGGTCTGCTAAGAGCCTCTTCCTCCAAGACGCCAATTCCCTGAGTCCTCAGATGGTGGACGGGCGAAGGCATCCCCCAGATTCCTGTGCCAGTCACCAGTGTAGAGAGAGATGTGACGGGGCTGCTGCTGCTGCTTTTATCCTGCCTCTTCTGAGCGTGCCTCTCAGCTTTGAGCCCAGTCTCTCTCACCCGTTTTCCAGCCCTGGCCAATTCTGGTCTGCTCCTCAGGTCCTCCTGGGACTAATAGCCATAGAGGACCGTGTCCCCCAAAGGCTGCCGAAGCTCCATGTGTTTACATTGCTATGTGCCAAGCCCTGCTAAAGGATGCTGGAGGGATGGAAAGAGCATCAACTGGGACAAAGACTATGAGAGAAAAGTCAGCAGAGAAAGGTCAATTAAGGTCAACCAGATTTCAGGACATAGAGGGGAGAGGGAGATGAAACTAAGGCACTTGAAACTTTTAAGGAGTTTATTGGAGTAAGCAGCAATTCAGGAACCAGGCAGTCTCAAACTACAAGCCATTAGGGCTCAGTTGGGGATAGAACAAGGGAAAGCTGCTATGGGTGGATTCAAAAGCAGATGGAAGTCACTCATTTGCTTCAAGTTTGAGTATCTGCCCTATTTGGATTGACCCACTGAAAAGTTCAAGATGACATAACCAATCCCCTGGGCCACCTGTGATGGACTGAGCTTCAGTTCTGCTTCGTTTTGAATCAGTTACTTCAGCCAGTGAACACCAGCGGGACTTCAGGATGCTGACAGAGGAACCCAGACTCTCAGAGGCCATCCCAACCTGTAATCAGTTTAACAGACAGTCTCAAAGTCCTGCAAGAATCCTGACTAGCTCAGTTGGTCTTATACTTAAGAACGTGGATCCACCCATGTATGTATGTTCTGGATTTTATTTCCTCATTGCCAGCCAGCGAGGATTCAGTCTGCCTGGTCTACCCTGAATGCTGTGTCAATCCAGAGAAGTCGTGTGATAAAGGGCCCCTACTCCTGAAGGCCCTCACAAGCAAAATTCCATCAATAGCATGCATTCCAGCTTTTACCATATTTGTTTGTTTGCATACATCAGCTGAGAGACTAACCTTTTAGGACAAAGATTCTATCTTATTTATACTCCCCAGAGCCCTTAGTTTGCTCATCATGAGTATTCATTGGTTGAATTGCATTAATACGAAGACAGCGTGTTAACTGTTCCTTATTAAAACGATCCAAAGTGGAGGTCTGAGCACTAGGTGAAAGAGTTGAAAGTGGTATAAAATGAGTTCGTTTGGAATAAGGACACTTTTGAGCAATAACTGGATGCTGGAGACAACTGATTGTTTACAGTCCACAAAGCCACAGAGAGAAAATCTCCTCTGCCAATTTTAACCTTGACATTTCTCTCTCACACTAAAACATGCCACAAGGGACAGCTCAACGTTAACATTTTCTAAAGAAATAAAACATGTCTGACAGAGCCCAGAAGTCATTAAAAACAAAGGAAGGAACGCTTACATGATCAATTAGTCACATCAAAGTTGCCAACGCTACTCAAAGACAAGCTTGAGTTGAGTTTCACTCGAATCCTGTTTCTTTCCAGCAAATTACTCAGGGGGGAGATTTGTTCTGTGACTCAAGCAATTGTAAAAGCCCAATATTATCATGCTTAGGAATACAGTGAATTCTAATCGTGTCAGGAAAGTCACTGAATGATGATGGAGCTAGTAGAAGAACAGCTAGCAGGTATCAGGTTATCCTAGCTACTTGTCTTACTTCTGCGAAGGGAGTGTGGCTTATTTTGTCTCACAGTTCCAAGAGGCACAGTCCAGTGTGACAGGAAGGCATGCCAGCAGGGGGTGGCTGGGTCACATGACACTTTCAGTCAGGAAGCAGAGGGCAGCAAGTGTGTGTGCTCAGCTCCTGTTATTCAGTTCGGGATCCCAGCCTGGAACAGTATTGCTTTCATTCATGTGGGCTTTTCCCTCCTCACTTAACCCATCTAAATCACAGACACAGCCAGAGTACTGTTTCCATGGTGATTATAAGTCCCATCAACTTGACAATCTATATTGATGATCACAATGATAGTTGACTGATAGATGATAGGTGATAATAGATGATAGGTGAAGGAGAGAGAGATGATGGGTGACTAGATGGATGGATAGGTCGACAAATGGGCAGATAGACAGATTTTTTTTCCCAGTATTTAGGTCCAAATATAGTATGACCGTGTAATAGATTTGGTTAGATTAGTTCCCTTTTATAGTAAAATAAGACATTGTGAGCACTCTATGGGCAAAATCAAAGATTTCAGCTCTACCAAATACATTTGTGTTTTAAAGACTAATAACTTTAAAATGCAGGGTAAGCTTTGTTGTTTGTGCACCTCAAAATTCATATGTTGGAATCCTCAATTCTGAAGTGCTAGTATGGAGAACTGGGATTCAGATAAGTGGGTAAATCATGAGGATAGAGTCCATGACCAGATCAGTTCCATTAGAAATGGGCTGCAGTGTACCACTATGTCCCTTACACCAAGTGAGGATGCCACAGTAAGAAACTGTCTCTTAGGAAGTGAATCCCAACCTAACATGGACTCTGTTAGGGCCTTGATCTTAGATTTCTCAGTTCCCAGAATAGTGAGCAAGGAATTTCTGTGGTGCTATGCAGCCTCTGGAATGTTAAGACAGTCTGAATGGACTAAGCTATAAATAGAAAACCCATGAAGTCAGTCTAATATCAAATGTTAAATTCTTAAATTGTATTATTGTCTGTGTGTCACAGTTGAATTAACTACGATTTAGAAAAGATTCACATAGTTTGGGAAGGTTTTGCTGTCAATTTTTACTGAATTCTCATTAAGAAATACTCTGCTAAATTATTAATGAGAAAAAGAATGAGTCCCAAAGGTAACTGCAATTACTTCTTAATAGAAGTTTAATTTAGGTCTATCCTCCAAGTGCTTAGGAACACGTAATTCTGAATTCTTTTCTAATGTCCACCATGATCTGCAAAAATATGACTTAACCATTTTAATAATAAATGGTGAGACGAGAGTGGTAAAGAGGGCCTGGAGAAGGAAAGGGAGGGAAGAAAGATGAACAGAGAAAGAAAAGAAATGTGGTTTTACTTAACTAGGAATGTGGTTATTCAGTATTTGCAAAATGCATTGTTGCTTCAGAGATGTACATTAATATTGTCTAAGAACTTGTATCTACTCTCTAACTGCCATCCTCTGGTGGGGAATTTAGTAATCATTAACATAAGCACAATATACAATAAATTTTCAAATAAAATTAAACATTGACTATTACCATATTTTAAAATCATAATTTTTTTGAAGAGCATAGTGATGCATACCCATAATCCCTGCCACTCCTGAGACAAATGAAACAGTCTGGGCTGCATAGCAAGATTCTGCTATGCAAGATAAATAAATTGATTTATTGATTGATTTCCTTTGTCACCTCCCAACACAAAAGATTAATATGATATTGTAGGATCTGGATTCGATAATTTGGTGTGTGGGCCGAGACTGCGTCCAAATGCTTTCCTATCAGATAGTCTAACTACCCCAGTCCAGTGTGTGACATGGATGAGCAAACGCTTGCTGGATGGCTGAGAACAGAAGAACGGTGCCAGGGTGAAGAATAACAATGAAGCAATTGCAAACAGATTCTGGGCAACCTCCAGGAAGTCAGTCCAGAACCTGCCAAAGAAAATGCACCATATGTTAAAGAAGGGATTATATTCGAGGCATGCCTTACACACACTGGAAATGAAAACGGTACAGAGTTTCAGTATGTTCTTGAAGAAGCAAGCATTGTGTCTTCTGTGGGGCGTGGGAGATCCTGCGCCACTCAGTCTCACCTCTGTCCCCATGGGCACCCCAAAGTGAGAATGCTTGAGCCCCACCCTGCTGTCTCTTTTTAGTCCCCCTGCATCAACATTTTACCATGTTTTCTCCAAAACATTCAAGCAAAATTTGTAAGATACTTGGAGAAGCTTAACAACTTGTTTGGAAGGACAAATTAGAAAAAAAAAAACAAAACTGGAATGGCTAATGGGAAGTAACTGTGCTCTTCTGCCAAGTGCAGAAGGAACAACCCGGCTTACAGATCTGCTCCCCACACCGTTTGCCAACACGCAGCACACACTGTGTTCTACATTACACTCTGGAGAAAGAAAACAAATCTTTTAGAAAGGGAGAAATGAACTAGATGAGATGAAGAAACCCCGTATTTCAAATGGAATTCATATGATTCGTAACACTGGCTTCTCACACCTAAAAAGACATTAAAGCCCTTCCGCTGGAGATGCCCGAATGCAAAATGAGTGTTCTGTAGATGGCTCTCCATGATCCCTCAGCCTCTGTAGTTCAGAGTTTTCTGATATGCAAAATTACTTTCCATTCAACCAGACAATCAGATGCATTCGTTAATGTAGAATTTCATCAGAATTCTATGCTGATACATGCAGTTTTTGTCCTGTGGGCATCTATTCCTACATAGACTTACATTTCAATGTTGTCTGTCTGTTTCATTCACCCAAAGCACAAGGATAGAGTGTTGATCCAGGACAACACAACTTAGCATTTGAGGAAGAGTTTTATTGGGCAAAGAGTTTTATGTGCTAGGCCCTTCAGACAGGAAGACAATGTTTTGTCCTCAAGAGATTTATACTCTAGAGACACATAAGACAGTGGTTCTTAATCTTGTTTCATGGTTTGTTGATGTTGTTCTGTTTAGTGACTCCTTTGTGGTTCTGATGGACACTGTAGCATGCTACCCTTTAGTACCAAGAAAACACATGCACTGAATTCTGCATTCTATCATCATGTGATTGTGTGTGTGTGTGTGTGTGTGTGAGAGAGAGAGAGAGAGAGAGAGAGAGAGAGAGAGAGAGAGAGAGAGAGAGAGAGAGAGAGAGAGAGAGGAGAGAGAGAACATGCTTGTGTGTATGATTAGAGAGAAGGTTCAAAGGTTGCAGAGTGTACCTGAGGTCAGAAAACAGGTTAGCATTCTTTTCTCATAGAACCTTGAAAGATCACATCCCCCATGCACCAGTGCCCAAGGGACTGCACAGTGAGCCCAGATGCAGTTACTCTCAAGAGAGGAATCTTTGCATCATGAAGCTCGCAGTTTTTGTAGGGTGACCTTTCTGTCTTCTCCATCTCATCTCCAAAGAGAAGGAGATAGATAGAGAGGACCTCAGTCTTGAAAGGCAACAATCCCTCCCTAAGGGGAAGTGGGAGGCCCAATGTTATTAGCCTGAGAACATAAGCCAAGGGCCCCAGCAGATCAGCCTCAGGAAGGATTTGCTCTCATTCCAAGGTATGTTTCCCATTCACCATCCTTTAACACAGTTCTCCAGGAATCTCTATTCAGTAAGCCCCCACTGTACCAAAATGTGAATTCTAAGTATATTTACAGATCAGTTTCCTCCCCAAAATAATGCCTTCAATTCCAGCAACAGCAGTCCCAAGACTCAATTGAGACTCAAAGATAAGGACATTTTGTTCTTGTTTATATGAGGCCAGGGGAGGAGTGGATTTAGGAACTCAACACAATGTCAGGATTGACCAAATAACAATACAGAGGGCAGCAGTTTAAGTGGCAACCACTTGTCAGACGGTCTCACTTAATTTGGTAATCTGGATGAGGCAAATATAGGTTCTTTGATATCAATCATAATTGCTAATATTAACTCTCATACAGTAAGTACATTGTGTGTGTGTGTGTGTGTGTGTGTGTGTGTGTGTGTGTGTGTGTGTTACAGAATGAATGCAAATTAAAAACAAAACTCCAGCCTAATCAAGAGACTTCAGAAGTGGGCTGATAGGACCTAAGCAGGTTCTGTATTGGTGAGATAATGAACCCACAGCCAGCCACAGGGAAGAAGCCACTGCTGAGAAGGAGATCCAGGTCCAGACAGGTGAGTAGGTGGGTAGGGAGACAAGAGTCAAGTGGGCCATGTCAACAGCTATGGACCAAGCTGAGCCCAAGTCCCTAGGACACTGCAGAGTTCTCTGCCTGATGATCTCTCATATACATGCCAGGTATCAGATCCTAGGTCAGTGTGGGGCTCTTGCCCTCACTGAGTGAGACATCACTGACCTTCTGGAGTTCAGGTGAAAGAATTACATCCATTCCTTGGTCTGGTATATCCAATGGGTTCTTGGGCCTGATTTCCCTGATATGAATTTAATATGATCTTGTGCTCCCCCTAGTTTTTAATTCACCCTGATGAATTTATGGGGTGGCTCCTTTTCTATTTTCTGGAATAAGCTTTATCAGTCAGTGTTGTGTGGGTGGTGCTAGACAGATGGTGATGTTTGGGGGTCCACCCAGGAATGCAATCATCCTCCATCCTCAAAACGGATTCAAAAGTTGCTTCTAAGATGGACTCTCCCTGGGCAAGCCATGTCCTGGAGAAGCACTTTTACACATCATGGTGTGGTTGAGAATAAGGCATGGTGTGATGAACAATAAACACATATGAACCAGCTGCAATGTAGAAGCTGCTAGAGTTGAGGATGAAGGTTCAGAACTGAGTCCAGCCATGAGGTGAAAGGCAGCACTCCGTCCAGAACTGGAATGAGTAGAAAGATGGATGGGACATCCAAACTGGTGAACAGGAAGATGGATAGATGGCAGCTGAGTCGGACCAGGCCGAGTTTAAAGCCCCTGAGACTATCTTCTTCTCCCTGTTGGTCCTTGAGACATGCACATCACTTGTCCGATGACAGGTAGGAGGGTGTTGCCATCTTAGTTATGGGTGTGGAGATCTTTAAGGGGTTCAAGTGAGGGAATTATATCCTGTCCCCGGTCTGGTGTGTCTGCTAAGTTCTTGCAGCTGATTTCTCTGGGGTTGTTTTAATAAACCCATGTGTGGCTAGAGTCTCAAGTCATCCTGGGGTAGTAGTTGGCAGGGGTTTTGTGCCAAGTGTTCCTTAAGGGTACTTCAGGGACCTCTGGAGGAATGGAGCAGACAAGTTGAAGAAAATGAAGGGAAACACGGCAAAAAGCCCCCGAGAGAGCAAGCTGGCATCCACGCAGGTGCTTTCTATGTAGTCTACCACAACAGGGCAGGTGCCGCTCCCCCACCCACGTGGACCTTGGCCTCTCAGGTGCCAACACTCAGTGTTCGGCAGCCTCCAGTCCCACTGTAGTTAGGTTTTGCTCCCAACCGTGGCAGTACGGTGGTCTCCTCTCCTCGTCCTCTGGCTTCTCTGTTAGTGACTATTGTCTTGAGGCTGAAGACGCCCACTGCCCCTCAGCAGAAAGGTAAGCCGCCTCCCATGGGTTGTTTGTCAAAGGACAGATGTCAGCCACCAACTCTGACATGGATGTCAAGGTTCGTAGAGATGGCAGTTCATTGCTAGTGGCCGTTGTTCATGCACTGAGGATCCCTTATCTCCCTCCTTGAGCCCCAAGTCTGAGGGTCTCTTGGCCTGTGTGGTCCCTCAGTTGCCCCACCGCTGACCTCTCAATGACATTGGTTGCAAGTGTTTCAAATGCATCTGCTGGGTGTGATTTCAAAGTCTAAGCAGCCCATAATATCCCTTCTTCTATTTTCCTCCTTATTCTCAGCACCTTCTCCCTTTTCCCAGGCTAGCCAAGTTGTCCTGAGACAGACCAGCCCTGGACACAAAGCGGGTTGGCTTCTATGTCCTTGCTTCTCGAATCTGGGCTGACCTATGTCTGTTTAGGCCAACCAAGTACGTAGAAAGATCAGCGCGTCTGGCCCCACTCTTAGGCTATCCTGTCACCTAAGGGTCCGTGGTATGAGGAATAAGGAAGCCTAAGGTAACCACATAGCCTTACTGTGTGGAAAGACAAAAAGGTAGAAGCATGGGATGGCGGGGGGGGGGGGGGGGCAGAATTACACAGTGGCAGGAAGCCAGGCCAAGCCAAATCACCTCTACTCCTGTACCATGGCTCCTCTGGGGCTGGGGAGAGGTGTGTGTGTGTGTGTGTGTGTGTGTGTGTGTGTGGCTCACATGTTTTCAGCAGCTGTGGATGGTCTCTGCAGTGTTGTATCTCAGCTTCTTTGTGTAAAAGGATTGTCTGGAAGCATCTCTGAGGTTTTTATAGCATTTGGCCACTCCGAACATATTCTTTGATGTTCCTATAATACATGGGTAGAAGAATCTGTGCTTTACTATCTGACACAGAATAGAAAACTGTATATAATTATTTTGTCACCATCATATGGTTAAAATTGCGACATGGTGCCCACACAGCTTTTGTAAATGTAAGGTTCCCCTGGCATCCCGTGTCCTTGTGTTAGCACAGCGGCCGCTGGTGTGGCGCTGCTTCCTCTTCTGCCTCGGCTCAGCTTCTCCCAGGGATAAGTTCTCACACAACTGAAAGTCAGAAATATAATTAGTGAAGAGAAACTGACAGGAAAGAAGAAATTCGAAACACGAGGGCTATCAGATTGCTGCCCTATCCAATACCTCCCAGTTCCAGGGTCCTTTGTTTTCTGGCTTATGGTGGTTCCCAGACTTTTCTCCCACTTTCCCTGAACCCTTCCCTCCAGCCTCCAGCTCCCTCCCCTTCTGTGGACCCTGATTCTGGCTCCCCCAATCTTCCCAGTGTGCCTCTTGACCCTACTCAGACTTCCTTGGTAAGGGCTTTGCTGACATCTCTCCTCCACCCAATGACTCCCTCCCCGGCTGTATCTTTCTCCTTAGGTCTTGATATTGTCTGCAGGGGGCTTTTCCCCCTTCGGAGATTCCCTGGTTATTTCAAAAAATACAAGTTCTACGAGGGTTGGGGTTACCTTAGCTCTCTTTAGTTCTCATATCTAGATAATTCCTGGGATTTGGTCCTTGCTCTAGCTGTATTTGTTGAACATGGATAGCCAGTATTAAATGATACTCATATTCATTCTGTGTTAGTTTCTTTATATTACAGGTGGGTCTCATATTCATCTCTCAGTGTCCACCTGGGATGAGATAAGAGGGCACCTCCCCTCAAAGATACTAAATTCTAAAGATGATCAAGTCTCTGGTAGAAACAGCGCAGTATTTACATATCATCTGTACATCTCTACCCACGTACTGAAAAAAATCATCCATGGATTAATAATACCTCCTACACTGTAAATGCTGTGTAAATAGACAGCATACTGTGGTGTTTATGTAAAGACAACAAAAAAGTGTCTGTGTGTATTCAGACATGTTTTTCCTCTTTTTCACATATTTTCAACCTATAATTAGATGAATCTAAGGATGAAAAACCTGCAGGTATGTAGCACTTTCTGTAAGATAATGTCAAAAATAATCAAAATTGCCAACTGGCTTTTTTTAAGGAAAAATTAATATATTGCTTCTCAATCTTTAAGATAGGCATTTCTTTCTGCACATGCACGATAATCATCTATACCACCGCCATAAAACAGGACCTCAACGTACAAAAGAATTGTATATCCTAGGAGAATAAATGGAGTTACCTTGTTCCCTAAAGAGTCAGGTAAAATTTTCTTTCTTTCTTTGTTCTCCATTAGAATATTTTGCAGTTAGAGGAAAATAATATGGACTAGGAAGTGAAAGGTTATTACAGACATGGGTGAGTTAGCATGCCACTGAATCCATTTGTAATGCTATTCAATTAGATTCCAGAGCAACCAAAAAAAAAAAAATAGAACTGCCTTCATCACCAGGCATCTACACTGTTGCCCTGTAGTGCACTGGCATTATTAGATATAGTCCAAGTTGTCTGTAAATGGCACAGAATCTCAGACTATCCCAGACGGCACGGCCTACTGAAGCGAGGCTGTGGGAACCAGTCATGTCCCCCTGCAGGGACAGAAGATTCCACGTGCTTAGGCCAACTGTCACCTCCCCCTGGCCTTTCTTCGAGCCCAGGAGACTGCACAGCAAAACCGACTCTTCTCTGAACTTGGCCTACTTTTTGCCAAAAGAAATGGTCTTTCTTCTAACACTTCATTTTGACAGTATTTCAGATGTCAGAACATCTGAAGGACTTTCCATCTAGACACTGACCCTTTTGTCTTTTCTGTGTGTCGGCACACACACTCAGGGATGCTCTCAGCACTGCTGCGAAGCTCCTTCTAGAAACTTCTGAATATATTTCATTACAGGGGCAATGGATTCGATGACCAGGATACCATTATCAGAATTAGGGACTTAGCATTGACCCCACCCTCTCGTCTAATGTACAGAGCTTACTCTGATTTTAGGAAACTGTACTAAGGGAAGACCATCCCAGCTGGCTCGTGTGTTGCATTCAGATGCCATATCCCACATCCTCCTCCCCTCAGGGATGGCTTCCAGTCTTTCATCCTGTGGCAATGACACCATTCTCCTGTTAGTTTTGGTTTTCATTGTGTATATTCATTGTGCAAAGCACGAGGTTTCATAATGACATCTTCCTATAAGCACATAATGTGTTTAGAAATATTTCCCCCATACCCCTTTCCTTCCTTCCCCCTCCACCATTCATTCCCTTTGTTCTGTTAGAAGGTTTCACTTCTAGTTTCCTGTCTTATACTTATACTTGATTTTCTATATGTATATGAAATCTAGAAGCTGCATCTGTGAGAAGACACACGGTATCTGACTTTCTGAGACTAGCTTGATCCATTTATTTTGATTATCACCAGTTGCATCCATTTTTTTTGCAAACAGCATAACTTCATCTTTTATATAGCTGAAAATTTTTCCATTGTATTTGTGTGTGTAAATGTATAGATAGATGATACATAGACAGATAGATGATACATACATACATACATACATGCATGCATAGATACATAAATAGATAATTACATTTTCTTTATGCCTTCCTTTGTTTTTAGATACCAGATTGGTTTTATGCCTTAGCTGCTGGGAACACTGCTAGAGTAAAGGCAGTGATATTTTTGACAATTAGAATCCAATTATTGTATTAAATGCCCTTCAGTTGGTTTTGTCTGGTCTTCCTGCATTCTAAGCCTCAGTAATGCATTTTTGTAAAGCATGTCCAGGAAATAAGACAGCATCCTTTATCCAGGCTTGTCCCATTGCTAATGGTGGCAACTTTGATTACTTGATCAAAATGTGGCTGCAGGGTTTCCCACTGCAAAGTTGGGGTTAGGGTGTTTATTGATTCAGATAGAAAATAGAACATGAGCAAAATCACAATCTCTCTTCAGAAATTAATCCTATTCAAACCAGCCCTGTAGTTTAAGGAGGGGGGTTGAGATCAGGGCATCTGAAGCGTAAGTGTTCTAATGTGCAGTGGACAGCAGCCACAGCAGGGCAGGGTGTGTTCATCCCTCCTCCCTCTGCAGCTTGTCTCCTGCTGACCCCAAGAATCTAACTCATGGCTTACAGTAGGCTGGTTCCCCGTGTTGAAGGTGGGAGCGTCAGTTTCTGGAAACTAGCCTATTTCTCATTCTAGCCATTCCATAAGGAGTCAGCACATTAAACTGATGCTATATATGACTTTCTATTCTAAACATTTCGCTCCGGAGCTGATCGCATTGAAGACATACTCTAGGACACTTACCTGCTTCTGAATTTCAGGTAAACGAAAGTATCTGAAAATGTTTGTACTCATTATTCATCTGAAGCTTGAGTTTATCTACAAGTTTATGTAGAACTCAGCCTTCCATGTCATTATTATTTTCTAAATCTGGTGTTACGGGCTTATAGAGAGAAGGCTGGGTTCCTCCAGAACCACTGTGGTTTGATTCCACAGCCATTCTGGTGTGCTTCATTTGGATCACTGGGAAACTCAGAACCCCATTGGCCCCCACAGGGTACAACAATATAGGTTTTAATCTGTGAGGTTCGAGGCCCCCACCACCAATTCACTTTCATTTCTATCCCCATTTTACCACCTTATGCAAACAAGAGCAGTATTTTTTTCCTTTTTGAATCTTAATTGTGCAAGTATTCCTCCATTATCTCGTCTCCCCTTGTGTTGAGGCATAGGATTTCTGAGAATAGCCGGAGACACATCACTTATATCCAGAGAAGAAAATGAATTTTAATACTGATAATGATTCTTTCTCTACTCACATGTTCTTCTTAATGCCTACATGCTATTTCTGGATCAGGCCCTGGGTTTAAATTTTATGTTGAACTTTGAGAAATCCCAAGGGCAGACTTCAGTGCACTATGCCTGCTGAAGACTTGGTAGCAGTTCTCACCAAGAACTGGCAGGAAAAGATTATAAGGCCTTAATGGAGACTAAACAAGAACTGAACAATGATAATACCAACAGACATTCCAACAAGGAAGGGGGAAAATCCCAAAGGCCCCACCCTTGCATAAAGATTGCATGCAGCTAAGGATGGCTAAGAGCTATCCAATACAGTGTGGTCAGTCCTAACATATACACACACAACCAAAAGAGACTCCACAGGTTGTATTTATATGTGTGTGTGTGTGTGTGTGTGTGTGTTTAACAACAAAGAAAAAGGGGTTGCCAAGTTGAGGGAGAGTGAATGTAGGACATAGAATGATTTTGAGAGAGGGGACATGGGAAGGGTTGGAGAGAAAAAAGAGAAGGAGGAAATGACTTAATTATATTTTCATTAAAATATATTCGAGATAATAATGACACATTCTGATAAAAGTCCTTCATGAGATGTCTTGTTTTCAGTGTTCCCCACAGCCTGTGGTCTGTCTGTCTCTTGTCCTCTTCAGAGCATCTTTCTGAAAGAAGAGGTTCTTACTCCGATGTCTAACCTGCCAGTTGTGTTCTGTGGATCCTGCTTTTGGTGTTTCTAGGAGATCTCTGCCTAACTTAGCAACATGAGCATTTCCTCTTTAGCTTTATTCTGTTTTGTGGTTTTCAACTGTTACTGAGGCCTGTGAGCCATTGGTGCTGTTGTGGTATATAGACATCCACAGTTTCCAAGATGATTTTGTTAAAACTCTGCCATAAAAACGAAACCCCTAAGGGAACAACTTCCTTCTTCATGCTTCTTTTTCCGATGAACCAAATCCCCATTTTTGTGCATCTCTGAACAGATTTGCACACCTCATTTCTGTTGAAATCGCATGGCTTTGCTGTGTGCTAGGTGTATGATGATTTGAGAGAAAATGTAGACTTATGATTAGACTTTAAACCAGAGTAATGGAATTCCTCAAGTCAAATCTGAATTTACCCCAGTAGCACCTCATGCAAACAAAAGTCCCTGGAGAATGACGCCAGCTTGCCTCTCTTAAGGACCTGGGACATGGTCCACTGGAGGACTTGTCCTTGTAAAGTCCCTTCCACACTCTATGGAGTGTTGGCCTTCAGAATCTTGAGCCATAATGACCAACTCATGCAGAAGGATCCCCATGACTGGCCTGTCATACATACCTGCAGGCAACAGATAATGAGATGCCCCACCCTCTTTCAGAAGCTGCCTGCCGTGTGAGAAGGTGGGGCCAATGGGCTAGTTTTCACTGCAGTACTCACCACAGTTAGCAATATTCAAGGGCCTTAAAACAGCTTCCGCTATCAAAAAAACACTAATCCAAATCGGTTTATAAAACCACTCCAGATTAACAAATCAATGATACTTACACACTATGAAATAGACTAACACTTAAAGGCTTTATTCTGACTAGACTTATAGCTCCATAAACTCCATTCTTGTGAAGTTTAGATGGAAGACAAGCAGAGGGGCAACTCTCGGCTGCGAAGCCTGTCGAGGAAATGGTTCTCTTATGGCTGATGTCTAGCAGCCAGTGCTCGCAGGGAAGCAGCAAGACAAGGCAGTCGGCTGGCCCCCAAGTTTCCACTAACGTGTAGGTGAAAACACTGTACATAAGGGTGCCGGTAAAGTGACTCTAGAGTGTCATTGTGTGTCTGTTTCAAGAGAGAATTTCAGAAATTAAAAGATCCAGTTCCCCCCACTTCTCCAATGATAAGGTTCCTTCAGATAAAAATTATGCTCTGGGTTACTGAATGCTCACCTAAGGTTAAGAGGCTAGTGGTGGTCTGCACCGAGGCCTCACAATCTGTTCATGCCAGTCCTCGGTGACAGCTGCTCCCGGGTCTTCAAGAGACTCATGGCACTGAAGCCTGCCCTTGGGATTTCTCAAAGGACAACATAAAAGTTTAATCCCAGGGCCTGATGCAGAAATAGCCCATAGACATTAAGAAGAACATGTGAGTAGAAAAATAATCATTAGTATTAAAATTCCTTTTCTTCTCTGGGTATAAATGACGTCTCTGCGTATTCACAGAAATCCTATCCCTCAACACAAACGGAGATGAAATAATAGAGGGATACTTGCACAATCAAGATTTGGGGGTGGGGGGACCCAATCAATACTGCTTTGCATAAGGTGTCGGGAAAAGGGCTCAGTCGGCAGTCCTGGAAAACGGTGATGCACTGCTGAGCCACAATCCTGCCACTGTTCTCAAGTTCAAGGCGCCTAGTACCACATCTATGACACATCAACAAAGCCTTATGTTGGATGCGTGCTATCTAGAGGAGACCGTTTTCCCTGAGCTGTCAGAAGCATGTAACAGGACTTGTGTGCCATCATACAGTGAGAAAGACAATTTAGTGCTTAAAACTCACACTTAGAAGCTCCTGCCTACACATTACCCAGAAAGGAATGTAAATACAGATCAGTTAGAAAAAAGGCCTTTGAAAATTGGTAAGGTGAAAATTAGCCCAATGGCCCCATCTACACCCTTCATGTTATGGCCTTTAAAAGAGGAGGATGACATCATTAAGTGGAGTACGCCAGTGTGCACAGCAGACCAGACACGGGATCATTGTGCTGTGGTTGGTCACTGTGGCTCGGGATTCAGGAGGCCAGAACTTCATGGAGCATCGAAGGGGACCCGTAAGGTAAAGTCATCCACCGGGCCACGTAGAAGGCACTTTTCTCCCTTCTTCCTCTTCCTCCTTTCTTTTTTCCCTTTGCATTTCCAATGTTGGAGTGTCCAGTGTGGTGGCTCAGCCCTGTGATCCCAGGAGTTGGGAAAGAGGATTGCCATAAATTCAAGAGTAGACAGGGCTACATAGTGCTGGGAAGAAATGGAATGGGATCCTTATTGTCTTGCTGGGGCCCATTCTAAATAACAAAGTGGGCTTCCTAGGAACAGAGGAGCTGTGGTTCATCTTCACTGAGGGTCTGAAGCCCTGCACCCTGGATGCAGTGATGCCATGACAAATAAGATGCTGTAGGCAGTGGAGCTTGCCACTTAATTCGTTCCCATGGTGTGATAGTGTGACTTTGCTGCGCTGGGAAAATCACTTCAAGGAGACCCACCCTGGTGTTGCTGGGGGCATTTGTGATGTGGTATTTGCTCAGTCGGGTGGCTTGGGATGTCTACTGGAGAAAGAGATCCTAAATGAGGCTGGGTGTAGATCCCCCAAAGTACAGAACAGAATTGTGGCTCTGGCTTCAGCTCACCTCCAATCTACTTCAACAGATACCCATTATACATTTCTACTGGGCAAGAAAGCTGCTCCCAATAAACCATGGAATTCTAGACATTGTGACCTTTTATCTTAGGTGGCAGAGTATAAAGGCTGTATGTAAAAAGGTTTTTTTTCTTAACAACAGCCCAACCATTGGGCTTTTCTAACTCAGCATGTAAGGGTTGAAATGGAAGAATAAATATTAAATTATCTAGTTTGAATGGGTAGATTCTATGCTTCTTACAATACGTTTAGTCTCTGGCTTCCCAGCACTGTCACATCCAGAGCATATAGGTGACTGTTTTGTGAGCCACCAGCTGAGCGTGGAGAAGCTGGGCGCAGGTGTCCCATGTACCTCGGAAGCTAGAAAGACAGGCTGCATTGAGCACAGACATTTTTTATAATTACATGCCTACAGGGTTGCCACCTGTCCTAATTTGATGTGATTAAGGTAAAATTAAAAAAAAAAAAAACAACCTGTCCTCATTTCTCTTGGCATGGAGTGGGGGAGCCAAGCTTCCCCTCAGGGAAGAAGAGGCGAATAGCACACAACAGGGGTGGGGTGGGGGGCAGGCCAGGGAGGCTGCAGCCTCTGGTGTCAGGGAAGGTGGGGACGGCACTCACTGTTCAGGAGGTCTGAAGTTATCAATTCTGAAGTGTCTTAGCAGGGTATGTTAGCTGTTACTCCCTTTGCTGTGTCAAAATACTCAAAAAAAAAAGCAATATAGGGGGGAAAGAGGTCTTGGGGCTGAAGATTGAGAGTGAAGTTTATAATGATGAGAAGAGCACAGCAGTAGGAACGTGAACAAAGCTCATCATGTCGTCCCCACAGTCAGGAAGGAGGTGAGTGCTGCTCAGCTCGCCTACTCCTTCCTATTCGGTCCAGACGGCCACCCCATGGAATGGTGTCAGCCACATCCAGGATGAGTCCCCCCACCTCAGCTAAACTGTTAGACCCGAAGTTAACCTGTAAGCCCCACCTGCCCAAGAACCGGGTAACTTCCTGGGATTCTGGGAGCTGCGGTTCTTGGAAAATGGCATAGCCTCATGGGAAAGCACAGTAGCCTATGGGTTTTGTCCATATAAGCCCCACCAACATGTGTCTCGGGGCCACTTACCTGAAAAGTTTCCAGATGATGATCCTGACCAAATTCCATCTTGGTCAGTATTTAAAATTTTAATAAACGCTTGCTTTAAATTCAGTCAAAGTGGTGGAACTAGTTTTTCTGGAGAATTTCAGGATTAACAAGGCCTCTCCGGAAGTATCCTCAGAGATGTACCCGGAGGAGTGACTACCTCATTAACTTGCTAATCAAGAGTAACTGTCACGTCAAGTTATCAGGACTTCAACACGCTGCCACTCTGGCCATGGATGTCACACTGCGGTGGGGGGCGGGGGATACCCTCCTTAGACCATCTGAGCTATAGAATCACATACGTAAGAGACTCACTGACCCAGATACCATCTGGAGTTTGGTTAATAAATATTGCCATAGGATAGGAAAGGTGTCAATCGTTAAGAATGGTGGTATATCTACACTGTTTGATATGAAAAAAAAAATGTGTATATTGTTTGGTGGAAAAATAGCAAAAAGGATATATAGCATAAAGCCAAAGGTTTAAAATTGTGTGTGCACACATCTGTGTATATGTGTGTAGGAGAGTTATTAGGAGGTCATTCACAAAAAGTGTTAGTGTGACGACTACTGCGTGGTAGAATTACTAATCCCTACTTTCCATTACTTTTCTTATTTTATAATGGCCAGAGTTGATTTCATTCTTGAAAACATTTTAAAAAGAAGGAGAAAGGTGAGGAAGAAGGGAGTGATGGAAACTTTAAACACCTTCCAACTCCTCTGAAGTAGGAAAAAGCCCTCTAGGAATGATAATCTGTCACCAACACTTGTAAGAAAACGCGCTGTTCCTTGCTGAACCTCGATGCCTCTGATCCTTATTAACCTAGTTTTCCCCTTCCTTTCTTTTCCCAAGATGAGCATTTTATCTTAAAAATTCTCTTTTTAGAGCAGCATAATTCTATTTGTCATAAACAGCTGCCTCATTAAACACCTGTATAATTTTTCCTCATTTGTCCTAGAATTTTTCAGTGGTTCTAACAATGCTGCAGATATTCAAGGAATTAAATGTGGCCTGCTCCCACTATGCTCAGAGGAACTATATCCCGGAAAACAAGAGTGGGAAAGAATGTCTAGGTTCCCGTGTACATCATAGTTATCATCACAGAATTAACCAGTAATCCACGAATGTTGTTACCAGACAGATTTGCTCTTTACAGTTTTTGATTGGGCATCTGGTCAGGGAGATTATTGGTTAGAATTCATTCACTGGCCTTCAAGTCATCCTCCATCTTAATTCCAGGTCAGACCCAAGTTGAGGCTCACCGCATAAATGTTTAGCTTCCCCTAGCCTGGAATAAGCGTAGTGGGGTCTAAGGCAGTAGCCCTGGACTCACGTGGTGCTCACATCTGGCTCGCAAACCAAACACCATTGTGCCAATGTGGTACCAGCTTCGTTCCTTCCAGTGGTGTATGGGAGTGCTGGGGATGAGCACAGGAAGAGTCTCAACCTCCTCCCATGGTCTGAGAGGTGGACCAAGGGGGTGGCATGTTTAAGTATGAGCTGGTGAGCGAGGCTGACAACACCGGGAGGAGTATGCTGCTTCACACGTGTGTCTTTTGACCTGCCTGATGAGTGAGTGTTGATGAATGAGCCGATAAATACACATGGCCACCACGTGCCTCCTCTGTCCCTTCCCCAGCAATGTGAGATGGGTGGTATGGAGGCCTGAATGAGAACGGCCTCCATAAGCTCATAGACTTAAATAATCTCAGTTGTTGGAAATATTTGGGAAGGATTAGGAGATGTGGCCTTGCTAGATGAGGTGTGTGGTTGGGAATGGGCTTTTGGGTTGATTCATGGGCCATTCCCAGCGACTGCCTGTCTGCCTGTCTGTCTGTCTGTCTGTCTGTCTGTCTCTCTGCCTGCGCTCGACCCCTACCCCACCCCTGCCGCCTTATGGTTGTGTGAAGGTGTGAAGGTGTGAGTTCTCAGCTGTTTCTTTGCTCCACCGTCATGAACCCAAACCCTCCGAATCCGTAAGCCAAATTAAACCATTTCTTTTATGGGTTGCCCTTGGTCATGGTGTTTTACACAACAATAATAATAAAAAAAAAAAACAACCAAGACAAGTAGATAAGGAAAGTGAAATCTCTTAAGAGTCTTTTCAGTCCACACAGAATCCAGACCTCTCCCACAGCCTGTGCCACCAGGAGGGTAGCAAAGTCCCCTGACATGGGTGCCTATGAAGCCCTGGAGATGTTTCCGACCCATCCCTTTACCTATCTTTATCTGTTCTTGGCTCACCAGCCTTCTCCCTGAACTGTATCCTTTCCCCTGAGTGCCTGAGAAGCACCAACTCAGAGTGGACAGCTTGCAGTGGGTCTAAAGCTAAGGGAAGCGAAGGGCAGAGTGGAAAGAGGGGCTTAGTATACCAAAGGATGCGTTCTGATTGCACAGCTCCAGAACCTGACCGAGGTCTGGGAGAGCGCTTCCAGAGAATTGTGGGGAGTCTGGCCACCACTTCTGTGCAGCTCCAAGCATCTCCTAGGAATTAGGGGGCAGGGTACCCCTGCTTAGACACTATAAACACTTGTCTCCCCCAGATTCCTGCACTACACTATGGAGTTTCCAGATGTTTCCAGAGCCTAATACATGCCACTCAGCATCAGCCTCATTGGCATCATGGCCATTTTGATTCAACCAGTGTCCAATGTCTGGACTTTTTTGAGCCAAATCCTAGAGGTCTGATAGAATCCTTTAGAACGACCAGTTGGTGCTGCTATGGATGATCTGGGCATCCTGTCTGAGAGCATCAGTTTCTGTATTTCCTTTGCACTATATCTACCCAAAGGTTCAGTCTTGGTGTTGGCTCTGCATCCTCCTGCTACTTCCTTGGATTTGTGAGAGCCTCCTTGCTTTCTCATGTGACATGATGTTCCGGGTCCAGCCTCAGTGTTCTCATCTCAGTCTTGAGACACACTGTTTAAGAATCCTCAGGATCTGGGGATGCAGTTCACTGGTCGAGTGCTTGCATCACGTGCATGAAGCCCTGGGTTCCATCTTCAGCTTGACATAAACCCCTGGATGTGGTGACATATGTCTGTATAATCTCTGGGAGGTTCAGGCAGAAAGATCAAAGTTCAAAGCCATCCTCTGCTGCTTAGATACATATGGTAGGAGGGAGAAACATGGATCTTTCTTGCCATAATCTTATTATCCTTTTCCCTAAATTCACATTCTGAAACCTGGACATCATCCTAGCAGTATTAATATGAGCCCTTAGGAGGTGCTTAATTCTGGGGCAGAGCCCTCAGAGAGCCTCTCTCTCCTTCCTACACTTGAGGACAACAAGAAGTGCACTCTAGTCAGCCACCGTCTAGTGTCACCTTGATCTCAGGCTTGTACTTTCATAGGTCTTTGTTGTTAGGAGCCCCCCAGCTACGACAGGGTTGCAGAAGCCCACACAGAACAAGGCAGTTCTTAAACAAAAGGTGCTTGATCATCTCACACTAACGCTAATAAGGCAAATGTAGGTACTGATTGGCCCCCGGGTCATCAGTTTTCTCATGACAGAGTCTGTTCCTAATGACACTGACAACTTTCCTGGGTTGCTGGACAGACTGACAGACACCCAGAACAGCAGCAGTGCTGTTACTGAAAGCAGAGTTGCTATTGACAGTGTGAGATTTTTTTTTCCTATAGTGCTTTTCCCACCTCAGGGTGGCCTCTCACCAGAGACGTCAGTGTGAGCTGCTTTCAATTAATTTAACACACAAAGTTTTAATTATTTCTGTTTCTCTGGTTCGTTTTTTATTTTGATTTTCATAATTTATAGAACTTTTCTAATGTCATGTGTGGGAGTTCCCACTTGTAATCCCAGCATTTGAGAGGCTGAGGCAAGAGGATTACTGAAAATTCTAAGCAAGCCTGGGCTAGCCTAGGCTACAGAGTGAGACCCAGTCTCTAAAACTAAACCCCCCCCCCCAAAAAAAAGTACAAAACCCCAAATCATATGCATACAACAAGGAAAACTCAGAGTGTCAGTCATGTGACCATCCCTGGTATGGGTGTCTTCCTTCTATGCTTCGACTGTTGTGTGGTAATCCTCCCCTTGTTTGTCTTTAAATATATGAACGCGTTAGACTGCATTCTGACGTCAGCCACCACCATCATTTGGCTGTTCAGAAGTGGCATGGGCTTGCTGAGCAGTAACAATACCAGAGGGTGGAGAATAATGGCCCCGGGTTAAGCCAAAACGATGGGCAGCAGAACAAGGTTGTGTGGACAGTAGAACCAATCAGCTGTCTGTACCGAACAGACAACTCAAAAATCTTTGTTATAACTGGAGTCTCCACAGCGAAAGCTGACTCAAGGATTCCAGGATCACTGATCAGCGTGACTGATGTCACTAATGTGTTTATGAAATTTCAGGCCAGCAAACAAAGGAAGCGGATCTCATGGGGGGCCTGGTCTGTGTGTCCCTGCCCTCCTCACCGGTCCCAGCAGCCAGATGGCTCCAGGAACACTTCTGTTACACAGGGCAAGCTTCAGGCACTGTTGTGACCCCAGGTGGCTGGCAGCTCCTTGTGGGGAGATGGCCTCAGGTCCGCTGAGGAAGGCAATTCCCAGTGACCAAGCCCGGAGTGAGAGAAGAACTGGGCACCAAAGCCCAGTGTGACAAGCAAGCGTCAAAAGAGCAGTGGCCATTCTGGAAGCACTTGACTTTGCAGGTCCATGGCAGCCTATTCAAGGTTGTCCTTATACATGTGATGAACACAGTCACTGCAACATGAGGGGTTTATGCCCGCTTAGGAGGAACATGGTGACAATGGTGTGTTTTTTACTCCGAGAAGGAAAGAGATACCAAGCCAACACACCAGGATGTGTTTCGCACACTAGCCTTAGACATTTTGTTTCTTTCTTGTTTGTTTCTCATCTGCATAAATGTGACAGAGATAGGGAGCTTCCTGCATGGCACACTGTCGTATCAGCATACAGTACAGTGCCTGAAAATAAATATGGGTGGAACGAATGACTCCAATGCAATCAAAAATACCTGGATAATTCACTTGTTTCTCTTATCAATATACTGTTTGCTTCCTATTCCTACTTTAAAAGAATAGTATGGAAAAAATACAGAGTAGAAAAAAAGATGAAAAATGGAATATTTTGATATCTAGTGTCTCCAACCAATTGTCATCAAATAGACATGGCTAATGGTGAGCTGCATAAGAGGAAATGTATCTTCTAAAAATCCATACGCACTGTGCGTCTGAAGTGAACCCCTAGGTTTCACCACAGAGACTGTACAGTGGAGCATCAGTCTTGCTTCCTGCTGCTAGACTGACTGGCTGTTTGCCATCTGCTTCCCCAGCTGAGAGCAGCTCCATCAATGCCGAGACCACAAGGTCAGAAGTAAAACCTGAGGCAGAAAAGGGAGCCCTTTCGTGTTGGCTCTGAGAGACTCAAGCTGGCTTCTGCGCCCACGGCCCATGGAACACGTTCTCACCCGCTCCCCAAGACCCGCAGACACGCCCCCACCCTCTGGACCCACCAGGCACATGCCGATTCTCAAGCCCTTGACCCATCTATTAGTCCCTGTTCCTCTTGATGCTTCCGCCTCTGGCTTTCACTCATCGTTGGTGGTAAAGATGCAGCACCTCCCATACATTCTATAAGTCAAATCCATCTAGTTGCTTGGTCTGGTGGCTCAGTCCTGGGACTGGTACACACCAGGTCTGGCGTATCATTTTTGTTTTTAATCCTATCCCAGTGTAACATGTTATCTTTGTTGTTGGATTCCAAACTCAACACTTCTAAAAAGAAAAGCAAAAAGCTCTTCAAGCTTTTATGCTCAGCGTGATAGATAATTGACATTTCAAAGTCACCAAATAACAACATGGGCGTGCTGCATGAACAGCAGTGATGCATGAACTCAAAACACAATGGCAGCACCGAACCCCCTCCAGAATGATAATGCTGACGTCACTCTGAGATGAGGGTGCAGTTTGCAGGCTCCTCCCTAAGGTAGCTTTAGTGATGTCTAGGCAACTTCCTAAGTAAAAGTTAATGTATGTATGTGCGCTCTCTCTGTCTCTCTGTGTTTGTGCGTGCGCGTCACATATGTACAGGCCAGAGGCCAGCCTCGGGCGTCATTCCTCAGTGCCCTTTGCCTTGTTTTTGAGGCAGTGTTTCTTCGATGTCATGGAGCTTGCTGACCAGGCTAGAATGGATGGCCAGCAAGCCCCAGGGGTCCTCCCGTCTCTGCCTCCACAGCACTGGGGTTGCAAGCACAGGCCACCATGCCCAGCCTTTTACATGAATCCCAGGATCAAACCCAGGTCCCCATGTTTGCACCATGCTGAGTTGTCCCCAGCCCTGGTACTCGGGACTTCTAGCAGGACAGTCATCGAGGGATGAAAATTTTCCTAGGCAATCTTCAGCTTGGAATCCCCGACCATATTAGTGGCTGTTGATGTTTCATTGTCGGGTTCATAAACATGGCTCAAATGTTCTGTATGCTGTTTTCTCAGAAACTGTGGTTTGACTCTTGCTCCAGAGCTATCCATAGTGCCATCACTTGGGTAGCACATGAGAGGATCCCAGCGTCACCTGCACTGGGATGTCATTGTCCCTCCATTTTAATGGTGTCCGTATGAATGTGTGTGAGCGCTGTAGTTCAAAATATGAATAGCACATTTGGACTCATTGGTCTAAGTCTGCTGGTAGAAGGAAATTATTCTGATTTAGCCATTTCAGCCCATGAAGATAAAGAATGGTTACTAACTTTTATGTGAAGAATGTCAGGATCTGGGCCATCAAACCAGATCGCAGTCACCAGTGTAGCTGAAGCAAATTGGGATGGTTTTGTTGGTGGTGTTTTCCCCACCATAAAAGCTGTTGCTTGTACTTTCAATTGGATTTTGGTTTTATTTTATTTATCTAATTTCTTTCAAATGTACCTCACACCAGCACTTTAAAACATCTAAGTATCAGAACTGTGTGCAAGCAGTAATGAATCTAAGTGGCAATACTCAGAATGTCTACAAAAGTGTTGGGTTTTGTTTTTATAAGAACTTGAAATATGCTCTTTGGTAATGAAAGCAATTATGCCCAAACTAAGATAAATAAAAGAAATAAAATGCGTAGCACTAAAGTAACAAGGGAAATTACCAGAATAAATTTAAAATAAGACAAATCAGAAACAGAAAATACCATTAAGTACTCATAAAGATTCTAACTGGATTATGTCTCCCTCTCACATTCCACTATATTCTCTAATCTTTCATCCATCTCTTTTTTATTTCTGCGTTTGTTCAGGGCTCTGATCTGTTTTGTTTTGTGATGGAGTCCCGTGTATCTCAGGCTGGTCTTGAACTCACTGGACAAGCTTCAGCTTCTGGTCCTCCTGAGTACTGGGATTACAGGCGTGTGCTACCATGTCGTTTACACAGTGCTGGGGTTCATGCACGCTGGACAAGCCCTGCCAACCGAGCTGCCTTCCCAGGATGACCCCACCTCTACTTGAAGCCCATTTAGAATTATATAAATTCTTAAAATCCAACCATTGTCATTACTTAATAGTTTGAAGCACTCCTCCCCCCCCACCACCAGACCTGGTATTACTGAAATAAAACTTGAGGAAGTCTAATTTTAGAGCCTATTAAGGCAGAATGCAGAGTTCCACAAGTATCCAGTCTCTAGCCCTCACCAACTTGCACACCTACAAATCATGTAGACCAGGAAACTCTTACAAGAAACTTTTCTGGCCACAACACTCAGCACCCCGCTGCCTACTTTCTTTTGGGAAGTAGATCAGCTGGCACTCCCCTCTGGCCAGATCGACATGGGAATTGTGTCTGCACAGGGTCCCTTTTCATGCATGCTAACTGGACATGGTCATGTTCATTCAGTCAGACCAATGGATAAACATAGTAAAAGGGAACACATTCACGGGCATTCTTCCCTCCCTGTGACTTCTCTGACTTTAACTGGCAGAGATATTCAGAGTAGCAGAAAGATGGGAGGGGTCATCCGAGACCCTTTCCTCTCTGAGCTAACTCTCCTGGTGACCATCAGTTAAGTGTGTTGTGGGAGAGCTTGCTGGATGGTGGAATACCCTTGCAGTTTTAAAGCTTTTTTACATATATTTTTTTTTTATGTTGAGTGTGTTCTCATTTATACCCTCCACCCTTCCTTTTCACACACTCCTAAACAGGTGTATATCTGTTTTTATCATATTCCTTCAATATTATCATCTCCAGTCATATCCATTTTCCTACAAACAATGTAACAATATAGCATCACTGCTTATGTTTTAAAAAAAATCCATTAAATGTACATACACATACACACGTACGCACATATATGTATATATTCCCTTTGAAATACCCTGTTATAGACATGTGTAATCAGAACCATCCATTCAGAGATTGGTCAGTAACAAAAGAATTCCAAAGAGGAAGACAAGCTTCCAAAACCAATGTTCTCAAACTCTTAAGGAAATGTTGACATCATAAAAATGTAGAAATTAGAAAGATGTGTGTCTTGGCTATGTTGTGACTGCCTTCTCTTCCTGGTCCTCAGTATCTCCTGTCAACTCCCGAATAACCACAGAAAAGCATTTGCCTCAGTAGATTTGCACCACTGTGCAGTCAAGTGGTACATAAAGAAGAGGTGGAGGAAAAGACCTTGAGACCTGGGGATCTGGCCACCATGGGGAAGGGGAGGGAGAGCTTTCAATGAAGGGAGCTGAGAACTGACTGCTGCTGGGCAGATTTGTGCCCTGAGTTTGGGTTTGTCAGACAGAGTGAGACAAGGTTGTTGAAAGAACTCTTGGTGACTGTGATGATGATGCTGTCTGATAGGTGAGCCACTGCCCAGGTGAGCCATCTCTCGTCCTATTCAGAGATGGCTACAAAGATGAGCAAACTGTCTGGTTAAATTATTTGCAGGAATTTCTCAAAGCCAACAGCAAGGTTATTTATTGCTTTACAAGCTTATCTTCCAGGGAAGACTTTTTCTGGAACAAATAATTAGGTCTCAGTGGTGTCAGTTCTCAGCCGCTACAGTGAGGGAGGGTGGATGCGGGTGTCTCCGGTTCTCCTCTGCACCCACACAGCTGCGCGGTACCCCCACACACTCCAGCTTCCGCCTCCAGGCCTTCAATTCCAGCCACACCTCTTGTTTTCTGTTTGATTGTGCTCTGCTCTCTTGCTTCTCTCTGCATTTAGGTGGTTGGTTGATAGGCCTGTTATCTCTTCAAGCCATCTCCAGGAAGGCAGAATCCCTGCCTGGCTCATTTTTGCTTTCGCTATCGCCCCTGGCCTCTTGCATCGTAGACACATACTGAAAGGTTGTTCAAAAAGAGATTTGAATGAGTTTCTAGGCAGATTTACCTCCCGCCGATAACCGTCACATTTATTTATTTGTGAAATGAAAAGTTAGTGCTTATGTCTTTATATCCATGAGGCTGATTCTTCTTCGGTGCCTCATTGGAAGACAGGTCATCTCCTAGCCACGGGGAGGTGATGCAAAGACATTAGATTCACAGAGCAGCTGTGAAAAACCAGAAAATATCAATCTGCATGATTCTCATCTAAATGATGAAGTCAGCAACATGTGCCCTGGAACATGTTGCTTTGAACCCCTGGAGGAGGTATCTGCGCTTTCTGGTTAAGAATTGCTTCAAGAAGTTGAATAAATATTTATAGCTTCTGTCAGCTTATTTTGGAAATATTCATGGTTGTGGTACCCAGATAAGCCATACCTGGTGCTCGGGGGTTACAATACAAGGTCTCCTTCTTCAAACTAAATTCATGCTTGTACAGTTCAGTGATTAAAAGTATGCTCAGAGCTATAATTTATTGGATTTTTCTAGATTTAATATACCTTCATTTATGAAATCACAAACATCAGTGCTTAATACACCTGAATCTGAACCCTTTCAAAGGTTATTTTTTACATAATAAAAACTGCACAATTTTGTATTGTCATGAGAAGTTACAAACACCCACTCAGATATAGAAAATAATGTGATGAGCACCTGTGTTCACACTCTTGTCTTTGATAACTCCCAGGTTCCTTAGTCTTTCTTTGCTTCTGCTTAATCCTCTTTAACATAAAGGTGAAAGGGCCGGCAGGATGGGTCCCCTAGCAAAGCGGTTCACAAACCTGCTGATTTGAGTATTGTCCCTAGGGTCCACATAACCGACTGTACAGGGTTGTCCTCTGACCCCTACACTGCACCATGGCGTGGCTCGTGGATAATAAAGCTTCACTTTTCATGCGTTGTTATTAGGAGTGAATGCATTATGTACATGTACTAAGGGAGTGGATGCTTTGTGCTCACCGTTTACTTTTGCTTTTGAAAATTGTATTACACTTGAAAGGCAGAAGGCTTCAACTTCCCTACTCTGCTTCCTCCTCTGTCTGAATTTGAGGGACCCTAAAGTGGTGTTTTCACTCTCGACATGCTGAGGCTCTCACAGTGTGGGTATCCATGCTGTTTAGTTTTTTACACACACATAAATGTTATGGATAGGTTGTTACAGCTTGTTTACTCCACTTTATGTTTTTGACATTTATCTATTTTGATACATTTTACTCTAACTCATATTAACTCTCTTCCCCAGAGCCTTTGCTTACATGTCATTTTCTCAACAAGAAATCTGTTTCCCAAGACTGTTTTTCTGAGTATCTGTGTATGTATGTACGAGTATTGCTACATGTGTGGGTTCATGAGGAGTCCAGCAGAGGGCGTCAGATGCCCTGGAGCTAGAGTTACATGCAGTTGGGTCACATGGAACGGGTGCTGGGAACCAAACTTGAGGCCTTTGCAGGAGCAGCAGCAAAACTCTTCAGCACTGATCCATCTCACCAGCTCCTCAGAAAGAACACTTGCATACCTCCTCCTGCCCTGCACTTGTCCCTGGAACAAGCATTACACTTTTTCTCTTCACTTTGCTCACCGTCTCCTAAAGTTACATTGCATATGGACCTATCGGCTCCGGGGATCTAACTCAGTAGCATCGACCTGGTGGATGAGCCCTGGGTTCAGTTCCCAGCACTGCAAGGACAATGTTCCTGTCCACTGACCTGCTTTGTCTCTTTCTCCTTTAGAGCACACGTCCCACCGGGAACATCTGACTGTTTCCATTTTTCCCACTGATATAATCCAGGTCCTTTAGTGGTGCTGGCACTAAGTGGCTGATGCACAGGATTTGTTGAATGGTTTTCTCCTCTATTCACAGGCATTGCTGGTGTTTCCTTTTGTGGTTGCTCTTATTACAAAACAATGTTTCAGCATAACCTCTTCATGTGCAACTATGCATTTCCCTCATTTGTGTATCCAGGAATGAATTGCCAGGTGAAAGGTGTCTACTCCAAGGCTCTTCACTGGTTTAGGATAGATCTTGAGATCTGTCAAGTGCTGGCTATTGAACAGGAATGAATAAATCTTTTCAATGTAAACATGAAACTATCAGCAGAGAAGAACTATTAAGATAGGCTTGGCTTTATTGACCAAAGTAGCAATGCTTTGAATATGATTATGCAAAGTCCTCCTGTTGCTTTTTAATGCAACTGCTTAGTCTAGACACCTCAGTGAATTTTCTATGGATTCCATTGAGTCCTACTCTCAACTAAATCAGAAATGGCCATTTCAGCCAAGTGCCTAGAGACCCTAATCAACCTGACCTACCTGCATTTACAAGGCACCCATGGGCTCAAATATGGCCTACCCATGCAGCCTGCCCCACCCCATGCAGCCTGCCCCACCCATGCAGCCTGCCCCATGCTCGTTTGCTGACTTTGATCAACTCAGATCCCCACTTATTTTTCATGTCATTTTGTTGTTATCTGGATTCTTTTTCAAAGTTGTCCTTAAGGGAAGAATAGACGGTAACTGTCATTGCCAAGCCTGCGTCAGGGATTCTAAGCTGTAGCCAAGAGAAAAATTCATCCTCAAAGCATTCCACACCACACAGCAACGATCTGCAAATTGCAGATTATTTGTATCATGTGGCCGGCGCCATTTCCATTTTTATCCCAAGCCTGGGAGCACACGGTTTTCCATCGAACCCAGAGGATATCACAATTGCTTCTGTGATGATCTGCAAGCAAATGAAAGGGGAGGGGGAGTAGGGATTGAAGGCTCATACAGTTTTTAACTTTTCAATGGAATGTGTTTTCCAAATGAGTTTAGCCTTCTTTCCAGCACAGTGATTGAGGAAAGTCAGCAGAGGCTTTCTGAAGAGCTATGGTTGGGTTAATCCCTCCAGGTTCTGTTCCTTCCTTGGGCTGTTTTTTAAGTGATCATTTATTCTGTGGGAATGAGTGAAGACCTTGCAGTACAGTCCACAGAGGAGCTTCCTAGCTAGATGACTTAAAGGTGTTGCTGTGTAAGAACGAAATGAAAGGATGTGGGTCACAGTTACTGACCGAGATTGGGAACAGTTTCAAAGGTGCCATTTTTTTTAAACTGAAATCTAGGTTCATATTCAGAGGATCTCATTGGCCAGTGAGCAGACACGCCAGCCTTGGGGCTTCTTGCATTAAAATGACAGCTGGCTATGCAGTGTTGAGTTGATTGACAGAGACAGGCTGGGCACAGTGGCTCTGCCCAAGTAGTTCAGGCACTGGAAAGAACTGGAAGGACAGACAGCAGAGGGGCTGCAGGCCGCAGTTGGGGGACGTGAGGAGAGAGCAAAGAGCACTGAGAAGACAGAAGAAATGAAGGGAAGGCTAGACAGGCGCTTTCCAAAGGGGCGTGTGAACCTGTGAATTCTGCAAGCTGATGGAAAAGTCAACCAGTCCAGGCCCCTGCAGCAGGACCTAGTGAGAAAGGCCCCTGCTGTGAGCTCCTTAGACCGTTACTCTCAAGTCTCCCTCAGAAGCCCAGTGCACCTCTCAGCCCTTCTTAATCTCCCCACAGACAACCCTGAAATCCTTACCCGGCTCTCCCTTCCTGAAAGCAGAGGCCGGACTGGGCTGGGGGTGGGAGTGGGACCAGGCAAAGGGACTGCCGAGAGCTCCAGGTGTGTGAGAGAGAAGCCTGTGAGGGAGCCCGGGTTGGAAGTAAGAGGAGTGGAGCAGGAAGAAGGCCAAAGACCCAGGTCTGGCTGTGCAATCCAGCAGTAGTGAGGAGCAGCCTGCAAGAAGTCTGGGGTAGAGAAAAAAGTGTGGCCACCTTTCACACACACTCCTGCAGATGTGTTTGCCAAAGTGCAAAACAAGTTCAATTGTTCATCTAGAACTTTTGAATATTCAGACAGAAAATGTTCTGCTATCAGGGAAGAAACATCTCACCCCTCAAACACACAAATCAATACATCCCCTTAACAAAAGACAGGCGAGCAAGGGGAAAATGAGTTTATTGACACACCCCTTCACATCCTGTGGGGGAAATCCCAATGAAAAGTGGGCGTGGCTAGTGTAATCTCTTCAACAAAGACCAGCAAACCTCAGAGACCCAAGGAGACAGGAGAGGGGTGGTCTCGAGCTCCCAGAGCTGGGAAGCTGCACGGGGTGAATTTTCATACACAGGAAGAAACTAGTGGCATGGGGTTTGTTCCAGATTCTTCTGGTGCTGTGTCTGAACTGATGAGAGGGGCTCCAGGAAGAGCTTGTGTAAGAGAGAGAGGTGTGAAGGGAGTCTTCCTCCATTAACTGCTTTGCAATTGTCTCTAACTCAAAACTATTCAAGACACAGTCCGCGGTGACATAGTCTGTGTCCACAGACAGAGGTCTGTTCTAGGGTGGGTCTAGTCTGTGTCCACAGACAGAGGTCTGTTCTAGGGTGGGTCTAGTCTGTGTCCACAGACAGAGGTCTGTTCTAGGGTGGGTCTAGTCTGTGTCCACAGACAGAGGTCTGTTCTAGGGTGGGTCTAGTCTGTGTCCACAGACAGAGGTCTGTTCTAGGGTGGGTCTAGTCTGTGTCCACAGACAGAGGTCTGTTCTAGGGTGGGTCTAGTCTGTGTCCACAGACAGAGGTCTGTTCTAGGGTGGGTCTAGTCTGTGTCCACAGACAGAGGTCTGTTCTAGGGTGGGTCTAGTCTGTGTCCACAGACAGAGGGCTGTTCTAGGGTGGGTCTAGCTATCGCTTCAGAATTCAGAGTAGGCTGGAAGGCAGGATGCTTCATGGGTAGGACAGGCAGACACCAGCTGTGGAATATTAAAGTGTGAATGTAAGCACAGCAAAGGGAAGAGCCATGACCTGGGATGCTTGGCATAGAAATATCTCTCTGAAACCTCTCAGGATAAAGCTCCAGGAGGTCACAGATATGGTGGCTCCCCAGCATCTGCTCCAGCGTCTGACACTAAACACATGAACCAATACCAAGACAGTCAATAGGAGACTTCCTGGCCACCACATTTCCACTGGAACTGCTGCTCATACCAAGGTCGAGTCTAAGTGGTGGAGAAGAGAGAGGGATGTGAGCATCTGGTGTTTCTGGTGTACGCATTCCAACCTTGATGATTTCAGGAAAATTGCACGTGTGTCACAGGGAAGAGATGCAGAATGATTGCATAAGAAGAATGAATCTGACTTTAGTCACTCCACATCTAGAGTTAGTATCTAGAAAAATCTTTCTAATCATAAGAACACTTTGTTACTAAAATGGAATTTGTTAGGAGACCCCGGCCCCAGTCCTTTCAGCATGGGAACAGTCTTTGGGGTGGTTTGTCAGGGATGCCAGGAGCAGTAATTCCATACTGAAGGAGGAGAGGTCAGTCCAAGGGCAAGATCTGTCTGTCTTCAGAACACTGCTACGTGTTATGTAATCTGTCTCTAATCACTGAACAATTAAATGCCAGCAAGTCTGAAATCCACAATTTCAATCTGATTGCCACTGGTATAAACAGAATCACCAAATTGCACCTGGCAGTTTGGTGGCTGTACTAGGGAAGCTCTTTTGACATTTCAGCAATGGGCTGAGTGACCGCCCATCACGGTGGCTCCAATCTGCATCATCTCTGCAGGCCTGGCCTCCGGCCTCTATTTTGAGAACAGCTCTGTTGCTCCTGAGGGTTTAGCTTTGCTTTGACATGCCCATGAGAATATGTGAACACACACACATAGCACATGCACACACACAACACATGTACGTACAGATACACATACTAACTCTTGCCAAGTGATATAAAATCATTTCCGAGATATTAAAATATTGACTGACAGGACAATTAGACTTGTTACTCTTTACCTTTCACCTGGGCCTAGATTTGTCAGTCATATAAAGACATGTGCTTTTCAAAGCTCTTGTTGGCAGTTAGAAGATGGTGACTTAAATGTATAATAATCATACCTTTCTAAGCATACATGATCTGTTGTTTTTAATTAAAATGTAATTACATTTCCCCCTTTTCTACATGTAACTTCTCCCATGCCCCCTGTCTCCAGAACCCCATGTCTCCTCCCTCATTCTCTCTCAAATTGACATTGAGGACCTCTTTTTTATTATTATTGATATATGTATCTGTGTGTACATACATACATGCATAAATATGTAAATATAACCTGCTGAGTCCATTCATTCAGTGTTGCTTGAGTGTACTTGATTTCAGAAATGGCCACTTGGTATTAGATAACTAGGAGGAATCATCTCTAGGAAAGACTAATTCTCCTGCTCTGAGTATTTGTTAGTTGCCCATAGCTCTTCATCTAGGCGTGGGGCCCTGTGAGATTGCCCCCTTCCATGTAAGCACGACTGTTGTATTCGTTCAGGTCTTGTTTAGGCAGCCATATTGCCAAAGTTTTGTGGGTGTGACTTACCTGTTTCTAAGAGACATAGTCTTGCACCGGACTTCCTGTTCCTCTGGCTCTTACAATCTTTCCATACCCTCTTCAGAGATGTTCCCTGAGCCTTAGATTCAAGAGTTGTTCACTACGTTTGGACTAGTTGTGTCTTTCTGTGATGGTCTCTACCTGCTGCAAAGAAAAGTTTCTTGGATGAAGGGTAAGAGCTACACTTATCCATGGGTATAAGGATTCCTTTTAGAATTAGGAATTATACTGGTCTAGTAAAGTAGAAGTCATAGGTTCCCCTCTAAGATCCATGATTTGACTAGCCCTGAGTATCTGGCTAGGTTTCCAGTACCAGGCATGGTTTCCCGCCCAGTGAGCAAACTTTAAATGCAATTAGACAACCGTTGGTTACTGCCAAGATATGAATGCCACTATTGTACCTTTGGGAATATCTTTCCATGCTGGTCATTGCTGTGGTTCATAGGCATCACAACTGGGTAGAACTGTGGTTTACTGCCCTCCCTTGGCAGCTTGCATAACACCTTCAGGAAGAAGGCTTTCAGGTCAGATCCAGTTTAAATCACCCAAGATCTGTTTCCTAAGTATGTGATGTCTTCAGCAATAAGCACTTAGCTTTGCTTGCTGGGAGGCAACTAAATTGTTTTGAGAGTCTTTGGGGCTACCTGACTGTAGCAGGAATCTTAAAAGTACTTATTGATTAATCAAACCCGAGGCCAGTTATTGGGGTCCATGCTGGTAGATCAGAGAGATAGAACAAGCCACAGCTATCTCACCTTGCCAATTCCTCAGCTGGTCCTGTTTCCTCAGACTGGAAGCTTCTGTGTCCTCATCCCAATGAATCTCAGCTGAATTACTGCTCAAAAGCCTGAAAGCTTAACCAGCCGAATGCTTAACCAGCCAAATGCTGAACCAGCCAAATGCCTCTAGTTTCTGGTCCTCACGCCTTATATATCTTTTTTCTTTCTACCACCACTCCCTGGGATTAAAGGCTGGCTTTCTGGGATTAAAGGCGTGTGTCACCATGCTTGGCTATTTCCAATGTGGCCTTGAACTCACAGAGATCCAGAGGGATTTCTATCTCTGGAATGCTAGGATTAAAGGTGTGAGTGCCACCATTTTCTAGCCTTTGTATCTAGTGGCTGTCTGTTCTCTGACCCCAGATAAATTTATTAGAGTACACAATATTTTGGGGAACACAATACCACCACACCTGACCAACCACTGGATCAAATATTTCTCACACCTAGTGCTGGTGGAGAGTATGCTAGCACAAGTGTCATACTTGATTTGTTTATATACATATGTGTGTGTATGTGTATACATGTATATATGTATATGTATATATTATGCAATTTTAGGTAAAAACGATATGCTTCTGTAAGGCTTTTTCAAACACCTTTAGTGTAATTTGTTCTCTTCCCTCCCACTCCTTCTGCATTGACCTCCCTCCCCCATTTCCAACTAAAGCCCCTACCGTGGTTACTTTTCTATTGCAATGATAAGACACCAGAATCAAGGAAACTTAAAGAAGAAAGAATTTATTTAGGGCCTACAGTTTGAGGGGGTTAGAGTCCATGACCATTATATGGGGGACCATGGCAGCAGGCAGGCATGGTGCTGGAGCAGTAGCTGAGAACTTACATCTTGACAAGGCAGAGAGAGATTGTGAATGACCCAAGTCTTTTGAAACCTCAAAGCCTGCACCCCCAGTGACACAACTCCTCCATCAAGGAGGCCACACCTTCTAATTCTTCCAAAACTGGGGACCTGTAGAGGTCATTCTCATTCAGACCACTACAGCCCCCTCCATATTTTCTATAACCTTTATATCGCATACTCATAAATTATTATTCTACTGGATATTGGTTTGGTCTCCTTTCACAAAATTCACCACCGACACTGAGAATTAGAAAAGAAAGGACTCTAGGGACTGAACAATAGCCATGTGCATCCCCAAGTATTCCGCCCTTAATTAAGGTGTGAAGACTGCACCAACTGTGGTGACAGCTTTCCATAGGCTGGGGTTCCGAGTGAAAGGAGAATGTGAACTGAGCATCAGCATCCCCGTTCCCTGACTCCTGACAATGGATGCAGTACGACCAACGGCCCCACATCCCTGCTGCCATGACTTCCCCGCCACAACAGGCTCTATCCTCGGGGCTAGTAAGCCAAGAAACCATTGTTGTAGAAATGAGAAAAGTGACAAATCGAGTGTGTCACCAATCCTGGGAAGTTCTCCTCATCATTTGAAATATTTCTGCTGCCAGTGCCTGTCTTCTCTTTGTGGCTGTAGAGTGATATGATCTATACCTTTGTGTCCCAGCAGCAGTGGAAGGCTCCTATGAGAAAATCATTTCCTTTGAGTCAAGAGAGTGGACTCCCTGGTCTGAGTGGAGACCTAACAATGGTCCCTTAGCTGGGTGATTGCCCTGCTGGAACGTGAAGTCTCCACTCAGGCCAGGGTCTCACTCGCTTGATCTGAAGGAGATAATTTTCTCTTTATGGCCATTCCTGCCTTTGTGGAATTTGGAGAGGTTCTCATGGTTTTTAGATGTTCCCATCTTTCTTTGCATTTCAATTTGGCAGGTTTCTTTTGACTGTCCTTTAAAATCCTGCCCATCAAAGGTTTTCTTTCCTTCATCACAGTACCTGACTCCTCCTTGGCGTCTGTCCACCTTTCCTGTGTCATAGGTTTTTGCATGCAGTCCACTTTTTCATTAGCACTCAATGTATTCACCTTTGTTTAAATTCCCTGCCTGATAATTCCAACATCAGTGTCCCACCTGAGTCAGTCTCTGATGTTTGGCTTTGTCTCTCGTGCTGTGGTTTTGTTTTATATTGGTTGGTTCGTTGGCTGGTTGGCTGGTTGACTGGTTGGCTGGTTGTTTGTTTGTTTGTTTGTTTGTTTGGTTGGTTGGCTGGCTGGCTGGCTGGCTGGTTGGTTGGTTGGTTGGTTGGTTGGTTGGTTGGTTGGTTTTTCCTCTGCCTGTTAGCATGCCTTCAACTTTTTACTGAAACATGAACATGGTATTTAGGGAACTGGAAACTGAGGTATCTGGGCCTTTGATGTGGAGATGTATGTTAAACTGCTGAAGACTCAGGCTATGATTAGTGTAGGTTGTACCTGGTAGCGGCAGAGGTTCCAGATTCCTCTGGTATCTTGTTTTGTTTTGTTTTGTTTTGTCTTCTTTACTTTTTGGTTAGGGATCTGGATGGAACCAAAGATCTCTTGCATGCTAGCAAGTGCTCTACCACTGAGCTATGTCCCCAGCCCACCTTTGGGATTCTTAAGCCCTCCTCTTCTGTGCAGCGCTGCTCTTGCCGCTAGACCCCACTGTTAGTCTACTGGAATTCTGTAAGTAATGTAATATGGTGTGAATGGGGGATAGACTGAATCTTCCAGTTACAGGTCTGTCTTTCAGTTTCCAAGAGGGGCTGTTATTTAGGACTATGACCTTCAAAACAGCCTCTGCAGTGATACCCAGCACTTATTCATGGATGCAGGATTCTGTTTCCAGGAAGCCTTTACTCTTGGTGACTGCCCCCCATTCCCAATAGAGACAGGCAGGTTAGGGGTATGGGGCTGCCTGGGTCCTTTTCACTTTAGAGTAGACCTTTGTTATAGAGAGCCATAAGAGATCCTCAGAAACCTCTGGGAGTATAGACCAGAGAAGTCCATAAAGGATCAGTCCCCAGGATGTTTCTCATCCCTGGCTATTCTACACATCCCCCTAGGAACAGATCAGAATTATCAGCTAATCCTCCCTATAGGTTTATGACCCAGGTTGGCATACCTGACCTGTCTATCCAGATAGTAAGAGGTGTCTTACCCGGTGACATCAGTTTTCCCACAGGCCCAAGAAAAGTGCTTGACATTTAGTTTTCCTGAACTATTCTTGTAAAGATGAAAGCAGTAGCTTCTAGCTCTTTCCATGTCAGGACTAGAAAACAAGAAACCCCACCATGGCTTCTTGATAAGGGGCATGGTGATTGTTCCAGTAGCTGCATCTGTTTTGAAGAAAGAAAATGTCCTAAGATCAGCAGCATTAGATATGGGAACAGCATTAATGGCATTAGCAATAATTGTGCTTGCTTGCTTTTTTTTTCCATCTCATGTTTGCAAAGTATCTTGCTTTCTTTTATGTGCATTCAAAACAGCAGCTCAAAGAAAACATTATGATAAATAAACAGATGCTTCCAGTAGCCTATTTATTCAGGTACACACCCACAAATCTACAAAAAAACAAGCAGGTGGTAAAGAACCAGAACTCCAGCCAGGCCAAAACTTGGGTCAGAAGGTGTGAAGGCCCCAGTCTTGACATTTTCTTGTTGTGGTGTGTCCCTCTACTTGCTGTGCCCAGCGGTGACACTATCTACAAGCTACTCTTCTCAGAAAATCAGATGAAAGGAAAGGGGGCAGTTGCTGTCCTCAAGGCTGTATGTTTGCTGGATTTCTAAGGAGGAGTATTTGAATATGCAACTGAACAAACTCAGAACAGAAGAAATGGGAGAGAGGGAAGAAAGGGTGTGGTGATATAGTGTGTCCCCCAATATATTGTGTGCCCTAATAAAACTTATCTAGGGTCAGAAGACAGAGCCAGCCACTAGATTAGACACAGAGGCCAGACAGTGGTGGCACTCACACCTTTAATCCTATCACTCGGGAGGCAGAGATCCATCTGGATCTCTGTGAGTTCAAGGCCACACTGGGAACAGAGCCAGGCTTGGTGGCCCATACCTTTAACCTCAGCACTCCAGATCTCATGTCTTGCATGGGAAAGACATATACCTTTAATCCCAGGAAGTAATGGCAGGAAGCAGAAAGGTATATAAGGTCTGAGGACAGGAACTAAAGGCTTTTAGCAGCAGTTCAGCTGAGATCTCTTCCAGGTGAGGACTCAGAGGCTCCCCAGTCTGAGGAAAGAGAATCAACTGAGGAGTTGGCGGGGTGAGGTTGGTTGGAGCTTATTCTATCTCTCCAATCTTTCAGTTTTCACCCCAATACTTGGTTCTGGGTTTTTTTTTATTATTATTAATAAGACCTTTTAAGATTCGTGTTACAGAAGGGTGAGTTGGGCTTTTGAGGAGCTGAGAAGGGATAGTTGGGAGAATGACAGAAAGTAGCATGCTGAGAACCCACCCCATATTTTTCCCCTTTCCACATACTCCCATTTTTTCTGTCTCCCATTGACCTAAAATAACATGCAAAAAAAAAAAATGCCCCACCGATGAATGAGTTTGTTTGGGGACTGGCAAAGTGTTGCAACAGGAGTGCACATGCTGTCACAGATGAGTATATTAGGAGAGATCGAGGGGAGGAAAAGACTTGAAGGCAAAATGGAGACACTCACAGCAGATACTTATCCTTGGTCACAAGGATAACTAATAATGGCCACATCGTCCAGGGTTGGACAGACAGCTGATGAGCACATAGCCTTGCAGGAATGTCCTTTGCAGGCTCACAGTGACCTTGTGTAAGATTATAGGTCTAGCAGATTCCTCGTGAATGTTTCTTGCTATCGGGCATGCATCTTGTCCTTCAAAACTTCCTCTCCTTGTGCTATTTTAGTTAGAACTTGGCATGATTTTATCCAACAAATTTCATACACCCTATACTGACACGTTCCATGCACCTACTGTATGTTTCTAGTTCTGAGGGTTTGAAGCTCCATCTTTACACTCAGTCTGTGTCTGTCACTCCTGTATGTATGTCCCCATGTTGGGCACAGCTGATGGGTATCATGTCATACATGTCTCAAGCGCCTTAACTCTAGCCACTTGGTAATATATGCTACACCCATCCTTGTTTGTTAGTTTGTGGTACCCTGCAGGTGCTCAAGGTAATTGTGTCATCTTCTGCTCAGGATGTTTATCTTTGAGCTATCATTGACATCAATCCTTTACTCCTGTCTTACGTGAGTACCAGAATATAAATTCTGAAATTGAGCTCATTTCCAATTCTGTTTCTTGTTTTCTCTGGCATAAAAATAAGTTGAGACCATTTTTCTCCTCGATTTTGAGTGATGTCAACAACCACTGATAAAGGAGAAAAAGGACTCCAAAACTTTTAGATTGAACAGATAATTGTTATGATAATGTATTTTTAAACATACCTAGATATAAACTAAGGTATAAATACCTTACACTTGTGTAAATAAAAGGCCAAAATAAAAACTTGTAAATTAAATGTAAATGTAAAATATAAGAGCAGAGCAAGCAAGCTATTTGTAACACAAATCTTAAATGGTCTTATTAGTAGGAAAAAAAAAAAAAAAAACAGAGCCAGATATTGGTGTGAAAGCTGCAAGATCAGAGAAATAGAACAAGCCAGCCAAGTTCTTACCTCTATGAAATCCGCAGCCTCAAGAGTGATACTTCCTGTTTACTCACGCCTTAAATACCTTTCTGTGCCCTGCCATCTTCCTTCCTTCCTAGTGCTAAGATTAAAGGCATGTGCCTGGCTCTGTTCCCAGTGTAGCCTTGAACTCGCAGAGATCTGGATGGATCTCTGCCTCCTGAATGCTAGGATTAAAGATGTGTGCTACCACTGCCTGACCTCTATGTTTAATGTAGTGGCTGGCTCTGTCCTCTGATCCCCAGGCAAGCTTTATTGAGGTACACAATATATCATCACAGCTATTAATTTAATGTGGCAGGTGCTGCTGTTTTACTGAAACCCTGAACAGGTTCCTGAGTTACTGGTCCAGGCCCTCCATCTCTACCTGTCACCCTGGACTATGTACCATCCCCAGTTTAACAGCCCTTTCAATTTAACCTCTGAGTGGAGACTCTTTGGGGATGGGGAGTCAAATGACCCCTTCACAGGGGTCACCTAAGACCTTCAAAAAACACAAATATTTACAATTCATAAGAGTAGCCAAATTACAGTTATAAAATAGCAACAGCAGTAATTTTATGGCCGGGGTCACCACAGCATGAGGAACTGTTTTAAAGGGTCACAGGATAAGGAAGGTCACTGTCTTAGGCACTTCTCATTCCTTCAGCAGACACCCTGGGATTATAAATCCTGAACAACGATGCAACTCTTGCGTTCTATCCATCTCTACTCTTTCCGTCATCATTTCGGGAAACTAAACCATCACGCCTTGCTTCTAAAGAGGTCTGACGTAGGAAGACAGGCATGAGGCTGAACTTCCACAGGACGTCTCAGCTATACTGCCAATCAAATGACACAATCCTCCTCCGTCACGAATTCTTCAGACGTTCATCAGCGCAGCAACTGGGAATGAGCAAGCCTCTCGGGCAGAGCCTTCCTCACCGGCAAGGCTCTGTGGCCTCCAGCTAGAGGCCCGCTCAGCTGACCCTTCAGGAAGCCAAACTCCCTTCTTCATGCTATTGGACATGACAGCGGCAACTAATTTTTGTGTTTGCCAACAAAGTATTTGCCTCAGGACTTTCATTTATTTTCTTAAACAACAACAACAAAAATTACCTGTGCCACCTCAGTGACTATTTATTAATCATCTTCTCACTATGATGTGCTGCATAATATCTAAGACCAAAATGTGTTCCAGTCTAATTTACCATGGCCATAGAATGTCAGAATTGGAACTGACTAGAGTATGTTACTCAGGGGTCTCAGAAAAACAGAACCAGTAAGGATACATATGTGAGGACACTGTATTAGTTAGGATTCTCTAAAAGGACAGAACTGGTATAATGAACACACACACACACACACACACACACACACACACACACACACACACACACACACACACACACGCTGGATTAATTAAATGGCCATGGCTCCATGGCTTACAGGATGTGGTCAGAGTAATGCAGCAATGACTATCTCACACTGGAGAGACTGAGAATCTGGGATTTGCTCAATCCATGAGGCTGGTGTCTCAGTATTTCCAGTGTGGAGCTGAAGAGTCACTGGTCTTCAGTCCACATTGGAAACTTGAAGAAGTGGATTCTAATACCAGTGTAGGAATGCAGCAGCCACAGGATAGATGAACTTGCCAGCGAGAGTGAGGGCAAGCAGGCAAAGAGCAAAAGCTTCCCTTTTCCTTCTCCTTTTATCTGAGCTAGAAGGTGTTCTTTACATATAGGGTAGGCTTTCCTGCTACAAAGAACCTGATGGAGAAAGTCCCTCACAGTATTTCCCAGTGGCTTTTGTCTTAGCTAATTCAAGATCCAGTTAAGTTGACGATGAAGACTGGCCATCACAAAACCATGAGAAGGAATGTGCTGGGATTGGTGCATGTGGGCATGGGAGCCGAGAAATCTCAATCTGGTTCCCAAGCCAGAGGACCAGCAGGATGTGGTGTGATTCACTTGGAGAACAAAAGGTGAAAAGAGCAGGGGCAGGGTCGATCCAAGCCCCAGGTCAGAGGACTACAGACCAGGCGCTCTGAGGTCTGAGGGCAAGGAAAGGGTCACGTCCAGGCTAGAAGGCTTCATCCTTCCCTGCACCCTTCCCTGATGCTGCTCATGTTCACTGCCCTGGATGGGTTTTGTGATGCTCACTGACAGGGGTGAGGGCAGATCTATGTTCAAGCCACCAACTCAAATGCTAGAAACATTCTATTTTGCCTCCTGCCCAGGTATCACATGGACCAGTCAAGTTGACACAGTTATCGTCACACCAAATTCCCTTTAAAATCCTGTGTCAGTATTCAGCCCTGTGTGGACATCTCTCATCACTAGCCTACCACTGTAATCCTGTTCTACCTTCTAACACTCTTGCAAAGGACAACTTCACCTTCGTGAAGGCACATCCTGTTCTTTCTTAACCTGCCCTCACCCAGAAAGCCCCTCAACCCCTCCCCGTTTTCTTACCGACTGGAGCTGAGTGAAGGAGAATCAGCTCAGTGCATCTCTGATGGTTCTGCATATGATCCAATTTCCTTAATGGAAATGTCAGCGAATTTATGCAATCCAGGGGTCTTATCTCAGAGGAACAGGTTTTTAATATCAATTTTGTTTCTGGAGTTAATGTTATGAATGACTACAACCTAACACCGTGGAATAATTCCATTGAGGAGGAAGGGACAGAACATGTTTTAGCTGATACTAAGCATTTACAAATGTATACATCTATAAATGTAAATGTGAGTATATAATTTATTTATTTCATTTTATGACTACAGGGAGACAATGGGAAGCTCAAGAGTTAAGTATTGATTAGGAAAACAGGTAGTGGCGGTCTCGTAAACTCCAGCAATCCTGTGAAGACAGGATGCCCAGCCATCCTGCCTCCATTCCTCCAAGCCTTAATGAGCAAAACCCTGGCCCTAGTGGCCGGGAAATACCACCCGGTCAACATGTGAGAACCTACAGCCACTGGCTTTCCCCTCCCAGCCCCACAGACTCTGAGCTCTGTATCAGGGCACACTTACAAGTGCCAGAGGACCATGATATGCTAGGGCCAGGTCATAATCTTCATTCCAGGGGACAAGTCTGGCTGGAGTCACATATAGGCCTTTCCCAGAGAGTTACAGTCTGAGCCCAAGCAGTGGCCACCGCTGCTTTGAAGGTCTGGCTCCTTTGCGGTTGGTGAGATGTGTGTTTTCAGGTGCACGTTTGTGTCTTCGTCAACATCAGCATCAGCTGTTGGCAGTCATAGCGGCACATAAGAAAGGAACTAGGGCACAGAGTGACAGTGACACTTTTGTGATTAATTCTCCTCTCCCACAGCTGGCTGTCCCAACTCCTTGATTAAAGAGCTCCATCACTTCAGGATTCTCGGAGAAGAGCAGGTGAGTCCGACTTTCAAAGGCCGCATCACAGTGTCGTGAAAGATAGACGCTAATGAGACAGTTTGGACCCTCCCTGGGGAGGCAGCATGTGTCTCGTGACCCGCAGCACCCTGAAATGGGGAAGAAAGCCATGCCAGAGATACACGTGAGGACACTTCCCCCTCTTCTATCCATCAGACCTGACAGATTATTAATTGGTACATCTGCTCCCTGCCAGAGCATTTCATCTCAAGACTGGAGTAGTAAGCAGGCCCTGCAAAGTGGCAGATGCACAAACAAACAAATGAAGAGATGAATTACGCCTAAGGGATCAATAGGCGCAGACATTCCTGACACGTCAGTGAGTGGGTATGCAGGCTCCTTTGTACCCAGTCTGTTACTGTTACTTCATAGCAGCTTCTGTCTACATGCAGATGAATGTATGACATCCAAAGGACAGCACGCACGCACGCACGCGCGCGCACACACACACACACACACACACACATGCATGCACACACACACGCACGCACGCACGCAAATGCACACACATTCTTATATTTTTGACTGCTTAAAATAAAATTGGCTTTCTGTATCCCTGGGTTCACACCTGTAGATTCAGCCAACCACAGATTGAAAATATTTGGGGACGAATCAACAGCAAAGAGACTAGGGAGATAGCTCAGAGGATAAAGCCACTTGCCAGGCACATGTGACCTGAGTCTGAGTCTCCAGGACCCATGTAAAGCCAGTCACAATAGCTAATCCCTGTATCCCTACAGCAGGACCGGGGAACCCCCCTAAGCTAGCTACCGCAGCCATGTGCAACAAAGGGACCCTGTCCCAAACAAAGTGGAATGTGAGAACTGACACTCAAGGTTGTCTGGCCTCTGGCCTCCACGTATGCACTATGGCATGTGTATGCACCACACACAAAAAAATATCATATGTATATACACAGAAATCATCACAAAAACATTACAATAAAAGTTAGTATAAATTTTGTAAATACAGTAGACTATATATATATATGCATATATATATATATATATTATTTGCATTGTATTGGACATTATTAGTAATCTGAGAATGATTTAAAGTCCATTAGGGGCAGGGTATACATTATATGTAAATATTGTTACACCACTCTATATAAGAAAATGACTTGAGTACCCCCAGTGTTTTGTGTCCAGTGAGAATCCTGAAACCAATCCCCAGTGGAAATCAAGGACAACTGTACCTCTCCTGATCCTTCTATGAAGTTCCAGAGTCCATGTCACTGTGTTCATCTCGGTGTTAAATTGTCCTTGCAAAACTTGCACTAGACAATTGCCAACGTGTTGGTTGACCTGACACCCCGCTGGTGGTTTTAGCCCTGACCGCCCAACAGGCAGATGGAGTTGCCGTGACTCGGTTTTGCAGATGAGTTCTGGGGTTGTGACTTTGTTTGTTAGGAATCTAAGTTTCTTTTCTTGTTGCTGTGATAAAATACCACAAAGAAGTCAACGCAAGAGACAAAGGGTTTACTCTGCCGCTCGCTCAGTTCAGGGGTGAAAGGAGGTGAGACAAAGGGGCAGATGCAGCTGCTCACATCACATCCATAGTCAGGGCAGGGGTGGGGCGAAGGGGCAGATGCAGCTGCTCACATCACATCCACAGCCGGGGCAGGGGTGGGGCGAAGGGGCAGATGCAGCTGCTCACATCACATCCACAGCCGGGGCAGGGGTGCGGCAAAGGGGCAGATGCAGCTGCTCACATCACATCCACAGCCAGGGCAGGGGTGGGGCGAAGGGGCAGATGCAGCTGCTCACATCACATCCACAGTCGGGGCAGGGGTGGGGCGAAGGGGCAGATGCAGCTGCTCACATCACATCCACAGTCAGGGCAGGGGTGGGGGATGCGTGTTCCCTGGTGTTCAACCCTTTCTCCACTCACACAGGCCAGGGTCCTGGCCCAGGGAATGGTGCCACCCATAGTGGGTGTGTCTTCCCAACTCAATATATATGACAAAGATAATTCCCTCACAGGCATGCCCAAAGGCCCATCCCCAAGGTGATTCTAGGTCTCATCAATTGAAAGTGAGATCCACTATCACAGTATTTGTGTATGGCAAAGAATGATTGCCTGTTACCAATATGTGATTAAAACCAGAAAGAGCCTGGGAAGGATAAGCAGTTAGAATCCACCTTGTTGAAAAGTTAGAGTATGCCTGCCCCCTCAATTCTTTACATTGTAAGCTTCTAGAACCACAGATATAAATGTTAATTCAAGTCCAAGCTAAATCAGTCTTCCTTCATTGCAGGCACTGGTTCTTACCTGGCTCCTCCATACATCCATCTCCATGATAACCTCATAGCATCAGAGTTGAGAACTTGAGACTTCTTGAAAGAACTAATTGTTACCCCCAGTGTTTCTGTTCAGATGACAGAATCTTCTCTCTAACTCCCACCAATATTTGCAAATTGTTTCCATATTTGTTTCAGACTCACTGCGTAATTAATAGGGAAAGAAGCCAACTGTAATAATCTTCTTAGATTTGCATGCAAGTTGGACCACTTTGCATTCTCCTGAATTTAATCAAGCAATAATCAAAATTAATATTACCCTGATTAGTTATGGCAATGTAGTACATCACTGTAATATTGATGTCTATGTCCTTCTTCCTTTCATTAAAGGGAAAATAGGAAAGAAGACAATACTGAGCACCTACTGTGTGCTATGAATCATTCTAGGTTACAGGGATAGAAGTGTAAAAAAGAAATTGCCATCAGCATCACTTTAGATTGGGAAAAATAAGCTCTGTCGTATATACATAGGCATATTCAGTATATATCATGTGTGATGATGGCCACTGTAGTGGGTAGCCATTCCAGCTTGGATCTGGAAGCTCCAACCCCCATTGAGACTCTGGCAACTGTCACGCCTACGAGGCGGGGCGAGGGGAGGTGCTGGAAACCTGAGAGCTGGATGGGCAAGCGCTCGCTCGGGGCGCGCTCTCTGCGCCTGGACCCTGGATGGTGGAGATTGATTGTGCAGAGCTCCAGAGAACACCGCTGGATTGCTAGACGCCTTCCCCAGACCCCCGCGACCTATCCATTCTTTCATTTGTAAGTCATCCACTAAATAAATCTTCCTTTTAACTACGTGGAGTGGCCTTTATAATTTTCCCCAATAGGCCACTGTCCTAGAGAAATCCAAAACTAAAGTAGGAGAAGGAAGGCGAGAGAGTGCACATTCCTTGAAGGGTAATCAGGGAACAGAGGAGCATGAATCCAGGGAGGGGATTCTAGTACCATCCTCTGAGAATTCATCTAGAGGATCAGAAAGGTGGGAAAGGGGAGGGAAGAGAGACATCAAGGAGCTATTGATTACACACCACATTGGGCTTTGGGTGCTGGATGGGCTGATTACAAAAATAGTTACTGACTAAAGAATGAGTACAAGATACAAGGTATGGAAAGAGGACCCTGATGGGAGATGACGAAGCCAGAGGTCCAGGGGTGCTGGGTGCTGGGTTAGGATGAGGATGGAATGAGTGAGGTTATGTCATTGGATGAGATGTTTTATCATGTAGACACTAAGCTCCACTGGAGAGAATCCAGAGGGTAATGGCAATAGCTAACCACTGAAAAACTGGGGGGAAAGGGAGAAGCCAGGAGCTAATGGTGAAAAGAGTAGCAGGGCAGAGTGTATGTGGCCTACTGGCTTGGAATGAACATTGATGGGTTAGAAGGAAAAGAGGAGAACCAGTATCCTTGCCATCCAGTGTCAATAACGGGAGATATAGAGAAATATGATACGGTCAACTGCTGGTCATGGAGAAGGGACTGAAGTCCTCCCATGAGTCTCAAGACATGGGGCAGGAGTCTCAGAGGCTGGGGCAGCTGAAAGAGGTGGTGTTGGTGTAGTTTGAATGTAATTGGCCCCCATAATCTCATAGAGAGTGGCACTATTAGGAGGTGTGGCTTTGTTAGCGTAGGTATGGCCTTGTCAAAGGAAGCATGACACTGTGGGGCATGCTTTGAAGTTTCCCATGCTCAGGATACCACCCAGTGTCTCAGTCCACTTCCTGCTGCCTGCAAGATGTAGAACTCTCAGCTACTTCTCCAGTACCATGTCTGCCTGCACGTCATCCTGCTCTCTATCATGAAGATAACAGACTGAACCTCTGAGCTGTAAGTGGCTACCTCGATTAGATGTTTTCCTTTATAAGAGTTGCTGTGGTCATGGCGTCTCTTCACAGCAATAGAAACCCTGACTAAGACATGTGGTGAAAGGAAGATGTGAGGTCTTCCTGGTAGAAAGTTCAGAGTCACTGAGAAGAGATGGTATACAATTCTGGACGTCTTCAATGACTGATATAATCAGGATGTATTAATCAGTGACAATGACATTCTGATGAAACACAAGACTGACAGCCCACACAACACATGCTAGAGTGAGGCTCTGGACAGGAAGCTAGTCTATTTCCCCAGGCTCCTGGGAACTCAGGGCACTCTCCGGCTCTCCTGTGTGCTCCAGGCAGCTTACAGTGGTGACAAAATGGAACCTTCACATTAATGTGTGTCACAGTGTCCTCAGAGAGATCATGTGGTCTCAGCAGCCTGGCTTTTCCTGCTTACAGAAAGAATAATGTTACCCAGGCATTTCTCAAAGTGACTGTAGAGAGGTTTGGGTAAGTTGAGGAAGGAGGAAGTATGGTAAGAAGCTGACTACAAGGGAAAGTTTGTTTTCATGGATCAGGAACCCAATGCAGAGGACACAGACCAAAGGCCGAACCTCAGCAGGGTACCATGCAGGGAGTGCGGCACATGCCGTCTGCTGATCTCTGCAGGAAAACATGTGCTCCCCTGAACCACCCAGCTCCCCTCACTGCAGAAGTGTCAGAAGGTCCCCTTCATGGTACAGCCTGGCTCACATCCAAGGGTAGATCACTGCAGAGATGAAACCATCTAGTACAAACCAGAAAATCACTATAAAAAAACTCTGAGTTGCTCAACTTCTAATGGATTCATTAAATAAATGTTCCCTTGGAATGAACTCATTTCAGTGTCTCACCCACAGCCTTACACAAAGCTCGTAAACAAATGACACCCTGGTGCTCCCTCCTACCGCCCTCAGAGCCACCTAGAACCTCAGACCTGCCTCAGCACTGGATGAAGACACTTGTTCTCAAAGAAGGCAAGAGCTGTGACCATCCTGAACTGGAGAAAGTGCCCAGGGAGACAGAGGAAGGAAGGTGGGATCGGCCTAAGGACCACAACTCTTTCTGAGGAAATCAGAGCCAAATCCTGCTTCTCTGTAGGGTGGCACTTAGATTTGCCCCCTAAATACGACTCTAAGCTTTCCCCCTGGGAATCGAGGAAAAGGCAAACATTGTGGACGTGAAAGACAGCAGCCCAGGGGCTGTGGCCATCAAGGCAGGGCTTGGAGCTCCTGCTTGCAGAGTCTCAACAACTCACATCAGCTACAACTCCTGAGAGGAAGAGATCTTGCATGCTTCCTGCCTGCTTAGCCTTGCCTTCCCTGAAGATACCCCACTGCGTTTAACAGTGTACAGAAGAGACAAAGCAGCTAGCCGGTTTCCAACTCCTTCCCAAAGACCCCGCCACCCCCAGAGGTGGAGATACACATTCTCCGCACCATCTCACGTCAAGCACCGGAAGGGGCTTCCTAAATTACAATCCAGGATTCCGACCGTCACCCCAATCATGTTTCCGGTGGAGACCGAGGTGCTTCCCCCTCGCGTTTGATTCCGCCATCCTAACGATGGCTTTTTCTATGCAGTGAGCAAGGTCCAGCCCCTTCTCCAGCCAATTCACTTCATCAGCAGCTGACAGATGTCCAAGGATGCAAAGAACATTACCAGCCACGGCAGGGAGAACAGGAGCAGCAGGTGGCAGGAGCCGCCACTGAGACCGCCACCAACTCTCCCAGACTCACAACCTGCAGATGAGGAAAGATAAGAAGGAGATTACAGAGAATTTTAGGAGTGCTTAAAAAATAAAAAAATTCCTTCTAATCATGCGTGTAAAAAAAAAAATAGAACGTCCTCTGCATAGCAAGGGGAAATATTTTAGCAAAAGTTATTGGTTTTTCTGTGGCTGTTTTTTTGATGTTTGTGATCCAAACAAGTAAATAATAAATGGATTTTTGTTAGTTTATAGTAGATGACAAAAGAATAGTGAGCCAAAGGTTTTTGGTTTTCTTTTTGTTCAAAGGAAGAAAGGAAGGAAATGGAGCAGGTTATTGTGGAATGGACCATCTTAAGTCCTGGCCTGAGTTCTAATGTTGAATGCCCATGTACTAGTAGTGTGGGATTCAGACTGTGCATCCATGTGACCCAGGCTTTACCTATCGCTTCCCTGGGGAAGGATTTGGCAAGTAACAAAGGGCTGGCCCCCGTGTGTGGCACAGAGCACCCATTCCCAAACAGCAGCCCTTCGCCTCTCCCAGTGATGCTGAGTGACAAGTACCACACTCACCCATCCCCAAAGGAACCCCCATAGCTACAGCTAAGAATTAACAAACACCAGAATTGATGCTGGAAGGCAAGAGAGGCCCAACAGCTGTACCTGAGTGCCCCCAAAAGGATGCTCTGAAAAACACCAGAGCAACATAAAACCAATCTCCTTCCTTGCTCCAAGCAGTTGCCTGGGGGCAGGCAGCTCCTGGCTGGCTGACAGGCCCTGACTCATTCTCACAGAACATCTGCCAGCTCTCCCCATCTTGGTTTCAACCTCCTTTCCCTGTGCTTAACATTTCTCTGACTTTTAAAATTTAGATTCTTTCTTGCTTTCTTTCCCTGTGAAAGCATGCAAATTAAGCCTGAGAGAGGAACGGAAGACAGGAGGTCACAAAAGCACAGTTCTTTCCTGTCCTGATCCCTCAGGCCATCACCCATGTTCTTCCATAGACTTAGCATGCAGTCAGTAGGTTAAAAAAAAAATGGCAAGATTACTGGCCCCATGGGGCTTGAGCTTGTGACCTCTGCCTCTTTCAGAATGATGATGTGCTCAGTACAATTTTTCTAATTGCCTTCGGGCCAACAAAATCCAGTGTCTATTTCATGATATTATCCTATGACTCATTATTTAGAATCCTAAAACATGATATTGTTGACACCTGAAGGAGTCTGGTACTCTCAAATGAGTATTTTGTTTTTAAGAGAACCTATGAGAATGTACAGATAAAGATGGAATAATTTGGTCCACAAATAAGGCGTAAAGCATAACAATGAGCCAAGACCTTACTGAGGTAAGGCATTCTAACAATGCACTTCTCACTCTATTCTATAAACTATGAGCAAATGTTTTGTTATTTTCCTTGGGTAAAAAGTCACACACTTTCTTGACACAATTTTAAAAAGCTTTTGCAAATATTATATAAAGAACATAAATTATTTTAGACATGATGGTTAATTTCAATTATCTACTTGAAAAGGCCTCTAGACACACCTGTGGGTGATTATCTTGATTAGGTTAACTGAGTTGAGAAGCCATGCCTCCCCACTGTGGGCAGCACCACTCCCTGGGCCGAGCACACGCATTCAGTGCTCTGTTCTTCCTGACTGTGGACACACTATGATCAGCTGCTTCAAGCTCCTGCCATTTGACCTCCCCAATGTAATGGACTGTGCTTTGAACTGTGAGCCAACACACAACACACCCTTCCCTACTCAGTTGTTTTTCTCCTGGTGTTTTCACAAGAAAAGTCAGATACTAGTTACCTTGGGTTATCCACTTCATGAAATCATATCTAAACATTTGCAGACTGGTTATAACCAAAGCTTCAATTAACAGTTTGACCTTGTAATATTAGTACGTACACACACACACACACACACACACACACATACATACACACACACACACACACACACACACACACACACACACACACAATGTATTTCAAGGGCCAACAGTAAATGATTTGGGGCTGATTCGTTGCTTTTGAGTTTACCCCAAAACTGATTTTCTTAGGCCTAGTCTATGTTACCATGTAATCACATTCCTCCAAATTAGGTCTGTTTATATAGTGGTGTCCCACATTGGAAAGTAAAAATATCCCCATGGAAATAATGCAAGGAGTGTTGAAATATAGTTGGTTTTGCCATTGGAATCCATTTATCAATTACCTACCACAATTGTGTGAATTTTACACTGAGGTAAATATAGATATTCTGCTCTACTTAGCACTAATTTGTCTGTACTCTTTATGAAGTTTAAAGCAGTGTTCTCCCAGTAAAATTTGTTTGTCATGCCCATGAGAGGCTAAAAGGAGTCTGTGGAAATGTGGGTCATATTTTGAAAGAAACTAAACAAGGCTGTTTGCTAATTGCATGTCTAAACTATTTCCTTAGGGCATTAGCTTTCTTCAAATACTATCACATTATTAGTTCTAGGTCAAAAGTTTTTCTTATAAATATCATAGTGTGGTATATACATATGCCGGGCTGGAGAGGCGGTTTGGTGGGCAAGAGTACTTGCTGAGTAAGATACAGACCTGAGTTTAGATCCCCAGAACCCACTTAAAACCTGAGTGGGTCTAGAAGTACCTGTAACATCAGGCGTGGAGGTGAGGGAGACCAGCAGGCAAATGAAGCACACGGGCTGACCAGCCTAGCTAGACAAGCCACCTAGCCAACCTGGTAAGCTCCAGGCTCAGTAAGAGACCCTGTCTCAAGCAAATAAAATGGAGCATGATAGAACAAGTCACCCAGTGTCCTCTGGCTTCTGTATGCATGCGACAACGCACACACACAGACAAACATGCCTTCAATAGGCGCATTCAAATCCTATGTGTAATTTTTAATCACTAGAAACCGCAGACGTATGTTGACGCATTTGCCTTCCCTTAGAAAAGGAATTGTTTATCCAGTGCTCCTGAGTTTATCGGAAGTAAAATAACAGTCACATTTTCTAGCTGATGAGCAGAAAGAGGAGCCTAGCTGTGTGTACTCCAATGGCATCTGAGACACCTGTGAAGGAGTACGTTAACTCTCTGATGTGCACATAGGTCAACACGTCCCGGGAAAAAGCCATGGTCCCATGGTCATCGTAGTGAAACTGTAGTAAATAGAGAGCTGAGTAAACAGTTGTTAAATGAAGAGAAGATCACCAGTTGTTTTGAAGCCTGTGTGACGTGTGTGTGTGTGTGTGTGTGTGTGTGTGTGTGTGTGTGTGTGTGTGTGTGTTGGTGTTAAGAATGAAACCCAGGGCATTGTACTTCCTAGGAAAATACTCTACCACTAATTAGCACCTCTAATTAAGAACAATTATTCTAAAACTTATTATGGATAAAACCATTCTAAATCACCATTATTAGTTCCCATTGCTATTATTCTATTAGAATTCTTGAATTCTTAAAGCTTAATAAAGTCCACTAACTCATTCTATTCTTGTGGTATATACAGACTGTTGGTAAGACATCATCCCAAGTTCTCAGTACAGAGTTCTACAAGAACAAAACAAAACGAAACACCGAATGGATGTAGAGGATCTGTAGTAAGGTCACTCACCCAGTCTCACAAACTCTAATCAGCCAAAGTTTCTTCTTCAGACAAAGCCCCTCACTAAGGAGAAATCTGCCTAGAAGAGAAAGGGGGAGAGGAAAGAGAATATCTAGTTAGAAACAAGGGACCACAGAACTGGGGTTAACTAGTACCTGTAAACCCTGCCCTTGGGAAGCCAAGGCAGGAAAACTACCTCAAGTTCAAGGCCAGCCTGGGCCACAATGGGAAGGTCTATCTCATGAACACAGTGGGCTGAGATGGATCGGTTGTAAAGTTCTTATCATATATATGGGTAGAGAGAGAAGACACAGTCTTTCAATTATGTAAACCACATAACCACTCAATGAAATACCTTCATTTCCTACACTAATAACTACATAGCTTAGGATAGTTTCCAGAGAACCCTCTCCAGTGAAAACCTGCTTATTATATGTCCTCTTAGACTGTATCATTGAGAAAGACACCTTTTCTGGGCACACCACTGTGTGCAGAGATCATTAGCATGTGCATGAAGAGACTTGTCCAGGTCTTCTGTCTTGTTTCCATGGAATGAGACATGTAAGAAAACAGAGGAGAGGCCTGATCACTTTAAGTTTATAGCCACAACCTATATCTTCTAAATTACCTAAGCTGTTCACCTCACTGAGCTACACAACATTCCCACTTACTTGTGTATAAGGTGATGGAATTGAACATAAGTGTGATAGAAATAATGACATTTTTTTGTACTCCCATCACACGCACACACACACAAACTCACACACACACACACACACACACACACACACACACACACACACACACACACATACACACATACACACACACACACATCTACCTATGCCTCATTCTAATATATTACCTCCTTCCCCATCTTCTAAGAGAAATCTATCACACTCAAACTTGACTCCTCTTTGTGTCTCATACCAGCCAAGCAATCTGCCTGAAAACTCTGCAGTTTCTACCTTTCAGTATATCCAGATTTAGCCGCTGATCCCACCTCCACGCCACCTCCCTGGTTCAGGCCAACACCATCACTCACACTGACTGCCAAAAAGAGCTCAGGCAACGCATCTCTGCTTCCTGCCTCCCTTGTGCCCTTTAGAGTCTATTTTGAGGGTATCAGTCAGAGAGATGCCTTTAAGACATCAGTCAAGTCATACCACTCCTCTGTTCAGAGCTCTCCGAGGATTCTGGTATCTTTTAGAGAAACAGCCAGAGTTCTGACAAGAGCCACCAGGGACCCAAACATCCTGGATCCCGTGACCCTTCTGCCTTCACCATCTGTCATATTCCCTGACTCACTGGGCCTCAGGGCCACTGTTCTCACAAGCGTTCCTCCAACCAGCCAAGTATATGTGGCCTCAGGACCTTTGCACCATCCACTCTTCTGTCTACAGAACTCCTTTCCCAAGGAACCACAGGCTCACTTCCAAGTCTCCTGCAGATGACTGCTTAAGTGTGCCTGGTCTGTGTGGCTCTTCCCAGCCACTGCTTATAATCGTGATCATGGCCTTCCCCAGAGCCTGTCCTTTTCTTTCCTGTTCCCCTCACTCATCGCCCCTCAAAATGCTGCACATGTTCATCTGTGTTCAGTGTCTGGTGATCATCTCGCAGATAGGGACAGAGCTGCTGGCTTTGTTCAGTGTTCCGTCCTCAAATTGGACTCTCGGGAGTGTCTGATGGATGTAGGCAAAGGTTGCATAAATCGGCTAATAACTTAGCAAATCCATTTCAGTGATCCGAGTCTAGATGCTGAAGTGACCCAATAATGTCAGAGCAGTAACTTAGAAGTACTATGTTCCCGTGGAATTGCAGATCTCCTCCATCGGCTGGGGACACCACTACGGGGATCTGAGCTCAGACAAGGAGTCAGGAGTGCAACATCCCAAATGTTGTAGTTGTGCAGCATCCAGTCCATCTAACCAGCACCAGGCACTGATTAGTTTTGGTCAACTTGACACAAACTAGAGTTACCTAGGAAGAAGGAGCCTCAGTTGAGGAACTGCCTCCATCCCACTGGCCTGTGGGCATGTCTATGGTGCTTTTTTTTTTTTTTTAATTACTAGTGGACGTAAAAGCACTCAGCCCACTGTGAGGGGTGCCAGCCCTAGGCAGGTGGGCCAGGGCTCTCTATGAAAAGTTATTGGACAAGCCAGAGGAAGCAAGCCAGTGAGCACCATGGGTCTCTGCTTCAGTTCCTGCCTCCAGGCTCCGGCTTGAGTCTGGCTTCACTAGAGGATAAGCCAGACACACCCTTTCCTCCACACATTGCTTTTGGTCTGTGTTTTTTCTCAGCAACAGAGAACTATAGCCTCCGTGGGGAACAGCCTAGAACTCTGACAGAAGTGGCCTCGGAATCTGGTACCCAAAAAGGGTGCTAAATGAATGACCTAAGAGAAGAAGGATCCCAGTCATCCCCACCCAAACCCAGACCAGGAAGGACCCCTGGACACACAGTGGTAGCAGAGGTGAAGGAGGGAACCTCAGTGGACCTACTCACCCATTCTGCTGCTGCAAAGGGGGCTCGTGACAGAAGGGAAGTGGGTGTCACTGTGCAAAGCTCACTCGCCCTCCACTTCTTCCAGTACAATAGGTACCAGCAATATGGCGCCGAGGAGTGTGTGCTGCAGATGGGGGGCGTGCTGTGCCCCCGTCCTGGCTGCGGAGCTGGCCTACTGCCTGAACAGGGCCAGAGGAAAGTCACCTGTGAAGGAGGCAACGGCCTGGGCTGTGGGGTGAGTACTGACCACACCCAGGGCTGCCTGGTAGTGTGCGCCTTTGCTTTTGTGGATGGGCTAAGATGGTTCGAATTTTCCATTTGGCCTCAGACATACTTGCACTAATGTACAGAAAAAAAATTTCATTCCTGTGTAGGACTCTAAGATGTGCTGAACCCCCATTCCAGACCTTTACACTTTCCTTGCGATGTCCAGCTGATACAGCGGGGAGAAAAAGTCTCCTCAGTTACATAAAGCAAAAGCAAAGGAGGAAGTGAGATTCCCATCCAGGCTGTTGAGAGACCCTGTTTTCTTTGGAGTTTCCAGAAATAAGATGAAGATTAGTACAGAAAAACCCAAAATGCGACTGCGGGGTAAAAGCATTTTGAAATGAAACAAGCCATGCTGATGATGCCTGTAGGGAAGCAGAATGAGGAAAGAACGTTCTGAGGGGTCAAGCAGACGAGCTGAGCAGGTCCCACCCTTGCCCGTGTCTGTCAAGGGGAAGGGAAGCTATTCCAGTCTCCAAATGCTCACTAAATTACAGGTTCAAGTGACAAACGAATGCTAATGCTGGTATTAAATCTCAAACAGACTGGGTAAGAAAGAAATGTGGGCTCTCTTATTAGATGCTAGTGAATTTTGTTGGGAAACATTTCTTTTAGGATTGCAGATTCACGACGTGGTTTCTGGAAGAGGCTGTGGTTAGCAGAGTCCTAGCACCCAGACCTAACTTTTGGTTAAGGCATTTGTTCATGTGTCAGGGTTAAGTCATTTGTTCATGTGTCAGGGTTAAGGCATTTGTTCATGTGTCAGCATCTGTCGCGCTCAGTGAAGCTCGCTGTGTGTTCTCTGCTGTGGCTCACAAAGCTAGGGTTGTGCAACAGGGGAAGTAGAAGTTGGAAGAGGAGTAAGATGCCATGGTGCCCAAAGAGAGGGCAAAAAAACGAAAGGCAGCTCTGGGTTCATAATCACAGTTGCATGAGACTGACAATAAGCAATGTTGCTGTCCTCATGCAAATCAGAGCACATAACTCAAACCACACTCCCTAGCCCTAGTAGACACACGCTTGCCAACAGCCTAAGCTGGCTGCCACTTTTGGGGATCAGAATCCTGTCAAGTATTTTCTGTTCAAGTGAGTTACACCCCTTCTAGACAGATGGCTGACTTTGTCTGTCTGTCTGCCTGTCTGCTGTTGTCCTAATGTTGTTTCTGTCTATAAAGCTGAATTTTAATATTTTTCATGAGGTGGACAATTTCTTTGATTTGGATTTTACATTGTCTCTTACTTTGAGAACTTTGAAGGATTTTATTCATTTTCTATTTTGGAAACATTCATGTTATATTTGGGTTGGGTTTTTGTTTTCTTTTATGCGGTATGATGTCATGAGTAACCTATGTATTTAAACTCCAAACAGTGAAAAATTACTTTCTAAAAATGTTATTAAATTTATGTAATTATTGGGTGGATGCATGTGTGGAAATCTGAGGACAAATTTTGGGAGTCACTTTTCTCCTTCATTTGTGAGTTGCAGGGGAGAGGGGTTGTATACTCGGAGTCTTGGACTTGGTGGCAAGTGCCTTTACACACTGAACTATCTCCCTGGCCCAGGAAATTGCTTTAGAGATCGTTTGAATGGCTCCAGCATCTTTGGATTACCTGAGTTTGGGGACAAACTTTACCTCAAAGAAAGTGGCTATATTCAGGTGTCCCTTTGGCCTTAGGAATTCTGGGTAATATGAGTTGTGTTATAATTTTACTTGTTCTGTTTTGTTGTTGGAGTAGAAGTGTTGGGTTGTATTCATTAGCTAGTGTTATGTAACAAACGACCCAAAACTTCATCAATTTCTTCTGGCATTTATTATGTCCCAGAGTTCCTAAGGACCAGGAATCACCAATGAAAGGTTTGGCTGGGTGGTTCTGCTTCAGGGTGTCCCATGAGGTTGCAGTCCAAATGGGAACATCTGTCCGAGAGCTTGACTAAAGCAGGAAGATCTGTCAGTAGGATGACTACTCCATTCACATCTGGAGGCAAAAGACCTCAGTGCCTCCTTGGCTGTTGCTGGAAGGTATGGCCCCTCACCACAGGGCCCTGTTCTTGGCTGTTTCTCTTCAAGATAGCAGCTAACTTTTCTCTGAGCATGTGACCCACATAAGAGAGCAAAGAGCACCTATTTGGGATCTACTCCTCTAAGTCCCTGACCATCACTTCCACTTGAGTCTACCCAGGAGATCCATCCTACCCTCAAAAGATGGAGAACTTGGCCCTATCATGAAAGAAACTATTAAAGAACTCATGAGTGTGTTTTAAACTACTTTCACTTGCAATTTGAAGTTGAAAAGAGAACAAAGGAAAAATGAGCTTACAAAGGCCGCTTCTCCCTTCCCTCTGTCCTTCCCCTCCCTCTCCCCTCTCCCCCCTTCATCTGTCCATTCTCTCCAGCTTCCCTTAGTTCCCATGCTTTTAGCTTCTTGGCAGACACAGATTGACTTCATCTTCCCTCTTTGCTTCAGATCTCCAACTTTCCCAAAAGCACATTAACCCAGTTGACATGGGTTCTCTGAAGCTAAGCAAGCCCTCAATTTTAAATGCTTTCTTTTGTAAGTTGTCTTGGTCAAGGTGTCTCTTCACGCAATAGAACAGTAATGAAGATAATCATCAAAGGCTTCATCAATGTCCATTGAACACTTACCTAAAAGACTTGGAATTCAAGGAAAATTGCTTATAAAACATTCATCTGGTCCAGTCTTCCACATAGTCTAGAATCTACCCTGAATCAAATCCTATCTACAGGAGAGATCTGCATCCTAGACCCATTATTTTACTCTTGAAAAGGTTTCTTTTCCTGATTAACTCTCGGGAATGATGTCATTTATTTACACTGTGGTTGGAGCTGTGGAACTTGCAAATTAAGTAAAGATGCATCACAATATGCCACAGCCCCATTTTCACAGCCACACCACCTGTGCATTGAGCTCCAGGCTAGCAATGATGTTAATCATTGGTCATTTGACCGCCAAGGTGTGCCTGGACCTGTGTGTGCCCATGACTACTACTGTGTAGAGTTTCCATCTGAAGAAACTAGACTCGGGGGTTCTGATTGACTTGGGTTTCTCCAACACAGATGGTAAGATTAGTATGTAGGACTGTGTTATTCAAACACTCATCCATGTCCATTGGAAAACGTGATTCCCTGACCCTGTCTGCCTTCTGTCACTGAGTTCACCAGATGCCAAGTAGCAGTGGGCATTACCTAACACAGTATAACAAGGTTTTCTGTGCCAGTGATTGTTGTTTTTCATTGGCTTAGCAGCTGCACCTGAATCTACTGATATTTTAACTACCGTATGCAGCCCTGTGGTCCTCAATCTCCAGTCCCACAGGCACCAGCTCTGCTGCCAAATTTAGTTTTTAACTAAGTCTCTATCATTCGATTTACCAATAAAGACTCCTCGGGAGTCAGATGTTGGGGTGAAACCTGCTAGCTCAGAGAGGCCGAGAAGCAACCAGCCGAGCTTCCTCACTAGCCAGAGACCCAGCAAGAGAATGTCCCTTCAGCCATCCAAAACCAAAAAGACCATGAAACTCCAAGTCTTTCTCTACTCCTTCCTGTGCGTCCCGATCTGTCTTCCTGGCTTCTCCATACTCTCTGGGCTAATTCCTGTCAACTAGTTGCTGGCTCCGCCCCCTGATCCGTGGTTGATTTTATTAACAGTCTCAGGTTTTACAGTGGAATAAAATATCCCACAACATGTGATGGGCCAGGTCCATCTGGCAATAGCCTGGCAGCTCTGTGACGTTCATGGCGGATTCATTACTAAGGTAAAGAATGATTTGAGAGAAGCTGCCACTTCCTAGGATTCAAGTTGAAACAGTACACTGCTTATTTGGCTCCGTATTTCTGTCCTGATCTTACATTCTTCTCCACAGTAAAATCATGTGTTTGAGGTTCTATATGGAGCTTGCAAATTAAGTTCATGGAGTAAATGAATGAGTGACTTAATAATGCAGAATAGCAATAAGCTGCAATTGTTTTCCAATCATCTACCTCAGTATTAGAATTGCTTACCTAGCTGCACAAAGATATCCTCAGAAAGTGTTTAAAAGCACATGTCTTCATGTGCTTTCATAACATGGTGTTTTAATACGCTCCTAGGATATAATGCCATGTGTAGAAATCCACAGAAAGTCAATGAGGATGGAAGTACTATAGAAATCACCTATCAAAGGCTGCCTTCCCAGCCAAGCAGAGCTTGTGCGTGCTGACATATGACATCTCTTACTCTTGGGAGCACTGAGATTTTAGTTTTTACCAAGCACAGAATCATTTTACATTGCCAGAACTCAACAAAGTATATATTTGGGGATCAAATAACATGATCTTATTCCTATCTAAGCCTTTGGTTGTATTTTGACCATGGCTCATCAAAGCATTAATTGATTTTCTGCAGAATTCCTGCGATGCATTATTCTTTCCTGTGGCCTTTTTACAATGTATCAAACTACCTCACTAACGTTTATGGCTCCCATGCAAAATGTTGACATGTTTAATACTGGAAATAGTGACAAAATAGGAAATACACTGTCTCACTGACCTGCATGAAGGAAGCCGTGAGAGTGAAACCTCCTGAGTTCCCAATAAGTCAAATATGTTTGTCTTGTTTGGTGTTATCGTGGACTGGACTATATCTGGGAGATATTTTTTTCTTAATAATACTTGGATTTGAAAGAACAATTTTCCATTTTAAATTAGAAATCCAGGGACAAGATTTAATTACAACTGAAAAGAAATCCAACAAAAACAAAAGACTTTTAAAACCATGTTCTGCCGAGGAAAGGAGAGGGAGTTTCTTTAGACACTCAACAATCCCCTTCCTTTGACAATTCTGCCTATACGGCAGAGATCTGGGTTCCAGGGGAGCAGTGGAGTGTGTGCCTTGGACCCTCATCTACACGGGCCCTCCTGAATACTCCTAACCAAGGACACCTTCTTGCACTGCTTTCCTCAAAACAGGTCTAAACAATGTGTAAGTTCAAGTTGTAAAGGCCTCATCAAACTTAGCTTCCTAAAAACAGAGAGTATGCCTATATTGTATCTATGTTGAAAATGATGACTCTGAACTACTCAATAGCAGTAGCACTAAATGTGTTATGGGGATTTCAGTGAGATGAGAGTGTGGCCCTTGTTTTCAGTCTTTATATATGAAAGGAGTGAGTGATGCTGAAAAGATTGAAATTTTTATTGAATTCAAGCTCAAATTAGCCGATGAGATAGAGAGCCCTTTATCAACATGTTACATTTAGAAATGAAAGCAGGCAGACACCGTTGTTTACTAATGTAAGGACAAGGGGAGCTTTTCTCTTCACTCTTCCTTCTGTCTGCTTTCATTCTGGTGCAGCTTGGATTGGGAGACGTATAGCCCAGGTCGGCCTTCAACTCAGTAAGGAACCAAAGAAGTCCTCACTAGGACCATAGGCGTGTGCAACCATGCCTGGTTTTCTCTGGTGCTCTTTAAGAAAATCTTAGTTTAATTTTATGAAAATACATAAATTATAATGAAATATTTTGTCAACTATATTGGATTTGTTCTTTCTTAAAAAACTGGGATTAAAATCTGGACTCCAAATGTATGTGGCTGACACCATGATGTATTCAAGGAGACACCAGACAAGATGAGCATCCCTCAGGATGACTAAACATAGGCCATGAATATGGAAGTCCAGGCTCTGCTGTACCTCCCTTGCCATAACCGCCACAAGTAGAACCATTCCGTGTTGATATGTTAATTTTTAATCTATAAAACATTTCTCATCAAAAAGGACTTTTGAAACAAAAATCAATGCTAGGAAATATCAAAAAACATGCATTCCTTGTTTATTTGACATGTGTCCAAAAATCTAATTTCAACTCTAAGACTGGCTCATTTGCAGATTGGAAGTAAGTCTTGCTAGACTTTGTGCCTGCAAGACAGCTTGGAGTGCAAAGATAGAAAGAAAGCTTTGGAGAGTGTTTGTTTTAATTAAAGAAACTGTTCACAAATGTACAAGCCGGTTCCCGAGCACCATTCCTCTGCAAAGCGTTTGTCAATTGACAAACGTTCCTCGAAAGGCAGCGTTCTGGGATTTGAAGAGTATACTTATAATCCAGCACCGATCTGGCCAGCCTACTTGTCTCTAGTCAATTTTTGTTTAAATAAAGGGAAGAATTATTCTGGGTGAGTGTGAATTCTCTTCTGTAAAGCTCCCATGCTGAAGGCTCGGGGCCCAGCTGGGGTTTCTGCTGAGAGTAACCGGGTGGAAGGGCAGGGACCACATCAGTAGATGAATAGATGAGTAGATGAATGGAGCCTGAGAAGTAGAGACTGGTTGCAGGAAGACAGTCCCTTGAGGCACCCTTTTGAAAGGGATTAGTTTATTTTTGGCCAACCCTCTTCCCTCTCTTTCCCTGCCCCTCCCCACCCCTGCCCTGAGGTAAGCTGCTTCTCTCCACTCAGTGTCCAGAATGGATGTGGTCATGCAGCTATGGGCAAAAAGCCACAACACAGGGAAATTAAAACCCTTTCTTTGATTACACTTCTCTTTATCATGCATTTATCACAGCAACCAAGAGCTAACACAAGTATAAAATCCTTTTATCCTTTCAAAATGTTAAGACTCAGGTCTCTGATTAACATGTTAGCAACTCAGTGTGGTCACAAATTGACTGAAGACCCTTGGTCTAGCTCTGTGAGCTCCAGAGAGCTCACAACAGTCCAGAATAGACTCCACTAAGAGACTGCTGAATTTGTGGGTTTATTTTGATGGTGCTTGAAAGGACCAAAATAGGGACAAGACACCCCAAGACCAAGTTCTCAGCACAAAGGAGATTTATTTGCCCCAGAGGGACAAGGGGCAGGAAGTAGGAGACAAAGACAGGAGATGGAGGACAAGGAACAAGGGAGAGGGGAAGAAGGGATATTTGCCCCAGAGGGACAGAGGACTGCCTCTGCATGGAAGGGAGACAGAGGTGACCCAGAGGCAAATGGCAGTTTATAAAGGGAAAAAGGGAAATCTCGTGCTAGAGTGAGTTGGTTAATTTTGATTGGGCATGTTGGGTCGCCATTTTGATTGCTAGACTTCAATACTTTGATAACTGGACCTTGGTGGTCAGCCTCAAGAGGAGGAAGTAGCCAAATAAGGAAATAGACATTGGTGGCTAGCTTTAGGAATGCAACCGTTGAGCAAGGCACAGGGAAGGGGAGAAGGGCCAGGCCTGCCAGAGCCATGTTTGCCATGCTCGGCCTATGAAGAAGTGCTGTGACCTCTTTCCAGGGCTATGCAGTTCAACATGCACATAGGCTGCTCTATACGTCAAACCCAAGTACAATCAACAGTTCACCTCCTGACAGGAGCCCCATTCTGAGTGCACAGTGGTCACATGGTACAGAGAGCAACTGTATTTGAACAATATAGATGCAGCCTATTTTGGTCACTGAAGAAAATTCTACCGGACGGTGCTGGCCTGGAGAAAGGGGAGGATAACTATCCCAGGAGGTAGCATTGGCAACCCCCAAGTTTCTCCTGTCTGGACTCCAAACACTTTGACCTCTGCAGTTGTGCTTAGCAAGAGAAATCTGGAGTACAAGAAGGTAGCACAGGCCAGGTGTGGCGTTGTGTGCACGCAGGAGGCAGAGACAATTTTTTCAGGATTCCAGGCCAATTTGAACAGCCTAGGGAGACAGGGACTTGGTGCATTTTGCAGACCTAGGATGGGTCACGCAACGTGGGTTGTTGGGGATGGAGTGCAAGTGCCAACAACAGTAAATTCAGCTGGTGGCAACCAAATTTACTTTTCTTTGGCGCCTGCTAGGATTGCCACACGGGGAACACAGGCTCAGCAAAGGGGTCTCTGTGTTTAATATTTAAACAAGGAGAGGAACGGGTCGCCGCTTCATTTGCCAGGAGCTCTGAGTAGTTTAGGTCAGAGCTGAACTGTCTGGTAAGTTCCAGACGGGGTGTAGCCTCACGCTCTGGGCGTGTTTGGTGGAGGGGTCACACTGCACAGTTCGCCAGCCCACATTGCCACTGATGTCTCTGGGATCTATGGCTTTTCGAAAGTTCATCTCAGCTGGGGTTGCAGCCCTGTGGGCAGAGTGCTTGCCTAGCATGCATGAAGCTGACGTACCGGTACCACCTAAAGGCGGCGTTGGTGGCACCTGTCTGCAATCCCAGGGCTTGGGAGATGGAGACGTCAGGAGCAGAAGTTCAAGGCCAGCCTGGTCCACCTTCTGACACCTGTTGAACTGTGGACCAGAACCAAGGCTACTCCATTTTGCTTTTCTTTCTTGACTGGAAATGGAGCGATAGCACATCGACAGACATATGATCACACAACTATAGCGCATAGATGAAGGTATGCTCACGTAACTATCAGACTTGAGTCACACTGGAGCAAAGAAGGTCACTTTCTGTGGGATTAGAAGTTTGTGGCACACAAGCATGCAGTTTTTGCACCAGTGGAATGCTGCGGATGTGTCCTCTCAGCTCCGTAGCCCAGGACCCGCCTTCCCTGTGCTGCATTTTCCAAGACAGGTGTTTCATGAAACAACTTGAGATTCAAATCATCCCCTGCATGTTTTTAATGCAGAGTGCTAAGTAGCATATCACTAACTATAATGAGCTTGTAGATCTCAGCTTCAAAGCCAGTGGGCCGGCGTGTTTTCCTCGTAGTGGAGAACTGATAAATGATTTTCAAATCATATGCTGTGTTTGTCTCACTTGTATTTTTGGTACTTTTTCTTCAGAATTTCATACACGCACAATGCATTTTAATTATATCTGCCACTTCCTCCCACCTCCAACTTTCCCCATGCATCTCTCACATCCCCATTGCTAATTCATGTTTCAATCATGTTTAAAAAATATGATTTTATTATTGCATGCATGTGTATGTATGTATCTATGTATGCCTATTGAATCTAATTAATATTGATCATATGGATGTAGGGTTGACCATTTGGGCATTCTTAGTCTATCAAGGAACTTGTCATTGAAGAAAGCTGACCCTCCCTTGGAAGTCATTGATAACTTCTAACTCCTCAACTAGAGATGGTGACTTGTGAGCCTTTTCCTGCATTCATGCTGGGCTGTTGACCTGTGTGGTCTTGTGCAGGCAACTATAGCTATTGAGAGTTCATGGGTGTGCTGGGCGGTGGTGGCACATGCCTTTAATCCCAGTACTCAGGAGACAGAGCCAGGTAGATCTCTGTGAGTTCAAGGCCAGCCTGGTCTACAGATGGAGATCCAGGACAGGCACCAAAGCTACTCAGAGAAACCCTGTCTCCTTGGGTGTGGGGATAATGTTATAGATGCCCCATTTGGGGCTCCATGGTCACTTATCCTCTGCACTTGGGCCAGTTGTGGTTCTCTGTAATTATGTCTATCTGCTGCAGAGAAAACCTGTTTTAATGGTGATAGAGTTACACTAGTCATGAAAACTTGTTGCTGGTCCTGCCCCAGGGCTCAATTGCATTTCTGAGAGTGTATTTTTATAGTAAAAACCCTTTTAATTCTAAAGCTTCTGTTGACATATTTTATGGGTTTAAGATCAATTAGAGAAGATAAGTTGTGTTTTTATGATTATGTGTGGTAAGTAACTCATTGTCGAAAAGTCTATTAAATGAATGGCATAGTCTAACTTTTCATAGGATAAGACAAGTTGTGGGGAACAGAATATTTTCTTATGGTGGATGTATATCTCATGAAACACCGTGTCAGATAGTGTGACCATCACAAAGGAACTGTACTATTTAGATATTAGGTTTTATTTTCATATTTGAACAAATCACTTCTGCACAGCAAGAAGAAAGGTCACACTGTTATAACTTGAGCCCAGCCAGCCGGAAATGTTCCCAAGCCTTCTTGCAAAGTATGGGTCTGAGTTTTGCCCCTATCCCCGAATTCTAAGTGCTAGACTCTCTCACCTTTCCAGCCCAGGGGTTCTTGGGGACACCGGCAGCTGCGCTCCATCTCGTTGATTATATTTCTAGTCCCTTATCCTAACATCTTCTGTTGGCAGGAGCCCACTGCGTTCTTCCTGACTTTTCTCCTGCTCTATTTCCCATTAGGCTCCCTCCTGGACACCAAACCCCGAGGGCGCTGGGCCCTCCTACCTGTTCATCTGGCCACATCCTCCATCCTTCCTTCCCCCGCATCAGCTTCTTTGTTTTCCCCTCACGAGGCTCTGGAAAATGACCTTCTGGTCCTGATGCTCATCCTGGCTCATCCATGTCACTCTGTTTCTCACTTGGTATCTTACATACACAGAATTCTGTGTGATCATCAGAGCAGGATCCTTTGCTCTCTCCTCCTTTATTTTTATTGTGGTAAATATATATATATATATATATATATATATATATATATATATATATATATATATGACAAAAATTTCTATCTAATCACGTAAATGCTCAAGCCAATAGCACTGAAAACATCCGCAGTGTTGCCCACACACAGCAGCTCTCTACTCCAATGTCTCCTCATCCCAAATGGAAGCTCATCTAACCAAGCTCCTCACCCCTACAGTCCCTGACTGTTTCTGGCCTCCTTTCTGTCTCTCTGAATTAATGTGCTCTGGGAATTTCATGTAAGTGGAGTCATGTACTACATCCTGCTACTTCTCTTAGCATCAGTATTTTTGAGGATCTCCCGTGTGTGTGTGTGTGTGTGTGTGTGTGTGTGTGTGTGTGTGTGTGTGTTTATATAACCAAATAGTGTCCCACAATAGGTGCATACATTGTGCCATGTGGGATTTCTTTAACCTTTTTTTTCCAGCTGAGGAATAGCCCTTACTCTCTCTGGATCCAAACTTGGGTAGACTCACTGATTTGAGTCACTTGTCAGTGGCTAGAAAGTCAGAATCACTTCAAGTCCCAAGTATAATATCAATCCACTGAAAACATCTTCTCACAAAAATAATAAACCTGATTTAACATGTTAAATCTCCTGCCCCTGTATGCAGTGAGGAACCCCAAATGGGCTGAGCTAGTTTACATTATTGCCCTGGGAACTTATCAAGTCCTACCTGTGGTGTTGACATCAAATTGAGTGAAAAAAAGTAAAAAAAAATAAAAAATAAAAAAAAATCAGTGCTCATAGAATTATAAAATATTGTCTGGATTGTTATTAGCCATTGAGAGTGGTTGTTTTGGTATGGAGGGACAGGGTGAGAAAAGAGAAAAGGGTGCTTTTATTTGCAGCTTAAAGCCTTCTCTAGCACAGGTTTCCAAGCATGTAATTAGAACATTTCACTCTTTTGTAACATAAAAGACTACTGTCTGAGAGTATGAGCTACGATTTTCCTTAATTAAACATCTGAAATATATACTAAAAGAACTTGGTAATGTTTTGTGTTAAAAATACAGGCAATGGGGCCTGAGAGATACTGAGAGTGCTCGGTGGGTAGGAGCACTTTGCCTGCCTGGTGACCTGAGTGCTAACCTCAGAACCCAAAGCAGAAGACGAGAAAGCTGTAGGCAGAAGTTCCTGTTCCGCCAACAATTCCCAAATACCCAGCAGCCACTTCCCAAATTACCCCACAGAAGTTTATATTAATTATAACTGCTCAGCCATTAGCTCAGGCTTATTACTGACCAGCTCTTACACTTAAATTAACCCATAATTCTTATCTGTGTTTAGCCACATGGCTTGGTACCTTTTCTCAATCTAGTATTCTCATCTTGCTTCCTCTGCATCTGGCTGGCGACTTCTGACTCTGTTCTTCCTCTTCCTAGCATTCTCCTAGTCTGTTTGTCCTACCTATACTTCCGCCTGGCTACTGGCCAATCAACATTTTATTAAACCAATTTGAGTGACAAATCTTTACAGTGTACAAGAGCATTATCCCACATCAGAAAGCCAACTCCTGAAAGTTGTTCTAGGACTTCTGCTCGAATGCTGTGGTGCAAGTGCACCACACAACCCTCCCCCCCCCACACACACACTGTGTACACATACTGATGATGATGATATAACCAATGTTCTTCCAGCACACTAGAGTGACTGCAGTTCATAACTGAATATCTGTTTTGTAGCAAACTAAAAGAGAGAAAGGAGTTCATAGACTCTGAACACAAGGAAATGATCAGTTTCAGGCGATGCGAAGGCTCCCTACTCTGATTTGATCATTACACAAGACACTCATGGAGTTATCACACAGCAACAGCACACTATATACAATTGTTATGTCAATTGTAAGATTTAAAAAAGAAGGCAAATCACAGATAGGCAAGGGCAGCCTGACAAGTAATTGCACTAGGTAGACCCACCACGATCCTGAAAGAGTGTTTCCTTTGGGTTTAATGGGGGCAGGAGAGAGGAGAGGGGAGTTACTTTTTACTGGCAAAGACTGAGGTATGAAGACCACCTCCACAAGCCTGGCCACTGTCCTCGGCATGAGCAAGGCATGCAGGTGGCCCAGCTCAGCATTCCTTCAAGCTGGTAATCTGCATCAAGCACACCTTCCTGTCATACCAGTTTAATTGAATGACATAGTGAAGAAAAATGGGAATGAAGTCTGCCGGGAGATTAATTTACATCCTGAAAATAAGCTCTGTGAAAGATGTCATCAGAAGGATTGAGCAGCCTGATGCAAATAAATGAATTTCAAGGTTTTTATGTCATTCTTAAATAGTTGAAGTAATTCCTAAATTATAGGAAACTATTGCCCAATGCTACTTTACACATGTCTGAACATTATATTCTCACTGTTATTTTGTTGTTTTTATTTTTTATTTTAAGGCAAGGTCTCACCCTGTAGCCCATACTGTCTGGGGATCCACTAAGTAACCCGTGTCGGGCCTGCTCTCATGAACCCGCAGCTTCACACGGTTATTTCACTGGGTCTCGTGTCTCTAGCTGTCCTCCTGCAGGCTGGAGCCTGGCTTCTGTGGTGCCCAAAACCCAGTGTGCCAATGCACCAGAACAGCCAAGCCGTGCACCCTCCCTTCTCAGACCAAATGAGAACCCCAAGTCAGCACCTAGCAACTGCAGTCAACCCCACTTCTGGTGTCACACCCGACACCATCATGTGGTCCTGAGTCTGGGCGAGCACTCAGCACCACAGAGAGCGCCTTTCTCACAGGGCAGGCATTCCATCGGAAACACTCCATCCACAGACTCCTGGAAGTGAACATCGTTTTTGTCCGTTGCCCTGAGTCCTGGGGTGCGGTGATCTGCTCCAGGAACTGTGGCAGCCATGTGGCTACTGGCTTTCCTCTCTCTTTGCCCTTCGCTGGAGCCAAGGACCGTGCCTGTTGGTTCCTCCAAGGTTACTACTGCCCCTCAGCCAGAGCTAAGATCAGATGGGAGGCCTCTCTGGCACAGACACAGGAGCCTACCACACCAGCCTCTGGCTAGCTCGTCTGTGTGGAAGTTACATCCTGACTGGACTAAGAAGCAGTGGGGCTCGTTACTCTTGGGCCTGTTTTGTGGATTCATTTTGTAAAGAGAAAATTTAAAAATCAAGGAAGACTACAAGCCCGTGGGGTGAAACACTCACAAAAAAATGAATGTATTCAGTCCCCCTCCTCCTGCTCGTGAACTGGCCTTGAAGAATCATGAAGGAAGGAGTTGTTTCTTAGGGAGGCACGACTCCCAATACCCTCCAGGAAGTCATTTGTCAAGTGGGCTTGAGCTTCCACACAGAAAGCAGTTTTCTCCTCTTTCTCTGTAGAAACGGGAGCTGGTCCAGGATGCCGCTGCTCCCACTTCATACTGTCCTCCACAGTCTTTAGGAAGAAGATGGAACCGCCCCCTGACACAAGATCTTCTCTGGAGAGCCATATTGGTTATTGTGCAGGCACTCACAGAAAGTCCAGGAATTTGATGTCAACCGAGTTATTTTTTTTTTCTAGTTCTTTTCAGGTATTAGTGTTAAAATGACAAACCTATCCTTCAGACATCCTGCCTTAACTATTCTTATAGTAGACCTACATGGATGGTCTACTCTGACAATAGACTGTCATAAACCCTAAAGAATTTCAGGAGGGTTTTGTTTGTTTGTTTGTTTTTAGACAGGCTTATGTAGGCCAGGTTAGTCTTGAACTTGCGGTGTAGCGGATGATGACCTTGAACTTTTGGTCCTCCTGTTTCTATCTCCCAAGTGCTGGGATGACAGATACGCATCGCCGTGCCCTATTGATACAGTGCCACTGAATGTCATTTGCTAAGCAGGTGCACTACAAACCGAGCTATGTCCTCTTCCCTAGAGAATTCTTCACCAAATTACAAGATAGGAGAGTTTTTATCCCACCTCTAAGAATGTGAAATAGGCTTCTTCATGTGGGCAGTCCTCCACACTGTCACGGCCCCATCATTTGGAAGAGTTATTAAGACAAAAGCTTCCAAGCCCCATCACTGTGTAAGTCAGTCTCGTACAGAAATGAGATGAGACCTCACTTGTTGAACATTTAAAGAATGTAAAGTACTCTGGATGGATGCCTCTCAGACGAGGGGTCAGCAGTTATTTATTGATCCATCTTTAGACCATTCCCACAGCAGCTTTCCATGTAAACAGGGAGATGAGAGCAAAGGCTGTGTTCAGGAGACGGCTGCCACTTGGAAAGACGTAAGTCAAATCAAAGCAAGCTTCTGAAAGACCCTTTGTTTGGCAGCATTGAGTCCCTGTAAAGTGCAGAGGTATTTAATCAATAAGAACAGCTGAAGCAGAAAGATAGCATTAAAGAGATAAGATCTCTGTTACCCTGACTCTATTGACCCAGGAATCCACTTCCCATGATGGGCTGAAGGGAAACCTCTTCACATATTAAATGTTAACAGATTTTTTTTAAAAAGGTCTCAAAATTGGTGTTTTGAAGGCTCCAAGTGTCCTTTCGTTTGTCTAAAGAAACCAGAGGCTGTTCTGTAGGACTCTCCCAAGGCACCAAACCTTCATAACGAACAGGACTTAAATAAACCACTTATTGGGGAGGCTTCTAATTTTCTGAGCCCCATTTTAAACACCATTGATAGATATATAATCAGACACCAGCAGGGCACAGTTATCCCAGAAAGTTAGGGAAACCAGGAAGTCTCTGCTCGCTAATGTCCACTTACCTTCCCAGACCACAAAGGCCTGCCCCGCCCCCACCCCCCACCCCCACCTCCCATCCCCCATGCCTGGTGCCCAGCCCAACCAGGTTTACTAAGCTTGGGTCAGTGATAGAATCGACATAGGCTCCAGCAGGCTGGAGGCAAACTCTGCCTTCCCTGGAGATGTTCATTGCCCCACCCAGCCCCTTTTTGACGAGTGTTCATCTTTTGGACAACTGCCCCCATTCCTGAGTGAGAAAGGAACTCAGAGTAATCTAATAGGGATACATAAGCCCCAGGGTCCTTGCTAGAGTGAGTCTGAGGAGGTCTAGGCCTTTCTGTCCTTGATTACAGGACTGTGGAAATCAGTGCTCAAGCCACCTGCTGTGGAGGAGAGTATGTGTCGTCTTCATTTAAGTCAGATGACCTTGTTTTGGAGATATTGTCTGTCTTTGGGGTCTGGGGCTTGCTCGTTAAACTAGGTTGGCCAACATGCCCTGGGAATTGACTGCAAGGGTGTAGCACTACATGGGACTTACCATGCATGCTGAGGATCAAACCCAGGTCCTCTGCATTCAACCTCATGGGTATACAAATGCTTGAGCGACTAAGCCAGTTCCCCTGTCCCTTTATTGTCCCTTAATAGGGGATGGAGGACTTAATTTGCTAAGAACCACAAAGAAACAGGTATTGGACCTTTTAGTAACTGACAAAACCATCTTGAGGTTGTGGCCAATAATAATTTTTGAGCCCATAGTTGCTATAACAGTCATAAAAAGTTTCTCTTTGTTCCCCTCTGGCTAAATGAACCTACGTTCTGTTTCTGTGGTACAAGACGACACCTGTAGAAAGAGCGTTGCCCCAAGCAGACTGAAGTTTACTTCTCGCTCCTAAGAGTCTAGGCTGGGACAGCAGTGTCTCTTCCAGTCTGTAGTTGCCAAGCCCACTTGTCAGCTAGGAACAATGAAAAAGGGGGGGACACCTCTGTTTTTAATCAGGTCATATCCAGAAGTCAATGATGTCATTAGATCCCACTGAAGAAGAACTGGGTGCATGGCCATGTGGGGAGCCACAAAGACAGTAGAAATGGCCTCACCATGTGCCTGGATGGGATTTTTCCCAAACGAACAAGAGCAGATGGACATTGCAGAGACTGATGTTCATCTGTTCTCTTCTCTTTATCCTCAGTTCTCTATATTGTCTACTTATTTCCAGTCTCCAGTGTTTTTAATACTTTCATACAGGAAAAAAAAAACCTTACATGTGAGATAGTACACCTTTCTCATTTCTAAGAGGACTGAGTATTTGCTAAGCAATACATGCGCTATCTCTCCTCACATAAACATGCATTTCATTCTCTGTGTTCTCGGGCACGAAATGTTAGCCCTCCAGCTCCCGATCTTACCCTTAAGCTGTGTTTGCAACCTCACACTAAGGTGTCTCTTCAGTAATCTTATGGATTTGTGTAGATAGAGTAGCATCCAGTATTGCCATAGACTGGGAGCAGAGCCACAGTTCTAGAAGATTCTTCAGTGGAACTGACATCTTCATCTGCTGTTCCTTTTGTTCCCCTTTTCACATGCAGCTGTGCTGCTCAGCCAGACAGAACCACGCATGCCCCAGATTAAAGCTTCTGGAGTTGCATATTGCATATGCCATCTCATGCCCCACTTGGAACAGTAGCACGTCCAATTTACATTTCTGACAGAAGTCTTAGGAGTTCGTCTTCTCTTCTACTGCAGTCAGTGGGGACCGCTGTTTTCAGCTACTACACTATTCTAATCAGAAATAGTCACTGGGGAAATTTTCAGTATATCATTTATTATATTTAAAATAAATCAGTAACTCTTGTGGGGGAAATCATCCATGCATTCTGTTTGCGTTAATTGCCTGTCACCTGTGTGTGTAGCACTGAGCTGGACAGTATGGCCACATAACCACAGTGGACAAGAAAAGGGGGAAGACAGGACACATGAGCATGAGACGTCATATTCACATAGCAACACATGATTGTACCGAGTGAGGTCACAGGGACCCAGAGCAGTCTGGGCCTGCTCAGCTCCACCCCACATCATCTTGAACATGCCCATGTTATGCTCATCACATTGCTTGTACACATACTGTTACCCCAACGTTGTCTGGGAGGTTCCCAGCAGGATGAGCAAAGGTTATGATCTGTTCATTTTTGCACACTCATTATCTACCAGTGTGTCCAACACACATGTCATTATATAGGGCATTGTACCACAGAGGAGGACACTGGCACTCTAGAGGGTAAAGGAACTTTGTTGGGGCCTTAATGGTTGAAGGAAGTTTGTCTTGCAATAAGAATAGTAATGTTTCATTCAGAAGACTCTCTACCACAGAGTTAAGAGTACAAACCAGGAGACTCCAGAAAACATGGCCAGAGCATCCTAATGGGAGACTGAGGGTAGCTAGGGCCAGGGGGTGTGACCGCTAGCTAAGAAGGGGAGGAAAGGTAGGGCCCTCCATGCTCCTGTGGAGACCAGAGAAGGACTGAAGTGCCAGGTCAGACCTTTCAGATAAAAGCATTTGATGCAACTGTGGAGGACACTGAGACTCAACAACATGATCTCGAATCAACATTTGACACTCCTAACAACTTACCAACCAGAAGTCTACTGATACCTTTTCTGCATATTAGTCTTTTAAGGAATTATTTGAGAATTTTAGTTTTGTGATATTTGTTTTCATCCAAAACAAATCTGTTTTTATCTATTTGTTTTCATCTAAAACAAATACCCCGGATGTGGGAAATTGAGATTATCCTCCTTTTGTTTTAAAGTTAATTTAGAACTTGAATGAATTTGCAATCACTTTGTGTTTGTTTAATAGATAATGTGCTATACAGTATTTACTGGCCAACTTTCTTTACAACACACAATTTACTGCTTTTGCTTTTCTAAAAATAAATGCTTTATGTTTAGAATTCCTAAACAGCAAGTATTCCTTTTTGTTTCCTCAATATTAAACATGGTCAAACATTTTTTTGTGGGTGAAATGCTTGCTGTACAGGCCTAAGGAGCAGAGTTCAGATCCCCAGCACCCACAAAGAAGTCAAGCAAGTGTGGCAGCCTGGGAGGTGGAGACGGGTGGGGATGGTTGCTGGACAAGACGGCTAGGTACAATAGCTGAATCAATGAGCATTGGCTCCATGAAGGACCTGCCTCATTAAAATAGAGAACAGGAAGACACAGTTGTATACAAGGGGTTCATGTGTAAAAGTCTCCTAACTGGCTAGACTTGGTGGCGCATACCTGTAATCCTGGCACTTGGGAGCTGAGACAAGAGGACTGGAAATTTGAGGGCCACCTGGGCTACACAGTGACACCCACCTGGGCTACACAGTGAGCTCCTATCTCAAGGGGAAACATCTCCACAGGCAAAGTCGTTCAGGTATTCTGTGCAGAGGGATTTTTAACAATGTTTGAGAGATGGTGATAGATGACAAGGGACAGAGAGTGAGTGTCACCCTTCTCTGCTAGGACATAGTGGCACCCACATTCTTGGTCTCAGGGAGCACACTCTCAAGAGGCATATAACAGACATTTATGTTCCCAGAAGACCTCTGAGAGACTCTAGCATAGAGCCCCATGAACATCCCCCATCTCCTCTTCCAAGTTGCTGTTTAGCTAAGGTGTTGGTGCCTAAATTATTCTTTTGAAAACACCAAAATAAGAGAGAAGGACATGCTAGTATCCAGCAACTCTAGGTAGTTTCAAGGTCTCTTAAGCCACTCACCGTTAGCATACATTGGAGAATTGAGGTCCATTCTGAAGCCACATTCACAGTAGCACCAGCTTGACTTAGGGCAGGAAGCCAGTTCCACACTCACATGCATGTGTCACCTTGCACATACCAATAGACTCTTCTACCCACAAGCACATCCTCCAGGCACATACCAGCACATATGACATTGCATAAATTAGATCCATACTTGGCATTTTTACTGGTAGAAATGAACCCCAAAACTTAAAAATGCTATTAGTTCCCTGGATATATATAGTTTGAAGAAACCAAACCTCAAGGTCTATGTTTCCTGAGAAGAGAACTTTGTAGATTTACCAAAGTAAGTCTTGATAGAAATTTTAAACTTCAAGGAAGAAGGGCAAAGCTTCCCCAAATCTTATCAAAACTCCTTTTCTGTGAAAAGCCTTTAGCATGCATTTTGTCAACTTACTGCATTTCCTATATTTCTGATTGTTTGTAAATGCTTTTCTACTTATCCCCAATAGTGGGATCCACTGAAAGTTCCAGAACACTCTTCAGAGCTGTTTTCTTTCCATCCCACCTTTCCTCTGGCTCCTGGTCCCTGGATTACTGGTAGCGACTATCTCTATAACAACTTAACACAATCTAGAGTCATTTTTTGGAAAAGGAAAAGTCTACTGAGAAAACTCTCTCCTCAGATTGACCCGTGGGAAGTCTGTGGTGCGTTTTTCTTGATTGATGATTGATGTGGGAGGGCCCAGCCTACTGTGGGTGATGGCATCCCTGGGCTAGTGGTCCTGGGCTCTATAAGAAAGCAGGCTGAGCAAGCCATGAGGAGCAAGCCAGTGAGCAGCACCCCTCCCTCTGCATCTGCTCCAGCCTCCGGGTTCCTGCCCTGGTTTCCCTCAGTGACGGACTTAGAAGCCGTAAGGTGAAAGAAATCCTGCTCGGGTCATGGTGTTTTATCACAGCAATAGAAACCCTAAGACATTACCCAAGACTGAGCAGTGGGACCCTGTAGTCTACTTACTTGATACTATGATCTGCCCTGCCCTCTCCATTTCTGCTTCCTGAGCCTTTCCCAGTGAGACACAGCTCCCCTGCAGCGGACCCTGCCGCCGCTCCTCTTTGGTTTTCGGGTAAACACCGTTGCATCAGTTCCTACATCCACCCCATCTCCTGGTACAGCCAAAGCCTAGAATCTTAGGTCTCCTGAGCCCCATCTTCCTGCTCCTGGAATTTTCCTTATGGTCTTTCCATGATCCGGCAGCCTATTCTCTGAAGGTCTCCTGCAGCCCACACAAACCTAACTGTCTCTCTAGAAAACTGAATGCTAACCTGAAACCAATATCCTTGAAGCTGGAACAGACGGCTACCTGAGACTCCCTACCCCAGAGACAGCATCCTCTAACTCAGTGGTTCTCAACCTGTAGGTTATAACTCCTTTGTGTGTCATATATCAGACATCCTGTATATCAGATATTTACATTACGATTCATAACAGTAGCAAAATTACAGTTATGAAGTAGCAACAAAAGTAATTTTATGGTTGGGGAGGTCGCAACATGAGACACTGTATTAAAGGGTCACAGCATTAGGAAGGTTGAGAACCACTGCTCTGGCTGATGGTAAAAGCGGCCTAAGCAAACCAGAAGACTCCTCAGACTGCAGGTTCCTTATGCCCCTTTCACGGACACCAAGGGTTGGAGCTGCAGTCCACAGTTTTTCCAGAGCCCCTATTGTCTAGGACAAGAAGGGGCCAGATCTGTGGGAATGTGGTGTGCATGGGACACAGACATTTGCGGAGCCTCCAAGTGTTAAGCATCCCCTACACCTACGTGGTGTGCGCGTGTATCCGCACAAGAGAAACAAACACAGAACCTGTTGTGATTCAGTCTGCATTCCTTCCTACCGAGTGGCTCTTGTGGACCTCAGGACACCGCTAGCTTCCACAGTAGATTTCTCCCATTACAAGTCAAGACTGTAGGCTGTAGTGGTTTCAAGGCCACCTTTGCAGGAGAACTTCCCAAGCTGGGCAAGGATGGATGTAGAGAACTTACACAGAGATCAAGTAAACCGAATGTCAGATGGCGATGGACCCAGAACTCTTGAGGTGATAGACATTCCTGCAGGAAGCTGTGTGACGTTGAAGCCTACATCCAAGGCTTATGATAAAGACTTGACCGTTCTTATCAGGGAGGTGACAGTGGAGTCTCCAGGCCTGACCTGCCAATGAAGAGAACAGGAGGACCACTGCACCATGGCTATAGTGAGCCCACCATATCCTCTCCCAGCATGCCATGGGGAGAAGAAATTGGAAAGGCCGGCACTTTCAAGGATGTGGATTTCAGCCAGGGTGCCCAGTAGGAAAGAGGAAGTGAAAGACTCCAGATGAAGGAAGTGCATCCCAAGCTGCGTGGCTTCTTCCCAGACACCCTGCCTCTGACTCCTACCCTTCAAAGACTAAAACAGGAGGCTCATGAATTCAGAACCAAGCTGGGCCACATAGCATGACCCTGTCTCAGTATATATCTATATGGACAGAGAGATGGCTCAGAGGTTAAGAGCACTGGCTGCTTTTGTAGGGAACCTCCCTCCACAGGCACTTCAGGCAAAACACTATACACATAAAATACAAATAGATCTTCTAAAAATTAAAAGAACAATATATAAATATAAAAATAAAGTTACATTCCCTGGACAATTTTGGATAAGTCTGAGTGGGAAAATAATACTTTTTAGGTTGAACTAAACATTTCTAAGCTGCCATCTCCCTTTGCACCCCGACCTCCACACTTCCCTCTTCCTCTGTTGTCTAGAACATCCGAACATGGGTGTCAGAGACACTGAGTAAGGGACAGCAAGAGACTTACACACATAGTCTAAGCCCAATAAAAATGCTGGCTAAGAAGCCAAGGCAGCGTAAAACAAATCGAAATTTTTCAAGGGGCTTCGATGCAAGATGCCTCTGCTGCTCTTGATGCTGTTTGTTGCTCCAGGGAAGCAAGTTAATGTTCCTGTGTTATTGTGTTTCTATCCCATGCAAAAGGAGACAGTCCTGGGAGGGATTAGCATTAATTATTACCAAACGATCTTTGCCTCTGTCATCAAAATATAAGCGAGAAATCTCTGCTTTCCATACACAGCAAATTTATTAAAGAACATTTAACCCATGCAGAGATTTCCAGCTAGAGATAAATGTCAGCCGCATCTGTGTTTTATAAATACTCTTTTTTGCCTCTTCAGTTGTTTGTGTTTTGTTTGTTTGTTTGCTTGCTTGCTTGTTTCAGAAAACAGTGTGTGCATCAGATAGGCTCTTTCAAAGCAAGCTCATTTTAAACTGAGCTGGTTTATAAAAGTAGATGCTGTTTAGCTGAGAATGTAAGTTTAGATAATTTGTTACTTGAAAAGTCTTAAGAGGCCAGGCAGTAGTGGCCCATACTTTTAATCCCAGCACCCAGAAGGCAAAGGTGGTTGGATCTCTGTGAGTTTGAGGCCACCCTGGACAGATCAAGTTCCAGGACAGCCAGAGCTACACAGAGAAACTCTGTCTCAAAAAACAAAAAAAGAAAAGAAAAACGAAAAAGAAAGAAGAAAGAAAAAGTGTTAAGAGTGTTAGTTTAATAAGAATCCTGGCCGGGCGTTGGTGGCGCACGCCTTTAATCCCAGCACTCGGGAGGCAGAGGCAGGCGGATCTCTGTGAGTTCGAGGCCAGCCTGGGCTACCAAGTGAGCTCCAGGAAAGGCGCAAAGCTACACAGAGAAACCCTGTCTCGAAAAACCAAAAAAAAAAAAAAAAAAAAAAAAAAAAAAAAAAAGAATCCTGAGGTTGAGGATGGAGATGAATAGGTAGAGTGCTTGCCTGGCATGTGCGAAGCCCTGGCGTGGATTCCTAGCACTCCAGCATGGTGACCCACACCTGCATCCCAGCACTTAGGAGTGTGCGGCAAGGGAATCAGAAGTCGAAGGTCATACTCACATACATAGGAAATTTAAATCAGCTCGGACTGCATGAGATCCCGTCTCAACAAAAAGGGGGAGGGGGCGGTGAAAGGAATCCAGCATCTCTCCATCCCAGTGTTTTGAGGTCATAAGGGAGCTACTCAAGGTCTCTCCTGCCTCAGTTTCCTCAACTGCACAATGAGGTCTTGTCTGTCCCTGTGACCCTCAGCCTTGTCACTTGCTCATGCTGTTATAGCCAGAGCAGACCAGCTAGCGTGGGCATCAGCTTAGCAAGCCTGTGGAGGTGCTCACAGCGGTGCTAGCTCAGGCAGGTGGAGAGAGGGCTAGCAGTCAGCCACAGCTGTCAGCCAGCTGCCCTGGCTCGTCTTCTCGTCCTCATTCAAGTTCCTACCTTAAATTGCTCACCAAATTAGCTATTGGACGGAGAGACTCTCACCTTACAGGCTTGTGTTTAATTGGAATAGGAAGGCACTTCAGGTTGTGGACAGAGACCCAGAATGCCCTCTGTAGACAGGTGCATGTGTCCCACAACAGCTATTCCCGATATCACTTCTCAGCCATGAAGCTAAGTTCAAGTGCAACAGCTGTTCTGAGTAGCAGACCTCTAAACTACGGTTATTCTAATTGTCCTGTTCATGTGCACATAGAAATAGTTATTCGGATAACACAAAATAGAGTTCCTGCCTTGTAAGGAACAACGCAAGCAAAAGGACACCTTTGTTGTTTGGCGCACGGGATGGGGTTGTAAGCAAGGCCTTATTTGTTTGAGTTCTTTGTTTTGGTTTGGGTTTTTTGGTTGGTTTTTCCCTCAGTTTTGGCTTAATTTGCAAGAATCATCTCCAGCCTTCTACTTTCATGTAGGGCTTCACCTAATCATTCATGACAAACAGCTATCTCTACTTAGGAGGTAATTACACTATCTCCTGAGGCGGCAATTAATTACTGTGGCTGACAGGAAGTTATTCAGTATCTAACCTCAACCCTTGATGAAGTCTCAATCCAATATATCATGTAGCAACTTCTCATGTGATGTTCTCCAAGTCTCACAGACTTCAGATATGTTGGTCGCCCTGGGGCCAGTGGGACCCTATTTGTATGCAGCTAGTGGATATGGCTTGGGAGGCCTCTTTTCTCTGCTGTGCTCTTGGGACCTCACCTCAGTTTGAGCTTTGGGGTTCCTATCTTGTTCCCGCTGTCACTGAAATACCCAACACTATATTTGGAGACTCCCCAAATACTGGCCTCCTCTATAGTCTTCCGGAGCCCACCTATCTTCCATGGAATGGGCTTTAGAGTAATAATAAATACCTCCTGGAGGGGACTGGAGGCCTCAATACATTCCCACAGCTGTGCCAAAATAAGAGATATTTGCCAGCAAGTATTTATTAGTAAATTAAAGGGGCAACTATAAAACACCTAGTAGAATAAAATCCTCATTTCATGAGTTGCTAAATTGCCTTGCCACGTCACAGATAAAAGCCCCTGTCCCAAAAGATTCCTGGAACAGTCACATTCAATGTGTGTATCTAGGTAAATTTTCCCATCACAAGTGAGTGTTAAGCTGTTAATATGTACGAAGTGATTTAGAGTATTAAAAGCTTTCTAAAACACTGGCTCAGATTAGGAGAATTTATTCAAGTTAATTCTGAGTCTTGGGGGACTCAGAGAAAAGGAAATGTTTTAAAATAGCATTATGTTAAGGGGACCACAGTGCCCTGAGTAACCTAAGCTGGCCTAGAGAAAAGACTTTCTGTGTAGGATATCCCACCGAAGGTCTCTGGTACTCATTCATGGCACAGGCAAAAAGGGACTTCTACTCTGGGAGGGAGATCTCCCAGAGAAGATGAGAGGTAGACACTCTGTATAGCAGTGACTTGGCCTGAGCAGGAGCATTAGACCATGGAGGGGAGAGACTGCTTCAGGCTCCTGAGTTTGCAGCATCCTGGACTCCTCTAAGCAGATTTTGAAGGATGCCCTTTGCAATGGCCATTCTTGGTTGCCAACTTGACTATATCTGGTATTAGATAAACCCCCAAAACAAAGGGCATACCTGTGAGAGATCTTTGCTTGATTTGAAGTGGGAAGAGTCACTTCTAATCCAGATCTTTGAGATAGGAAGACAACAACCTTTAATCTGAATCTTTTGAGCTGGGAAAACCCACCTCTAATTCAGGTCACACCTTCTGCTAGAAGCCTATATGAGGACATGGAAGAAGGAAGCTTTTGTTCTTTGCCTGCTTGCTTTCACTCACTAGCAAATCTATTTCTTCACTGACATTAGAACCTACTTCTTCAGGCTTCTGGCATATACTGAAGATCAGCGGAGATATGAGATATTTAGCCCCATGGACTGAGCAACTACTGGATTCTTGAACTTTTCATTGTTAGCTGTCATTGTTAGATTAGCTGGACCACAGCCTATAAGTCATTCTAATAAATCTTCTTTCTCTATCTATAGAGGGATTCATTCTATAAGTTGTTACTCTAGAGAACCCTGACTATTACACCATTTGTGTCTCCCAGTATGCCTCAGGCAGGCATCAGATGGATGTAGGACTTGGCCAGCAGGTAACATCTTGCTGTGAATTAAAAGGCATCTCTCCCCATATGGGTATGGCCCCTACCAGCTGGCAAATCTAGAAAGGGACTCCCTGTGGGTAGAGTTATCCAAACAATGTGTAAATCACACAAAAGAACACAAATATGGTTCAAAATTTTTTGAGATATATTTGAGATGTGTGTGTGTGTGTGTGTGTGTGTGTGTGTGTGTGTGTGTGTGTGTGTGTGTTTGCTTGCTGAACTAGATTCTTGGACAATTGCATCTTATTTATGCCACCAAGTTTCTTGAATACAAAGTAAAATAGTCAATAGGTCTCTTATAATCTTCCTTTCTGTCCTGTTAACCAATTCTTTATTGGCTATGATATTTAGAAATTCTAAAATATAATTAGAAATTATAATAATTAAATATAATTAGAAATTCTCAAATATAACTGCAACATGGGCCATATTGCCACAGGCCCTGGTTTGTAAATAAATTTGGTTTATTCAATACACACACACACACACATACGCGCACACACACACACACATACACACACACACACACACACACACACACACACACACACACACGGATTTATTAGACTGGACCACAGGCTGTGGTCTAGCTAGTCCAACAACAGCTATCTCACAGTGGAAAGGCCAAGAATCTGGTAGTTGTTAATCCACAATGCTGATGTATCAGCAGTCCCAATCTGGCACTGGGGTTCTAGAGGTTTCCTGAAGAGCTGCTGATCTTCAGTCTAGGTTGGACTCTCACAGACGTCAGTTCTAATACTGGTAATAGGATGCCTCAGCAACAGCATAGATTAATTTGTCGGTGAGACTGAGGGCAAGGAGACAAAAAGCAGAAGATCCCATCTCCCATGGCCTTTTATCCAGACTTCCACCACAAGGTATGGCCCAGACTTAACATGTGTCTTCCTGCCTCAAATATTCTGACTAAGAAAATCCCTCACAGAAGTGCCTAGCATCTTGGGTTTTAGTTGACTGTGGTTGTAGTCAACTTGATAACTGATACTGGCCATCACAACATCTTTTTCCATCTCTGCTCGGGAACTTCGTGTTGATGTCATGAAACAGACCATGCCAAGAGCACTTGTGGGGTTGGCTCTTTTTTATGGGGGAGGCTAGAGAGAAGATGACCTATAAGCACACTGTGGTATATGATTATCATATAGTCCAGCAGAGGTCGCTGAAGGACATGGTACTAAGTTGTATTTGTAGGCTGCCTTGGGTAACAGACAACCAACATCTATCTGTCATTTCATCTTTGGAGTTGTGTTGTATATTCTATATATTTGGGCCATCGATATAACTAGAACACATTTTATGCATGTATCAATAGCATCATCTGAGATATCATCAAATTGACTCACCTAGAGTCAATTTATAATCCTGTTTTTGTCAGGATTATTTGATAGTCAAGTAACAGCCAACACATTTGTAGAATCTTTGGGTAGAACATAAATTTGTAGATTAAAATAGTTGCATTTCTGATATGCATTTGATATAATAATTATTCCAAAATTATTACTTTATATTCATGAGTGGTTTGCTTGGGCGTATGTCTGTGTACCACATGGATGCAGCTCATGGAGAAACCAGAACAGGATATTGGATCCCCTGAGACTGGAATTACAAATGATTGTGAACTGTCGTGTGGGTACTTGGAATTAAACCTGGGTCCTCTGCAAGAACAGCCAGTACAGCTCCTCAGCCAGTTCTCCAGCCCCTGAATGTAACAGTTTTAATAACATATAGCCTTTAAAGATCCCAAGTGCTGAAACATTGAGTCCACATGGGAGCTCCTCCTTTGTTCTTACAACATTTAGGTTTTGAAAACTGACTGGCTCTTTCTCTTTCCTGATAGTCTAAACTTCTCTTGTTTTCTTTCTGATCCTTTTCCCTTTTCTCTGATGTTATAGAAAAAAGCTATCTTTCTGGTTCACTGTCTACAAGGGATGATATTACCATCGTATTTTTACACCGTTGCCTTCTGAAGCAGTCACTGAATTCTTCCCGTAATCTCTCTTGCATCTCTGGTTAATCTTTCAGAAACACATTCAGGTAATTCAAGCTGCAGCTTCTGTGACTGAGGCATATACAAAGTTTTGAAGAATGGGAACAATTAGGGAGGTTCCTGGGACTGGAATTCATTCAGCAGGCCTTCCAGGAATACAGCTTTCAAATTTGCTTTTCCTTGTGGTGCCATCCTTGTCTTTCCTGTCTTCCTAGGACCGCTCAGCGCCCAGCCTCCTTGTCAAGCCTTCTCTGGAGACACTTCACATCCGTCCCATGCTTGCTCATTGTAAACCCAGTGCTTGCTGAAGCTCACGGCACAGTAGCTGGAAACGCCCCCACACTATCTGAAACCGATGCAGAATCAATGGTAAAAGCCTGGAGGGACATTTTTAATAACTTTGGAGTCTGTTTTGCTCTTTAATTTCCAACATGAAATCAAGGACTCCTTGTAGAAGGAAAGGATTAGACTTAAACCATCTTAAACTTAAAATGAAGACAGAATTCAATAGTCATTGTGACTACATAGCATCGGAAGTAGTCACGACGGATGGGAAGACTTCAGATCTGCAGAGCGAATCAGCAGCTTAGCCAGTTCAAGCCAGAAGTACCAATCAGAAAGCAGGAGCTTAGGTTGATAAAAATTATGTCAGATGGCAAGACATTTGCTTGTCGACAGATGCCACTCAAAACCTAAAGGATTCCAGCTGCTAGAGAAGACGTTCATTATGCATTACAGCCAAAGTTACTTAGCATGCCCTTTCCCCCATTTCCAATTGCCTGGCGCTTTGTGTTTTCATTCCTTAGAGTGTCATGCTGTGGTTACCAGGCCCTGAGGTGAGGTACTCTCCATGCCAAACAGCCGTGTTTGTCAGCAGTGGGGCACAGTTTTAGTTTCCTGTTCAGGTAATCTACAAACCTGTATTCTATCACCATGCAACCACCAGGATTTGGTGACATATTGGGAAGGCAGGTTTTTAATGGAGAATATCAGGTTAGACTCTTCTGTCCATTTGAAATCTAAAGCTGCTTTTTATTACAAAATGAATGTTTTCGTTGTGTATGATATTATGCTACACAAGGACATTTTCACATAAGCATATATTGACTATCGAGCATGTTCCCCCATAAGCCCCTGCCTTCACTTTTCTCCCCTTCATCCCATTTCATTTATCCCCCTTACACTCATACCAGGCATGTGCAACCTGTCACCTGCTGGCCACATACATCCCAGGATGGCTGAGACTGTGACCTAGCAGACTTGTAGATGACAGTGCTCTATCATGTCAACAGGTCGGACATCCCTGCCAGACAGTTTTGCCTCCACTTCATGTCCTATGTGTTGTGTGATGCTCTCTTCCTACAGCCGCAATAAAACACTCTACAAAAGGGAGAAAGGCTTTCTGTCGGCTCACAGTCCAGCCCAATGGGGAAGTCAGAAGTGCAGGAGCATGGAGCATCCACACGCAGCTTCTACACTAGAGAGTGATGAATTCATGCATCCTGCTCAGTTCCCTGTGTCTGTCTAGTCCACCCAGAGTGTTACTGAATGAACAGCCCCACCCACACTGTACAGGTCTTCCCAACCTACTCACTGCAATCAAGATAATCCCCACAGACATCCCAATGGCCTGTCTCCCAGGCAACCCTACAGTCTATCAAGTTCACAGCACTAACCATCATATATACATACATGACTCTCTGTATCCATTTAACACCTCGGACCCATGTGTGAGAGAGAACATGATATGAGTGTTTCTGAGTTTGGTTTAATTCACATAATATGATTATCTTCAGTTGTATCCATTTCCTCACAAATAATATAACTTTGTTCTTATGCTCAAAAGCCACACTTTAAAAATATTGCTGATATTTATTTCTTGTTATTGCTGTAAAAATTCTTACAAACTTGAAGACTTAAGCTATGCCAAACTTGTTATTATAACATTTAGGTGGGCTAGAAATTTAATATGGCTCTAAATGGGCTAAAACTGGGGTGTGGGCAGGGCTGTGTCCATTTTCAAGGTTTTATAAAGAATTCCTTTTCTATCTCTAATAAATGTCTTCCATCTTGTGATCCCTTCCTCCATGTACAAGGCCAGCAAGGTTCCCTCTCCCTGCCCTTTCCTGCTATCCCCCCCCCAACCCCTCCAGGCAGGAAGGGGTTTCTTCTGTGAATGATCTGTCGATTTACATTGGCTTCACCCAAATACAGATGGCCCTCTCCATCCTGAAGTCTACAGCTCTAGTCCCATCTGCAGAGTCTTTTCACTATGTTGGGTACCACTACATCTTTGGGTTCTGGAAGTAAACGCACCAGCATCTCTTGAGGGACCATCATTCCACTGACCACACCCTTCATAAGAGACCACTTAAAAATAACCATCCCTATGAATATGGCTGTATCTCAAGCCCAGCTACTGGGAAGCTGCTTATGATGCTCCATGGTCCTTCACACACAGATGGAAGCTTTTCTTGACTTGGATGCTATACTCACTACCTCTCTCCCCAGTCATTCTGCAGATATCAATCACAAAACCTCAGCAACATATAGAAATCAAACTCTTTTTACTCCTGAGTCTTTGGTCCAGGTAGACACTCTGCTCCTGCTGATTTGGTCAGGGCTTACCTCAGTTGTCCCTAGCCAGCCAGTCAGTGGGGGTGCTAGTGGCAGCCTAGCTGGGAAGCCTAGCTCATCTGTCACATGAGGCCCTTCCTGTAGGGCAACCTGATCCTTGTGGTGGGGACTGGAATCCGAGAGGGCCGAGGTGGGCAAGGTCCCCTGAGCTGCATTATATCAGTTTTACCCCGTTATTCTAGCCACATCACAAGACTATTCTGTCTTCAGAGAGTGGCATGTAAGACCCTGTGTATTGATAGGGGAACTTTATAAAGCCAGGATGGGAATAGGGACCATTTTGTAAACAGCTGTGCCTCAGAAACAAATTGGAACTTTGCATGAACTTAGGACGCCTTTTCCAAATCTAGACTGACATTCCTCAAATGTTAGTCCAGGGACCAACTGTGCTTGTGAGCATATGTTGATGAGAATGTGATCCTACCTGGCCTTGGAAGCAGAACAATACATACTGACTTGGTCCTTGTCTGGGCACCTGCAGGATTTGGGACATAGTTGGTTATCCTTTCAGCACTTTCTACAGAGATTGTAGTAGATATCCAATGATTATGAAAGAATGGTCTTAGAGGATGAATAATATAAATATAATTCGCCATTCTTCTTACTGTGCTTCAGTGTCTGGAAATCTCAGAGATGGTCAGTGATAGGATGGAAGTTCTAGGTGGAAACAATTTGTCATCTCATTTACTACTCAATAGATTTTCCATCTACCCTGATGTCATTTGCTGTCCACTTTACAGCCATTTTAAATCTGGTTTAGAATGAGGTGATCTGAAAACATACAAACATTCCCAAACCTGTTAAAACTAGTAAAGATTTTAACTCTTGGTGCTGATGTCTCAATGCAATGCAGTGAAATGGGCATGACTTTAATTGGTTTGATTTTTATTAGCCTTGCCTTTACTGTGTGTCACACACAGACACACGCACACGCTCTAAGTAAATAATGACCCCCCCCCACATGGACTTACTCATCTTTAGTTAAAGCTGTGTCATTTTGTGTCTATGGGAACCTGGGCAAGTCACTTCATCTTTGTGTGTGGGTCTGACAGGAACAGCAGTAACCTTAACGTGGAAGGAGGAGAAATTTTGAGGTCTAAGGCGGCAAGGAGAAAGCACCTACCTGGGATCCTGGATCGCCCCGTACTCTGGCACACGTGAGGTTGGAGTCCTGTGACTGGGCTTCACCCCAGTCAATAATCTGTCAGTGTTCCCTCCCCAGAGGAAGAGGAACTCTGCTCTCCCGTTAAGAAGGCATCACATCACGATTGCCCACATCACTCATCAGTGTGAGGAAAACGTGCTGGTTCATGGGCCCCAAGAGCACAAGCCAGGAGCAGGTGTGCACCAGCCTCTCTTCCCTTCCAGCAGTTTTACCCTTCTGGATGCCACAAGGACCATGGATCCTGTCGTTGATTTTAACATGCTTGCCTCCTTGTAATCTTTTGGGAGGAAAAACAGGCTTTGGGCATCATAGGCTAGTTCCACTAGACTGCCAACGGAAGAGGAGCAGCCATGCAGAACCCTAGGTCAGCTTCCAGCTACTGGCCTGTTGGTCCTTGTCTTGTAGCAGTTAGAAAACAAAGCAGAAATTGGGATGCACAGAGTCCTGCTTGAGCAGTCCTCTGACTGGAAGACCAGTCTATGGGAAGAATGTCTGTGAAAGGGGGACCTTCACCCTAGGTCCAGAGGAAGGTCATATTGGGCTCAGACACCCACTCAGGCCTCAGATCTTGCTGAGTGATTTTTTTGTGTGTGTGTCTATAAGGCTTACAATCATCTTGCCACTAAAAAAAAAATTTTAATGATTTGCCTGCATGTAAATGGCCCAACCACATGATACAGTACTCACAGAGGCCAGAAGAAGGTGTTGGATACCCTGGACCTGGGGTTGTGACAGTTGTAAGCCACCATGTGTATGCGGGAACCTGTCCCAGGACCTCTACAAGAGCAGCAAGTGATCTGACCCACTGAGCTGAATCTCTAGCCCCAGTCATCTTGTCTTTAAAGAATGGCCTTACTACACACACACACACACACACACACACACACACACACACACACACACACACACACACACACACTGTGATTCCAAAGTCTTATTTCACACTTAGGGATTGAAACATCATTTACTTAGACAGAAGAGAAAGAAAATCAAGCTAAAACAAACACATTTGATGTTTTGAAATATGTGTGTTTTTAAGAAAAACATGCTTTAGAATCTTCCATCAAACCTCCTGTGAATCCCTTACATCAAAGAGACGTAGGGACCACAACCAGTTCCTCCAGCCTGACAGGCTCCATCCTGCTACGCCCACTCATCTGGGAGGAGAGCAGAAGGTTCCAATCCAAGAGGGAGACTCTCATTATGCTTGTACACTGATACTAGGTGAAGCTATAATCTTGAAAACCCTGGATCTTCAGGGGTCCTTTGAAGATGCACTTCTTCACTCCCTGGAGCTGGTGCTTCTGTTGGGTACCTGGTGCGTCACAGCATGTGTGAACAGAGAGGGCTGCAGTTGTCTGGGGAAGCTCAGTTGTGAGGACAGTATTCCATCTGGAATTTCAGACCTTCAGATTCACCCTGTTTGAGCTGTCACCGCCGCTGAGACTAACGATGGTTTTGAGACACCTTCTGATGGATCCACAAAGCAAGGCTTTCTCCTGGAGAACACTGCGTTCTGAACGGTTCTGTCTGTCAGGAAAGAAGTACCTGGTGTGTGCTGGGCATCCTGTAGGTGCTAGAGACAGGACCAGGTGGTCCCTGCAAGCCATCTCCTAGGTAGTCCCAGCATGCTTTTAGAAGTACAATAACACATAATGCACAAAATGACTATTATTTACCATGTCTTTTCACTGACAGACAATAGTGAAAATAAAGGGTTTTGTATGAAAAAATGATGGTGATGATGATGGTGATGGTGATGATGATGATGGTGATAATGATGGTGATGATGGTGGTAGTGGTGGTGGTGGTGATGTTGATAACCTTCACAACTATTCCTTTTATAAATATTTGTGTATGTCTAGGAATTCATAACTCTTTAAAACACAACATGGGGTAGGGGGAATTTTCAAATATGGAGGGCAGAGGAGCCTCACAGAATGGTCACATTAGGGGTTCACACTTCCCATGTTTGGGAATTTGTGGGGGAGACTGAACACAATTCACTCTGTGAAAACAACAATAATAATAATAGTTAAGGAAATTAACAAAAACTGTCTGGATAGAAATCATATTTGTGAAAGCAAAACAGAAGAGAGAAGGCCATTTGGGAGGTGGCTCAGTGGGTAAAGCACTTACTGAACAAACATAAGGCCCTGAGTTCAAATCCCCAGGACCCGTGTGAAGTCATGCACAGTAACACATTCCTATAATCCCAATGCTCCTATGGCCACACGGGAGGCAGAGACAGGAGAGGCTCCAGGACTGTGCAGGACAGTCGTGGGCAACAAAGGAGACCCTGCCTAAGGACACCGGAGTTTGTCCTCTGGCCTCCACACACGCATGTGCATGCCTACGTGTGCTCACACACATTTGAATGTACCGTGTCACCTACACATGCACACAAAGATTTCAAAAGAAGGGGGTAAAGAGAAAAGCATACTGTATAATAAATATTTAATCCCCACAGAATTCAATTTTAAACTTTGTCACCTCATTGAAGACATAGAAATGGAGAAATACCTTTTCCACACCCTAGCAGTGGGGACACACAGATACAGGGCAGTATTAGTGACCCCATGCCTCATCACATAGCTACTTCTGTGGTGATCACTAGTGGAGGCATGTCACAATATGTCTACTGAAAAATGACTCTATGATAAGAATGGCAATTAGTGTGACTCAACACAGACTCTGTGTGTGTGTGTGTGTGTGTGTGTGTGTGTGTGTGTGTGTGTGTGTGTGTGTGTGTGTATTTTGTCAAGGAGATATGATTTTATTTTTATTCCATGTTGTATTAGTTCTGTATTAGTGCTGTGATGAAATTCAACTTAGGGAAGGATTTGTTTGCTTATAGTCCCCGAGGGATAGAGTCTGTCATGTCAGGGGGCATGGCAGCAAGCGGCAGGCGTAGTGGTCGGGGCAGGGTGCTGAGAGGTCACACCTCCAACCACAAACACAAAGCAGAGAGCAAACTGGAAGTGGGCTGAGGTTGGCTCTAATCTCTCAAAGCCCACCACCCCCAATGATGTAGTTCCCCCAGCAACGCTGCACCACCTCCCTAAACAGCGCCACCCACTGGAGACCAAGTGTCAAACACCTAAACCTGTGGGGCACATTTCTCATTTAACCACTAGGCATTTAAATATATTTCTTTTTAATCTATGTAAGTATCCTTAATCCAATGTGGTTATTAAGAAACCTTTATTGACTTAAAAACAGATGGATCAGTAGATACTTCAAAAAATCCATATTATATAAAAATGTATTATCTACAGTTTTTGAAAGTTCTGCATGCAGCTGATTTATCGTGGGAATCCTTGTCAACAATAATATTTTAACATAAATGATCTTAGAATAATACATGGGTTGGGTTCTCCACATAAAAATAAAATAGAAACTATTATTAAAGTACACACCAGCATATAAAGCTTTCATGGTTTTGCAAAAGCATTTTTTTATTCAGCCCAGCGATTAGATGTAAATTTAAAAGGCAGCCACTTGTTTTTGTCTTGCTTAGCAGCTAAGATAGACAATTAAGTTTGAGACTGGAGACCTAGAGTCCCCTGCTCTGGTATGAAATACCCTCAGACCTAAGTCAGCACTGTCTCTCGCTTAGAGTTAGCCTTTGTCTACCAGGGAACAGTGGGCTACGAGTCCGTGTCCTGTGATGGGCATGGGGAGAAAGGAGACAGTCTCCACTCAGCCTCCATTCTCCACAGCAACTGACACTGATGCTGCTGGAGAGGATGATGCTGCCACTGTCTTTGCGGTGCCTTTCCCATTATCCTTGGTCCGACTGTTTACTAGAAACACCAGCTTTCTATAGCCTTAAGACAGTGCGAATGTCTTATGGTGTGCACTTCCAGAAGCTGTTGCAATGCCCTGTAGGGCATCCTAGCTGTTGTCCTAAATTGAGATGACAGTGTTGTTCATATTAAATTGCCTTCTCGCTTGGCTTAGCATGCTGGGATCCATATCTATTAATGCAGGAGTGTCCAAATGTCCTGCTAGGAAAGCAATTTGTTCCTCAGTAGGGTGTCGGGGAAGCAGCTGGTCTAGGAAGCCATCAGAGGTGATGTTAGGGGCAAGTTGTGTTTTTCTTGATTTAATGGAAAATCTTACTGATCCCTCGTCCCACTTGTCCTCTCCACTTGTCAACACGGATGCACATATCCATCAGCCCTCTCCTCTGTCTTCCCTAGCCTGACATGGCTCTCTCCTGGGGAGGCAGCTCTTCACACAGCCCAAGCTGGAGAAGAAACATTGTGACAACAACAAACACATGATTAATGGATTTTTCTAATGCCCTTGGGAGGCAGCAGAGTTCGGCAGCATTTGGTTAAATGTTAAATTTAAAACCAACTAAACTTTGTATTCAAAAAAAACTTCTCCAAAAAACATTATATATATATATATATATATATATAATGTCAATTACTTATATATATATATATATGTATATATATATTATGTCAATACTTGCTCTCCATGTCTCTTCTGCCAGCTCCAAGAAAGCTTTGTTCTAAATGAAACTTGGAAAGTGCAGCAGGCTCAGCTTGCCTGTCTTTTCCAATAAACTGAGCATTCAATAACTAATTCTAACCAGAATGCCAAGAGCAGTGACTGGTCACCAAGCTTCCATTCATCATGGAGTGCTGATGCTTGTCTGGAAGTAATCCCATAAGCAGGAAGTACTCACCCAGGCTCTCATGGGAAGAGCTGCTAGGGCCCAAAGATGGAAGTGACTCCCAGCCAGTTGGTGGCAGGGGCCTATAATCCTAGCTACTCAGGAGGCTAAAGCAGGATCACCAGCCCAAGCCCTGTCTGGGCTTCAGGGCGATTTCAGGGTCCAGTTAGGGCCATTTAGTGGGACCCTAGCTTAAGAGCACAAAAGTAAAAAGCAGCCTGAGAATGTAGCTTAGGTGGAGCATTTGCTTGGCATGTGTGATGCCCAGGATTCAATCCCCAGCAGAGAAAAAGGTAAATTTAAGAAGCAGAATGAAGAGAGAAGAAAGGGAAGGAGAGAGGGTGAGACAGAGACAGAGAGACAGAGATATATCCAAAAGGGGATGAAGCTGAAAACAAAGGGACACTCCTCAGTCATCGCATCTTGCCAAGTCAGTGACATACGTGACCAAATGTCACTGGCCCACATTCATGGAAAAGTCCTGGACTGCCGAGACACTAAGCACACACATGATGACCTCTCATGTCTATGAGGGCAGAGTTGATCCAGGATTTGTGCTCGTACATTAAAACGGAATGTTTGATTCTCAAGAAGAAAGCAAGCTTCTCCAGGGCAAGTGCCGCCTCCTCGACATACAGTTCTGCACAATTGAATTTCAGCATGGTTCTTCCGGGGCTTTATCACAAAGAGATTTCTATCATAATTTCATCTGGCTTTTGGTAATTTGTCAGCCCTGCAAAGACGGATCAGTAACAAAGTCTTTGAAATGGAAAGTAACATTCTTCCGCAGTGAAAAATGAATATATTTAGGCAAATGAATAATAAATTGCTTGTGTATGGACCCTGTCTATCACTCTCTTGTTCATCACCGTCAGGAACTGGAGCCTTCCTGCTTCATTAACCCAGCTAAGACTCAGCTCTGACATGCTCTGGTGAGTGCCATTCCTTGCGGCTTCTTGCAACTTTGAGATGGTGGGGAAAACAAACTCATTTCAGCTCAAGATTTAGTGCAAGGACAGACATACAGAGAGTGACCATCATGAAGCTAGTAATAATGCCCAGTATCCTTTTCCATGTCTATCTGATCCTTGCACTGATGTCAACAAGTGGTGATGGGCCCTGGCCCTGTCTCAGGCATATGGGGCTCATCTGCAGGGTTGACTATGAGGAGCTTCAGTAGTCTGGATATGAAATGTCTCCACCACATTGCCAGAGAAGACCAGTGTTGTCATGGTTCCAGCTTTCTCATACACACTGTATTCTTTTGCAATACCCAAAGCGATGTGAAAAACCATCTATAAATTCATAACCATGCCTTCAAAGATGTCATCTGAGTCGACGGTTAAATTAGACCCAGGACTAAGTATTTCCAGAAACTTGAGCCTAATTTTCCCAGTTGACATTTAGCTATTAACTACTACTTTTGGATATGGCCTCGCTTTTTTACCTCATCATGGAATGTCCCAGAGTAAAACACTGATCCCTTTTAAAGATTTGAACACATACAGAAGCTAAGGAAATTCAGAAGGTTCTATTTCTATACTGAGAGCATCACCAAGGCCCCTGACATGCGGCCATGTTGACTGTGCACCTGGCTACAGCAAGCCCAGACAAACTAGCAGTCCTGAGGTAAGACTATGACCTTCCTCTGCCCACTCCTACATCATTTCCTCCCTTTTGACATTGCCTGCCACTTAGCTTTAGAAAGAGATTAAATTAGCTCTGGTGATATTTCTCCTTTATTATTCACTTCTAATTCCCACACCCTGCTCTAGAGAGCACATTGAAGGCCACTGCTGTTCTTCTAGATCCCCAAGGTACTGTAAGGGCAGAGTCATTCACATAGGTGATTGCTAACCTCATGGATTACCTCACGTGGAAGTGGAACCGTCTCAAGCACAGCAGGGAGGTTAACCTTGTCTAAATTGCAAAAGAACACGGTAAAAGATGAGCAGAGTTGGGTGTGATGCACACCCTGTAATCCTGCTACTACAAAGGCAGGGGCGAGAGGCTAGGAACTTTGGTGAAAGCTTGGACTATGTAGTGAGCCTGTCTCAAAACAACAACAACAAAAATAACATAATGTGCATATACTGTATATTATTCTAAGGATGCCACTGGTGAGAACCTCATGAGTCCTATCTTACATTTTCTGACCCATAGCCTTCCCTCCTAGGGCTCAACACATTGGATCTACTAAGCATGCTGAACTGACTCCTGCCCTTCATCCCATTCATTCACCCCCTGTTTTCCAAACTTTCCAGGGAGCTGTGCTTTGACTAGAAGGTGTCTGGGTATCAAATGCATGCACAGCTTTCTGGAAGTCAGAACTCCTTCCAACCTGCAGGCACACCTCTCCCAATGGGAATCTTCAAGCCTTCCATCTTGTTCACATTTTGCTTATATTCTGAAATAAGTGTATGTCTTAGTCACTGTTGTATTGCTGTGGTCCATTGTTATCATGGCAGGAAAGATTGTGGCAGGCATGGTGCCAGAGAAGTAGTTGAGAGCTTCATCCTGTTTGGAGACAAAGAGGGAGACACTGGGCGTGGTATGGGCTTTTGAGACCACAAGCCCCACTCTAGTGATACACTCCCTCCAACAAGGACATCCTAATCCTCATAATCCTTTCAAACTGTTCCACTCCCTGGTGACTGCACATTCAAATATATGAGCCTATGTGGGACATTCTTATTCAGGCCGCTGCGGTGAAGTCGCACAGGAAGTTGTAAAGACGGAAGTGTCTTCCACCTCCTCTCCTCTGGGAGAACTGCACTTTACATGGCCGTAGTCCAAGCCCAAAGTCAGCAAGTGGACTTGCCACACATTGTATGCCAGCTTTGTGTTTGCTTAGCTATGTGTGGTGTTAGAGATCCAAGCCAGAGTCTCACTCATGCTTATTGTAGTCAAGTACTTTACCGTTGATATAAACCCCCAACTCTCTTTTCCTTTATTGTTTGGTAATTATTTTGAGATAGGATTTTACAATGTTGCCAGGGCCCTCGTTGAACTTGCAATCTTCCTGTCTCAGTTTCCCAAAGTATCCAATATTTGTGGCCTGAACCACCAGACCTAGTCCATTTTATAACATTTAATCCCACAGGGGTTGTCGTAGCTCCCGCCTCAAATCTTGATTTCTCTTTGAAATTTCCCTTCTGTGTAGTAAGGTTCTTCCAAAGCAGAGTTTCAGGAAACCCAAAGACTCCACGGTTTTGATTCTCTGTGAAGTCACTGTAGAAATGACCAAAGTCAGTGATTCTAGAGTCTCATTGCCCCCAGATCCATAAAGATTGTTTAACATGAATGGATCTAAGCAGATACATCCATGCCACCAAACACTGCCCACGTAGACTTGTCTTTGCCCTTCAAAGACTCATTATGGCCATGTGCTTTTCAGATAAAAACAGGCACTGATCATTTTACTCCATGATGTAGAGAGATTTATTTGTGCTGCATCAATCTTTCCCTAAACAGTCTAATACTGTGTGTATTCCACAGTTACTCACACTAAAATCAACATCACTGTTCTGTGTATTATCTCTATATATAAACATATAGATAAAGTATATGATATACATTACTAGCTAGAAAAAAATTTTCAACCTGTAGATCCAACAAAGACTTTTTAGAGAGATTACCTAGAGGAAGACACAATTTACTGGAAGCGTCGATTCCAGTTTCATAATAAATATATGCACTGAAATGACTGTCTGTTCAAGGGTCACACTCCAGCTCTTTACTTCTCAAAACAATGCCTCTGAAACACTAGTAATGGCCCAGTTCCAGCTCCTAAGGTTGTTAGGACATAAAAATAATATAATAATAATAATATCAGTCCCACACTGCGTGTACAGAATCCCAGCAAGAGGCTCCCAACAGCTGGCATGATGTTTGGTCTATTATGCTTAGATTTGTGTCTTTTGAAACGCAATATTACTCTGTACCCCAGGCTGCCCTCAAACTCATGACTCCCCTCTGACTCAGCCACCCAAGTCCTGGAATTGCAGACAGGAGCCACTCCCGGCTTTGATCTTAGTGATGTTTAATAGTTGCACTCAGAGCTTTGTAATTACTGAGAAGAGTTCCGTACTTTTGAATTTCAGTCTTGTAGGGAGAGGCATGTCCTTTGTGAAGACTGGGAGTCTACTGGTTCTTGTCTACACATCTGAAATGCCACGAGCTCCCTTTTCTCTTTCTCAAGCATCTTGCTGTTTGGGGTAATGCATGTTAGCCACGTGAGTGTCCACTGACCTGAGTCCCAGTGGAAGAGCCTGTGGTATGGAGGTGGAAGTGTCACCAGGCTTATGGGTGATGGTTATTAGACACTGAGGAGCACTGAGGATGCCAGTGTCCTCTTTAATTTCATTTTTCTTCAATACTCAAATACCTGCTCGAGAGAAATTGCCTTGGTTATTACAGTAGTAGAATAAAATATTCCTTCAAACAAAACAGAATCGGAGTAATAGCATTTGCTCCTCATTCTAAATGGCTCTCTCCTTGAACTGCTAAAATCCAATTTCTCATAGCCTAAGCATCCCACACCTAGGCCTGAAAAATAAGAATAATTTCTAAAGGCAATATAGCGATATAAGAGTAAGCCACACAAAACCACATTTATGAGTATAACTCTATAAGAACGTGTGCACATGGGAATCCAGAATAAAGATAATATAACGGTTTAATATGGTGATATTATGGGTCATTTTTGTTCCTATTTTTAAGAAGTTGGTAATACCTATAATTTTTGAGCATTAATATTTCCTTATAATATTTCCCTCCTCGGTACCTTGCATACCATAGTGGTTCCATGCATACCATAGTGGTTCCACCAGTGCAGCGGAGAAAAGACATGCCAATATAAAGGGGATACGTCAGCAGGGTTGATTTACACTTAGAGGCAAAATTTAGAGGCTGGTCTGGGACAGGCTATAGCACCCCTACTGAACCCCCTTCCTGAGGAAATAAACTATGGCATTGCCCCTCTGCAGGACTGTGGTGGTGATGTTTGCAAGTCCCTCTCTCCATGGGCAGTTGAGCATCCTAGCTCAAATCACAGAGCACCCTGGGCCTCAGGCGTGAGAGAAGCTGAGAAGCCTCATGGTTACCTCTATGGGAAAGATACTAAGGGGCTAGATGAATTGTGGGTGCATGTCCTGTCCCCATTTTGCCTGTGATGGCTGCCATGGTAACAAAGTCTTCATCTTGTCCCTAGTAACTGAGCGTCCTGCCACTGGATGTAGCCTCTTCATAATTGGCTCCCAGAGCCTCAGCCTCTGAGCCTCACCAGGTCAGGTACCTGAGAGAACTCTGGTTTCCTCCTCCAGGCACCCCACACACACACACTGCTGTGGCTTGGCCATAGTCACAGATGCCCAACCCTGGGACTTCACTCACCTTTTCCTTCCCTGCCCCTTACATTGACATGTACCTGTGTGCATCTTCAAATTACCTGAGCCTCATATTGCTCTGCTTTCAAGCCCTTCCCCCCTCACCTCTTCTGCCAGAGCCTCCCTCGCCCCCTGGAATAGAACTGCACCCTTCCCGTGCTGTTCAGAGCCCCAGGGCCAGGCTTCTGTGGTCTGGCCTATGCAGCCAGTGCCCTGTGTAACCAGTCTCTCGGGATGACAATGGCCAACTTTCATCTGACCCATGTGTGCCGAGTCCAGATGGGTCAATATTTCTCCATTGCTTAAAAAAAAAAAGAGGATCTCCCCTCTCTGACCCTCCGCACAGATCCACTTCTAAGCTCTCACTGTTTCAGCCACACATTCCTCCCGTCGTGCGTTGACTGAGAAGCCATTTATGAGAAGGCAGACACAAGATAAAACCAAGACCCACATCTGCTTTGACATGACCATGATTCCCAGGTGCTCTCCTCCCGGTGATACAAAACACATCAGAGCTGGCCACCGCTGGGGAACTCAGAGGAGAAACAGATCAGCAGCTGTGGTAGAAGCACAGAGAACCTCAGAGCTGGGCCAGAGCCAATGAGCAGACAGAGACGCTGGCAGGGAGGACCTGGGCTCTTCTCTAAGTAGTTAACAATTTCGATTCTAGTCACTGGACCATTCCCAGAGGCTTTAAGACAAAAGGCCAGCCTCCAGCAGCCCCCACAGTCCAGACTTGGCTACCCATTCCCAGTGTGCCCATTAGGGAGACAGTAATGGGGAAAGACAGAAAGAAGAGGTGTAATCAGTATGACCACATCAGAAAGATGAACAGAGGGACCCCAAATCCATCTCAGAGACACTAACATGAAGTTCAAGTTTAAGCGGAGGACAAGAGGTATGCATAACTCAGCAGTCCCGGCCAGTGTGTGGTCCTGCTCATCTTCAGACCGTCCTTGCAAGGCGGGCTGTCTAGGGATGGTACCACAGACTGTTCAACTGTGAGTGTGTCTGTCCCTGAGGCTGCAGCCTCGCCCTTGGTAAGAATTGGCCTCATAGGGGGTTGCAGGGGAGGGGGGTGTCCTTCTAGGTTTGTTCTTCCTAGAATTCAAGGGGACTCGAGAGGAAAGGTTGCCTCTGTGCCTTTAGCTAAAGGGTAGACACAAAATGAAGACAGAGATGCCAGGTTTCCATCCTGCTTTATATTCCCTCACTGGCCCAAGAGGACTTAGTGCTCTATAGCAAGAGCAAAGTGTGTGTGTGTGTGTGTGTGTGTGTGTGTGTGTGTGTGTGTGTGTGTGTGTGTGTGTAGATAGATATGAGGACATCTTTTAGGAGTCAGTACTCTCCTTCCTCCATGAGTTCTGGGAATCTGACTTGGGTCATCATCCTTGTGTGGCAAGCACCTTTACATGCTGGTCTATCTCACAACCCACCAGTGACTATTTCAGTACCACAGCTAACACTTCACAGACCTTGGTGGCTTACACAGAACACATACATGTTGTCTCTACTGGTCCTCTCTAGACCTATCAGAGTGTGCCGTGGTTTTGTGACTATTATAGAAGAGGAAACAAAGGACAGAGAAGTAAGGACCTTGCTCAGGGGTCCAGCTCTGGAAGCTAAAGTCACCTCTAAGCTTCTGTGAAGATCATCTTCACAGTCTGTCCTGAGATATCCAAGGGAAGTCGCACTCCAGTTAGAAACCACAGCAGTGGTCCATGCAGTGTGACAAGTCAGAGACATGTGTCCCAGAATTCCAACTTCCTGCATTTACCTTGGGAAAGGTATCACATAAACATTTTTTAAAGCATAAAAAAAAAGGAAACAGGGTCGGAGATTCAGCTAGCGCAAGAGCACTCCCTAACCAATGCAAAGCTCTGGATCTGTCCCCATCACAGAAGGGTATGGGAATAAAAACTGGGTACAGGAGTTCACCTATAATTCCAGCTTTCAGAGACTGAGGCAGGAGGATTGCTTCGAGCTTCCATCTGAATGGTGATTCCCATGACTCCTGAGAGTTCTTGTAAGCCACACAATGGGCTCGGGGCTCACCTGCCATAGGTGTGGTGTGCTGTGTGTGGCACTCATGGACCTCAGTGGGGACACCTCTGTAATAGCGAGGAAAGGACTCCTATTACCACCTTGCCAATGCTGACCTTTGTAGAGCTCTCCATCTTCAGACCTGCCTCAAACATATGAGGCACTCCTGTTTCCTATTCCCATCTCTGTGATCCCATGACACTTGGCAGGAAACTTGCCTGTGGCGATGGCAATGAGAAGGCATGCTTGTGTGGTGGGTCCATGCTGGGGAGACAGAGCCCCAAGCCCATGACATCCTCACAGCGAGGCCAGCCCTTCCTGGGGGCTGTAATGAATGGAGCAGCCGGAGCTGTCTCCACTAAAGTGAGACATCCTTCTCCTAGGCTCATGTTCTCTGCACCAGTTGGCAGGTTTTTTTTTTCCTCCCCCTAAGATCAACCCATCTGCCACTCTTGCACCACAGTAACCTGGCAACTCACTGTCTAAGCCGTCCTTTTCCATCTTGACCTCTGGCTTTGGAATGCTGCCATGTAGTGGTATACCTTTAAAGAACTGTCTGGCCACTTGGGTAGGTTGAAACGTCTTTGCTGCTGTCACGTGGCCTTGGTTATTCCTGGACAGTTGATGGCAATCTGACCTTAATTCCTGTGTGCTCAGCCCATGGAGGCCGTGAAAGATGTCGTCGTCGTCTTCCACTTCTCTTCCAGGATGCTTGTGGATGCTTGTTCTCTTTATCTCCATGGCCAGGTACCAAGAGCCCAAAACCAAGAGCTCCTTCCTGGGTTGGCATCAAGCCTGTGGGGCTTGTTTTCTAGCGGAAGGAAAAATTGGCAAACATCATGCAGCATTTTATTGCAAAGCTTTAAATCACCCGAACTGTAAAGATGCAGCAGGAGGAGCCTCGATTGTGTTCGCCTGCTTTTATGTTTTGCACTCATGTCTTATTTCCAATGTGACAAACTGGCTGCCCCTGTGCTGCCGTGATTCGGGTCTCACAAGCCCAGCTCTTCAGGGGATTGGCTTGTCTACTTAAAAAGAAAATCTCTGCAAAGAGCATTTATTTTCCTCCCTAGTAAACAGTGTCACTGTTTATAAATATGTTGGAAATGTCTTAGCGAATTTTAAGATAAACTGGTTTTTGTGATAGTCTGAGCCCATTAACCTAGGAAATGACTTCATTTTCTACAGCAGCCAAGAGATCAAGAGTGGCTTTAAAAGCAGCACTTTCCACATTGGCAGAGGAAATCATGTCTGGACTGCTTGCCTTGATTGACAGAAACTGTCCTTTATCCTCACTCAGTATGACTAAGACCCTGTCCTACAAAAATGGTCACAGTGGATGATAAGGGATCCCTGTTTGACTACTTCCCATTAAGAGGACTCTCTGCACTTGACTTGAACGATACAGGATTATACCTTCTGTCGTCTGCTTCTAGACAGATGAAACATTTCAGATCTTGACTTGCTATTATTTTCTTTAAAATTATCAAAACTATAACTTCGGCTCTAACAGCATTGGCTCTCTCGGGTCCCTGAATCCCCAGACTGTTACTTATGCAAATAGCTCTGCTGTGTAATTAGAGGAAAGCGTTTTGGTTAAATTGCCTTTCTGCACTGAGAACTCTATCTTAGACCAACCTTTGTAAGTAAATTGAACCTGCTGGGTTTGAAAATTAGAATACGAGGCACAAATGGGTACATTTCTTCAGTTGATGTTGCCTGTTTGCATTGATCTCAGATTAACTTGAAACAACTGTGCAAAGTGGGAATCCAAGACAACACCCTGTGCTCCACGGTGAGCCAACATCCAGTGGTGGCTATTACAGCACAGCTCCAAGGCTCAGCCTGCCAATAGTCATCACCTTTAGCAAAATTATACTACAAGAGAAGGAAATCTTAAAGCTATTTTCCTTTAAAAAAAATCTTCTAAGATATAAATCCTTATGTTATAAAGTTGGTAGAGAACTTAGCTAGTGTGAATGAGGCCCTGAGTCTGACCCCCAGTGCTATATAAACTAAGAGTGCTGGTACAGTCCTCTAACCTCAGCTCTTAGAGGGTGGAAGCAGTTCTGCTGAGAAAGATCTGGAAGATAGAGATGTCTAAAACCATGCTACACCAGCATTCTGTACTGTTACTTAAAAAAAAAAAAAAAAATCCAACATGTTTTAGAGATCCTGTCTGGACTACCCCTATTCTTAGAGCTGTGGTCAGTTCTGAATAACCTAGGTGTTTAATTTTAAGGAAAAAAAAAAAATAAGTGGGATGTGGAGGAATTGGAAATGCTTCAACTAAAAGCGACAAAAATGCTTGCCAAGGATAAAGGCTTACAGAAGTGTCTATGAGAATATGCTTAAGGAGCTGGGCTTCCTGGGGCCAGGAAAGGAGATCCCAGGTGGATTTACTCCATGTATTGAAGGGCGTCCTATGCATGGTGCAGACCGGTGCCTAGCTTTGCTGAGGACAGAGCAAACTGAAGTGGTTATGCAGTGCAGCAGGGGAGAGTGTGTTATCATGTAAAATAGGACCATAAGGGCTCTCCCTCCGGAGGAGCACAGCCAGAGGAGAGAGTGCTCATCTCTATTCTCCTTGAGACAGGTTTTTAAAGGATAGATGGTCCACAGGCGTTTTATCTCCTGTCCTGACTGAAGGCAGGGGCTTGTGGTGAATGACCTTTAGAGACAGTATCTATTCCTTTGAGTCTGTAGAATTAGAGAAGGTCTTGAATCTGATTCTAGTGAATTCAAAAGCAAGCACACACCTGCTCCCAAGCCTTAGGAAACCAAACTGCAAGGACACACACATTTTGTGCCGCTGAATTAACACCTGGAATCTCAGACATTCACGCAATCATTTCTTTTGTAGTCTGTGATTGCAAACTAACAGCTATTAGTCTATCACAGCACTTTAAAAAAAAAAAAAGATATGGCTTTTATGCCCAACATGTACAGTGCTTCTATTAGTGAAGTGTGTTGCCATGGATACATTTGATCAAAAACTTCACTACCCGAAATAAGAATATAGAAGGTATTCCCTTGTGTTGGAAGGTAGGTCATTCATTTCATCTACTATTGTTGAACCCTTATTATAAACCAGGACCTGTCTCATACAGCTGCATCAGAGATGAAAAGGGAAGTCAGGATACTTGTTGGGGGCCTGGGGCAGGGGTCATTAAGATCAGGTATGGACACTTATTATAAACTATAGTTTACCAAATGGAGTAAGGAGGTTACACTGAGCAGTAAAATGAGGTAGACTGGTCATCCCTAATAGCTCAGCTAGGAGACCAGTATTTAGCTAAAGAGGTTTCAGACCACCATTATCAATCCGTGTGCCACCCACCTCTGCCTAGTCATTTTACCTAAGTAGACAAGTCCATGATGTGATTTAATGGTTTTGCCTAAGTCACTGAGTCAAAGCTGAGGGCCCATGCCTTAAATTCTTTTCAGGGAAGCTGGATCATTCCATTCCCTAGAAATGAGCAAGCTTTCAAATGTCAGGTGGGAAGGATGCCTTGACAAAAATTAATCCACACCTAAGCAAGGCCTTCTTCCTTACCCTGGCAGAGGCTTAAGTTAAAAGAAACCAAAGAATAGTCCTACTTTATACTCACTGGGACAGCTCCACATACAGCCTTTGTAGGTAACTAAACCTCCAGTGGCTTCAGTCCTGGGTTAAATTTAAAAGTTACCTTCTGGAGTCATGATAGCACCAAACGGAGCTGAAACATGGAAACAGCTCCATGCTTCCAATGCAGAGGTTATTAGGGTAAATAGGTGAAGACAAGATTCTACCTTCTTGGGCATCTCCACACTCCTGAGTTCTGCCGCCCACTCCCTCCTGGATCTTGGCCTCCAGCAGTGACCCCTGACTCCTGAGCTTGGGAGAGACATTTTCACCGGTCCAAACAATGATGACTCATCTTCAGACAAGTCAGACTTCCCACAGCTCTCCTCATAAGCCCTTACAGATACACCGGCCCATTTTTCCAGCCTGGAGACCCTTTAGGCTGGGTCATGGAGCCCTCTATCTTTGCATATCTTACAGCTCCAGATGTGAAAAGCCTTACCTCCTCTACCTACACCATGTCACTGCTATAGCTTTCAAGATATATCAATACCTTTCTTCATGCTACACAAGCAGATGTGACCACACAGCAGCAAGTTATTCATCAAGGTTAAAAATCCAGATGCAGGATGAAGACAAAGAATGACATTGACCCCACGGGCCCCATGATGCTGTAAATAGGCCAAGGACATCTTGACTTACGAGGTAGGAAGGGAGCCTGGATACCAACATCATCATCATTGTCAAAATTCCTAGCAGTGGGTTGGAAAAGGATTCTCACATCAGACACTGTATAGAGGCCACCCTGTGGTGCTGTGAATGATGTTTCTAACCTTTAAAAAATAAAACAAAGCAGCAAGTGCAGACTAGACTGCTCCTGCCTCTGACCTTCACAGAGGAGCAGCAGCTCTCATAGCACATGCTGGAGCTGAGCCCAGTGGTAGAACCGAGCCCCGGCACCCAACAGCCCCAGCTCCATCCCAGTTTGCTGACCTGTATCACATCTGCCACAGGAGGGCAGGTCACTAAAGGCTTCTATCTCCTGAGGTCATTGTAGTTTTGAAAGATGACGTGTAAAAGCTTCAAGCAGCAAAGGCAGAGTTCTTATAGAGTCAGAGAGGTACTTACCCCATTTGTCCATTGTGAGAATCAGCTAGAGGAGACTCAGAAAGAAGATAGAGCTGGACCAGCAAAGACTAAACTGTGTAAGTAGTGGTTACTGTGTAAAAGACATATATATCTTGTTCGGGCTGGAGAGGTGACCCAGAGGTGAAGAGCACTGACTGCTTCTTCCAAAGGACCCGGGTTCAATTCCCATCACCCACATGGCAGCTCACAACTGTCTGTAACTCCAGTTCCAGGGGATCCTGAAACCCTCACACAGACATACATACAGGCAAAATACCAATGTACATAAAATAAAAATAAAAATAAATTTTGAAAAAAGACATATATATCTTGTTCAAAAAAACCTGGCAGTCTCTCAAATGACAACTGTGTAGTTCTGGAGTACCCTCCTTGTAACCAGTCTCCTATAAACAATGCCCATGTCTGCCTGCATCCTATTTCCCTCCCTACCAGGGACATCCGTCTGAATTTCCAGTTCACCACTGCTGCTTGCCTCAGGCTGGAAGCCATGACACCCTCAACGTTATGGCCCCTTTCATTCATGTCCACTAGCTGTCAGTATATTGAGAAGGCCCTATGTCAGATATGGGCTTAATGTTTGATCCAACCTAACTCAGTGCTTCCCACAAACACCCAGAATTAAAATGGAGAGAGGCTGGCTTATGACCATGAAGTGACACCCCCCAGCTACATTTCCCCTAGGCAGTATAGTTGGGTTTTGAATCCAGATCCATCTACTCCAGGGCTTCTGCTCATAACTATCACATACTGTCCTTCTGACTTGTTCACCTTGGACAGATGCCTGGGCCAAGCAACCCCTTCCCCATGGTCCTGTCATTGCTAGCACCAGTACACACTATGTCAGGACTGTTGGAGTGTTTGGAGTCAGTACCTGGGTCCCAGCAGCCCTAAATGGCCCCTCATCCAAGTAGTACTGAAAAGCAGAGAAAGAGATTTAGCCAACCTGGCCCCATAGGGAGGAAGAATAAAGAAAGAATTCTGGCAATCCCCCAAGTCCACTCCTGGGATGCTGGCTTGAGGTTTAGATGTAAACAGAGAACAAAAGATACACATAACTGAATAATCCTGGTCAAGATAGGGTCCCAGCAATCACTGACATCGATTTCTATACTCGTACTCGGTCCTGCAAGATGTCAGCATCTTGTAGTCTCTTCCTGGAAGACAAGCTCCCCCATCTGGCAGACACTGGGACTTCAGCTTTTCCCTTCCCCAGCATGAAATTCCCTCTGGTAGCCAGAGGGAGGGCACAGGTGTCTCTTTAGATTGGCTCCTCCAGTCAGGATGATTTCAGGACTGTTGGCCTCCTGGGAATGTCCCAGTACCATAAAGGTAGTACTTTCCAACCCCATGTTTCTAAAAGACATTGGTATTGTCTCAGGACCCCCAAGACCAAGTTCTCAGGAGAACAAAGGAGATTTATTTGCTCCAGAGGGACAGAGGGCAGGGAATAAAAGACAAAGGCAGGAGATAGAGGATGAAGGAGAAGGGGAAGGGACAAGGGGGGGGCAGGGATATTTGTCCTGGAGGGACAAAAGACTGCCTCTGGATAGAGAGGAGACAGATGAGGCACACGGGCAAAATGGCGGTTTATAAAGGTAAAGGGGAAACCCTGTGTTAGGATGAGGTGTTTAATTTTACTTAGGCATGTTAATTACATGAGCCAAAGAGGGCTTTTGATTGATTGACTTCAATACTTGGATAGCTGGACCTTACTCAGCCTCAAGAGGAGGAAGTGGCCAAATAATCATTAACAGTTTAGAAAGGCATGGGGGGGGGCGGGGGGAAGGCCTGCCAGAGCCATGTTTGCCATGCTCAGGCCAGCTAGAGTCTCTTCCGTTTCTCATTTCCTCCCTTCTGCCTGGCCTCATCGTTAAGAGAACTCAAACCACCCCAGCTCCACAAACCAACAGGCATAAACAACTGACTCGATTATGCCAGGTTTTTGTGTGTGGAGAAGGATTCTGGGATCGGTAGAAGTTGGTTTGGAGGATGAGAGGCAGAAAGCCTCTTGGGGGCTCAAGAACTTCAGCTACTTCCTCAGCTTTGTGAGAAGTGGTCCTTTACCACCAATTACATTAACTTGTAGAAACTGTCCCCTTGTGGTGTTTTTCAGGCTCAAAAAAGTTGTCTGTGTGTGCAAAAGGCATTGCTATTGACTATTCTAATACCAACTCAATTTCATTCTGTCCTCAACAATGAAATGGGGACAGTCTAGTGCCTCTCTCCAGGGGTGAGGATCCAGTGAATTCCCCTATGTGGAAAACTTGAGCAGAGCATGGCACACGATGGACAATACCAGTGAGAATAATGATATCACATCCGAGAGCTGCTGTGCGTGGCCTATGGAAAGCAGTTTTTAATACAACTCATTCCGGTAATGCAGTGGCTGAGGCATCGCTGTCTCTGGTGGCTGGTAATAAACGTACATACTTTCTCACGGGATGTCTGAACACATCTCTGATGGGGTGTCCAGCTGCAGTTATACTGTATGAATATGTCTCTCATCCACTCTCAGACATGATGTAAGGTAGGGCTATAGCTGTGGCCTTACTATTTTTAGGACGCTTCTTTCCTGACTCAGCCCCATTCCCTCAGTTTATTGACCCATGTCACCTCACAAGACACCTCTGAGAAGCAAAGGAACAAATTAGGAATGTCAGAAACCACAAAGAATAATGACCAACAAGAACCACAGAACTGAAGGGAAAAGACTGTTACAAATGAAGAGACTTGAGAGAGCAACAGTGTGAACCCTGGGACTGTGTTTGCACGTAACTCCTGACTCCTTCAGACACACCAACCATAAAAGATGGCTTTCTAGAAGGGAAATACTTACCAGGTGCATACTTAATAGTGGGTTACTATGCAGAATAAATAAACCATTAAAGCTAACAACTAGAAGACAAACAATCAGATTCTAAAAGGGGCGGAGTCCTCACCAAAGACAGACAGGCATCAAATAAGCATCTGAGGCGATGTATGTCATGTCACTTGGCCACCACAAGTCATACCTGTTAACATGGCCAGACTCCAAAACACTAACAATATCAAATGCTGATAAGGATACAGAGCCACAGGAACGTCCGTTCAGCCATTGCCAAGCTGGGTGTAAAACGATAATCGTTTTTTGAGGACAGTTTGACTGTTTCCTATTAAACTAACACCCAGCTGTCATTCTCCTCCTGGTATTTATCAAAAATAGATGAAGACTCATTTCCACATGTCAGCCTTGACAGGGGTATTTACAGTGGCCTTGTTTATAAATGTCAAAGCTGAGAGGCAACCAAGATGCCATTCGGCTGGTGACTAATAAACTGGTACTTCTGAACAATAAGCTCTCTTAAACCAGGAAGAAAATAAAACTCCTCTCCCCGTTCTTAGAACTTTGGTTCTGTATTTACAGTTCCTATAGCCATAGAAAACTAAGGTTTTCACAGTGAATTATGCCCAGGAGCTGTCTGGAGCAGAGAGGCTTATGAAAGATACAGGAACCCTAATCCAGTGAATCTGAAATCTCATGGTATGTATTTCTTGTGAGCATCCAGGCTGACTCACAGCCAGGTGCACTAGGAACCATGTTTTCAGAACTCAATCACAGAGGCATATGTAAGATGCCAGAAGAGACATCACAAACTCTGATGCCTGTAGAAAGCAGGCAATGCCAGTGACTGATAAGAAGGCTGGAGAACGTTAACAAGCTTAGCTTTAGCACTCAGGAATATTGTACACCCTACAAATGCATTCTTCAGCTTTTAGGAAAATGCGACCTTCTCTGTATACATTTCCCTACTTTGTTTTTGTTTTTTGTTTTTGAGACAGGGTTTCACTGTGTAGTTCTAGCTGTCCTGGAACTCACTGTAGACCAGGATGACCTTGAACTCATAGAGATTCTCCTGCCTCTGCCTCCCAAGTGCCGGGATTAAAGGTGTGTACCACCACTGCCCAGCCATTTCCCTATTTTAAATAGCAATATGGGACAAGGGAATGTCTTTCCAAGTGTCACAGACACGTCAGAATAATGACAGTGGCAACTGATGTGACCCTCGAGATGGGAGGTAAGAGGAAAGGCAGTGTTCTAAGTCTTCACTTGCTCAAGAGAAGTTCAAAACCCAAGTTGTGTGTGTAATCTACCCATCTTTGGATGGTGTCTTACATTCTCTTGAAACACTATGTAGGACAGAAGAAAATATGTGTTTTTCCAAATCCTTCCTTCTCACAAGCTACCAGTTGTGACTATTGTCCAGAAATTAACTGGAGAGATTTGCTTCTTCTAGTTCATTGGGTTTCAGGTTGAGTTTCAAGAAATATTAGGAAGTTGGAAGGGAGCATCAGAGTTTGTTGGCCAGTAAAGAGAAAATTTTCCTCCATCCTCTTCCTCCTCCTCAGCAAGATGATTATTATTGTTTCTGTTATATATAGATGTTCCAAGTCAAATCTCACTTGTAAACAAAATGGAGCTGATCAAGTTTTAATAGAAGAACCTCTGATGCAGGCTAAACTCTGTTGCCATAACAAAGGGCCCCCGATATTTACTGGTTTGAGGCAAGGTTGTCTTTTTCAATGACAAAACATGTCCACTAGGGTTATCAAGGATTACTCTTCCACCTCATTCTCAGGCAGGGGCTCCCTGCGAGACAGCAGCCTACTGACTATTACAGTCACCCAAACCTAAAGCTGTGAGTCCCACAACAGAAGAGGGAGATGGAGATAATTAGGATGCAAAAAAAAAAAAAAGAAAAGAAAAGAAAGAAAGAAAGAAAGACTGTGACCTCAAGTTCCACATCAGTTCTGCTTTCTTTCCTTAGTCAAGCTTGTCATTTGGCCACAGTTAATTCATAGAGTGAAGACAGGACAATCTTGCCAGCTCCCAGAGAAGAGAGAACAAGAAGTACCACAGGACAGTATTAACATCCACCAGATGCCGTCCGGCTTGATTCCAAGCCAAAGACTGTGTTTCCGCCCACTGCAGAGTGAGGAATCATAGCAGGATTTTTGAGGAAGAAGGTGACACAATAAATGTGACAAACAAGGTTGCTAATTATAAAAAGTTAAATGTTCTATTTATTAATTGACATGATACATGGCACTGGAATGATCTGCAGTCTGAATAACAATCCCCACAGTGAGCTTCATTTTCTATCAGCTCCGTAATAAATAGATTAGAAATTGATTAACAATAACTTATCTTTTTTCCCTTTGTACATTGAACCAGCATAATAAGAGCTTTATAAATAACTAATGGGAAAAAAGTCAGTCTCAATGCTTACAACATGAATCCTCCCACCACACAAAATTAGACCCATCTATTGAACAACAAATATCCCGTTATGGAAGCAAAGATTTCTTCTATCGGGCCACTTAATCAGACTTAGAAGCATAATTGCCATCATGCAATTTAAACTAGATGTATTAAAGTATTTCTTTTAAGGAAAACAACTGTAGAACATCAGAAACGAGCACTTCTGTTGGGGAACGGTTTGGGAATGCTAACCTTGGCAAACATTGGACCTACTGCAGCTGTTCATCCCTGGTGCTCTTTGTTCTCTCACCTTGGCAGGGAGCAAAGCAAAACCCGGGGCTCCTAGTGTCTGCCTTTGATGTGGATTCTGTCAAACAGAAAGGGATAATTTTCTAAATTGACAGAGAAAGGCGAGAATAACAGCTGAAAATTCTTTGTGTGTCAGATTGCTCAGTCCCTGGGGAGGACAAGCTATGAGGGGAGGAGAAAGCAGACCCAGGTAGACCTGAGAACCCTTCTCTACCGTGGAGACACAGCATCAACAAGTGTGGCAGAGTCAGCCACCACTCCACAGCTATTCCCAGTTCTAAAGCAAAGAGCAAGTTGACTTCTTCCCAAGATGGTACTGTTGGCCATGGGATCTGTTTAGAGGAGGGCTCTCTATCTTCGTGAGAATTGAAAGGGTATACCCTCTGAGCGATTGTATCTGGACCCTCTGTTCTCTCTCGCTCTCCCTGGGAGGTTGTCCTCAGGGGGTTAAGGTACCTTAAATTCCTAGGCCAAGTTTCTTGCGCTTCACAACTTGAGCCATTCTGGGAGTGGTGGAGAGCTGACAAGTGAAGTAACTGAAGGCCACCAGCCAGCAATGCCACTCTGCCTCTGCATGGCGGCTCATCTTTGGCAACAGTGTTGTATGGCATGGCTCCTAGGGAGACATGAAAAAATGTCTGCTCACCCCACATAGAAAACCAACAACAGATCAAAGTAAGGATGCTGCTAAGGTCCAACTTGGGGAACCAGTGAGTTTTACTGGGACTATTTATAGGAAGGAGTGTGAGAGGTCTCTTACCAGAGCAGAAATGACTCAAGGATGGTTGCATCAGCCAAGCCCATCCCAGCATGAGTGACAGCTCCCAAAAGCTGAAACCCTGGAGCTCACCATATAACTTGTAGGCAGTTCTGTAGGTTGGAGAGTATGCTTTCCAGGTAGCTCAGCAAGTCTTTCCCTCTTCCCAGCTCTACTGGCCTCTGCTTCTAAGCAGCTCAGCTTGTCTGAGAGTGTCTCTCAGTCGTCCTTGCTGCTTATGTACACTCTGGGAGGGAGGAGACTGATCTGTCTGATCAGTTTCAGGGACTTCCTGAAACCTTTGAGTTGTTTACTTCCTGATCTTAAAGAACTTGCTGGCAGCATGGAGTATTTCACCTCCATTTAGAACATCCCGTGCCCTAAAAGGCTTCCCTCCAAGATGGAAGTTGTATCTCAGAGGAAATTGCTATTCAACAGACAGGCTCTAGAGTTGTACCCTGAAGGAAAAGGTGTTTGTTATAGAGTGCCTGTTGTCCAAGTTCCACAAGCTAGGTTGCAACAACATGTATTGCCTCAAAGGTCTGTGGGCTATTAGAAATCAGGTTGCCACCAAGGCCATGCATTCTCTAAAAACCATGAATGAAATCTTTGCTTCCTCTAGTATGTGGTATCTGCTGGCCATATTCTCTGCCTCCATCTTCATAGGGCTATCTTCTCTCATATGTGGGCCTTTCTCCTCATACAGGGATGCACCATATTGGTTAGGCCTACCCTCATCTACTGTAGCCTTAATAATAACTAGAGTGCCATTTTCAAATAAGAGCATATTCTGAAATACTGGGGATTAAGGCTCATGACTATGTCTGGCTCTTTACCCTGAATGAAGAAATAAAGAGATGGAAATAACTCAGAAGTTGCAGGTTTCACTTCCTTTTATATTCCAGCTAACAGATGTTGTCGATGTGGTATACTGAGTCGCACAGCAGGCTGGGAAATGTAGTCTGTAACTCAACTACTGCATGTCCAAGCAAGGCTCATACTACAGTAGAAAGAAAGATTAGTATGAGCCAAAAAGGACAACTCGAAACCATCACATGCTGCTGGCATGGTAGCCACCAAAGAGTCCCTCCCCCTAGGTAAAATTGTACTCAACAGTTTCATAATCACTACTTACATGTGCTACTGAACACTTAAAATATGGCTGATCCAATTTATAAATGCAAACCAGATCTCAAAGGCTTAGTTCAAAAAGGGAGATACAAAATATATTGTTAACATTCTTGATACTGACTACAGAAATAATAATTCTTTCTTTATTGGGATATGTGAACTGGAGTTTCGAGGTGGGGTTCGCTCACCTGTGTCAAAAAGGCTGACCGGCTGAACAGAACTTTTGTGACCTTGGAGAGATGGGACGTTGTAGGTTCAGAGCCAAATTACATTAAGCGATCCTTAGCCCCCTTAATAGCTATTGATCGCTTGCCTCTGGGCTTGAGCTAACACCCATTCCTGTGACTATTAGGTAAATCCTTTCAAATGTACTAACAGACGGTAGCTGCTTCCAACCCAGAGGCCAAGAGTGTCATCAGATAGCAGCCAAGCCTAAAGTAGAGATTTCCCCTCTTTGCTGAAACCCACCCATCTGAGGTTTCCACCAGTGGATTTTTAAAAACTACCTTGATTTATGGCTTTCTTTGTTCTGTCTCTACAAAAACTTCATGAAACCAGTACCACACCAGAGCATGGTATTTGGGGTAACCTGAATCCACATGTCTGGGCCAAGGGCACTCATATTTCCTCGTTCTTAAATCACAGAATAAACTCTCTTAGTCCCTTTGAGATTAGAGCTGTGGTTTATGTGTCAATAGATAACTAAAACTTAGCGTCAAAATGAGTTTCCCCTTTTTTGATCACCTTATGGAGGTAACTAGAAATGGTAAAGCTCCATTTGAGGCTCCTGTATGGTGTGACTTCAGGGAGACCCATGCAAACCAATGTGCGGGGCAGGGCAGGGCAGAGAGAAATCATGGCAGTCACAGAAGGCTGAGGACAGATCTCAGAGGCCTTGACATTCTGTGACGAACTTGGATTTTACAATTGCACCTGAAGCAGACCCCCTCTTCAAATGCATCCTAACGACAAGCACATGACTAAAGCATCTCCAGCTGGTGTCCTTGTCCATGAGACGAGCACCTGTGTGCTAGTTCCGGTGTGTAAAATCAGATCAGATTAGCTATGTGATGTTTTAACATGGTGAGCACACTGAACTGTTCAGTGAATGCATGAGGGGATGGATGAACCAATGGGTAGAGACACTGGCACATCCCTTCCATCGTACAAGCAGATTTCAGGTGTTGAGTTCCGGGAGTGAAAAAAATTCAGTGATACTAAACTCCCCAGAAATCGTTTCTTGGGGTTTTGTGTTTTGGTTTTTTAGAGCTAGTCTCTCCAGCCTGACCTAGAACTCACTGTGCAGGCCAGACCGACTTCACACGTGCAGCGACCCCTGCCTTTGCCTCCGGAGCGCTTCTTTACAGCCGTTCACTGCAGCTCTTCCACTAGCTTTTTGTTTTCGTTTTTTGTGTTTTGTTTTGTTTTGTTTTGTTTCAGTGCAGAATCTAAGTAATACAAGATCTCAGACCCTTTCCTGAGACTCGGTCTCTTGTCACAAGGGCATGAAAAGGACCAATCAGCCTTCTCAGCTGGCAAGGACCCCAAGTAATACGACGGTTTTATAAACTTGGATCAGAGTCCACAGAGCACCCCCTGAGATGTCCAGGTTTTGTGTCCCAGAACAAAGAACTACACCAGAGGCATGTGGATGGTGATAGAAACGAGATGTTAAGAAAGAGAGCCCCACCCCCAGCACGGAGCAGACCAGAGATCAGGGAAAGCTCAGATGCGCTTTGGCTTTAAGCCATAAGAATGGTGACCCTTTTACGGTCTGTTACATGACACACACCCTCTCTCACATTTGTATGTACGTGCCTTTTTTGAGCACGCTCTGTCCTTTACATATCGCCACAGTGGGAGGGAGGGGTCTGTGGTTTTCCTACCAGCTGGCTTCCTTCATGTGACGATCTCAATGTCTTTCCCATTTTCCACAACGGCACTAAGCGTGTTTTGTTGTTTTTTTTTTTTTTATAGAGTTTTGAAATAAAACCAAGTACGGTGACTCCCCCTCATATGAGGAGAGCAATTGTGAAGTGTCGTATACACAGAGCCTGGGAGAGAGTGGACCAGATGTTACCGAGCCCTGATGCAGTGCGTTGTCTCGGTAGCATTCTGAGATGCTTCTCCTCCATAACGCGGATGGATTTTTGTTTTTTAATATGCTTTTTTTTTATTTGCAACTTTCCAAATTCTTATGGAAGTTAGAAGCATTCTGTTAAATCTGGTATAAAAATAAATAGATGCTGCGTTCTTAAGCACCCACTCAATCATAGCTTCAGCCTCTGTCTCCATGGTAGGGGGCATTTGCTAGGTGGGTGGACCCCTGAACATGCTGGAAGCAGCAGACAGAGCCACTGTGCCTCCCCAGGCTCCGGTCTCGTCTTTGCCGAGTTAGCCCCGTGTGTTCTGCCTCCAGGCTGTCACTCCTTTGGTTACTCACAGATGGCATTTTGAAGGAATGCGAACGGAGGGGCCTCACTGCTAGCTTCTAACTAATCATCCTGATGGAAAACGTCTCCCCTGCAAAGGAAGACCGACCCACGGGTTCTTGTTTCTCTGTGCTGACATACATCATTCTCTTTCACCACAGCCTGTTGGATACAGAGTCCGCCCAAGGATGGACTATGACAAAGGTGTTATCATTGTTCCCACTTTGAGCGTGACTCTCTTAGTCTGATCTGTCCCCTTCTTATTACATGCTCATGTCACTCTGCCCTGGATCCCCCTTAGTCATACCATTAAGTGACTGTCCATAGGTTGGGTAAATGCTGGTACAGTGCCTTCCTCTAGCAGTAACAATATAGGGAAACAATGAAGTTGGCTCTAGTATCCAACTTCCTGAGTTCAAACCCCAGCCCTGGAACAGTGCAAATTTGGAAAATCAGTTAAGACACTCTGAGTGACACCATCTGTTTTTGTTTCAAGCAAGCGAGGGCCAGTGCCAGCCTCACTGAGCAGTTTTGATGGCTAAATGAATTATCGAATGCACGGAATTTAAAGCATTTATTAAAACAAGTATCTGATCAATAAATATTGTCTGACTATTATATACGCCAGGAAACCTTGCAGGAAATGGAAACAAGAACACAACACAGTCTTGTGCTGAAGTTTGATCTTGTAAGGTAACTAAGAACACAAGCCCCTCCCAAGCCATGATGCCCAGAGAACAGCATCAACTTCCAGTTCTCAGATGTTTAGAACAGAAAACCATGGGACCAGTACCTCTCAGCATTTGGAGGTTCAGTCAGCACCCCAAGGCAACATGAGCTTGTCACTCACAGAAGCCTGTGAGACTGCCCACATTCACTGTGTGTCAGTCATGGCTCCCCACACAGGTTTTCACGTATTTATTCTTTGAGCCTGAAAGAAAATTGTACTTAGCCTCTGCCTATTTAAGCTTGTCACTTTAAGGCCATGGTTTGGGACATGTCCTCCATTATCTAGCCCAGAGTTGTGCCATTGCTTTGTCAGACCTGTCTGCTCTGTCTTGAGTTCACTGGCAAGGACACAGAGCAGAACAGGGCTGTCATTTATGTAGATCTCTAAAGTGGCTTCCACGACATAGCAATGTATAATTCACTTCTCGGCAGCACAGATGTGTGACAGCTAATATTTATTGAATGTTTACTGTATGACAGATCTTGTACTAAGTCATATCTCACTTAATTCTCCCAGTGATTTTAAGGGAAAGGTAGTAATTGACATTTTCTTTGAAGGAGAAGTGGGGGTGTTAAAAAAAAAGTAACCTGACCACACGATGTGACACAAGCAAGTGAGGAAGCTGCTGCCTTAGCTTCTAGATAGTCAGCTCTGCACGCATGCGCTCGCGCACACACACACACCAAGAAAACAGACTTGCTCATATCTAGTAATCACAAATCTAGTAAACTGCCTCTCTAAGATTTACCCACATCTCCTATTATCGCCATCCCTCTCAACTGAGTACTAGAAATAGCTCAGCCCACAGTGCTCAACCCATTTTCTAGAGCCAGCCTAAAATGCGCTCCGTGGAATCCTGCCACGGAGCTACAGAGACAGCTTTGGGGAAGTAAATACACACGGGCCCTTAGGAACTGCTCTGCTGACAGCAGAGCCACCCACCCACACATATAAGACTTTCAGAGAGAAAAAAAAAATTACTTAAAGTATTCCAAAGCAGCCATCTAACTAACGGAGCATGTTCAAGCCTCAGTGATGAGATCGGAACCCACAGGTTTCCAGCAGACGTCTACAGACCACGCCTAAGGAGCCTGAAGAGTATGTGGCTCACAAAAAGGGAACAGGCCACAGCAGGAGCCACAGCTCCAAGTCCTTCCTGCTCACTGGCCTCATTTCTGTCAGCTGCCTTTTGTTCTTCGACCCAAGCAGAGGAGGTGAATGCCCATGTCATCGTTTGGTAATGACTGGCCTGCAGTCCTCTGGATGGGACCTCAGGTTGGAATGTTCTAACTGCTACCTCCTTCCCAGGGCTTCAAGCCCCTGCAGGAACAGATGGACAAGTGGAACCTAGCAGTTACAAGGGAATTGGACGCCCGGTTTAAAGTAATTGGAAGCAGTATGGCAGGAGCCATTGGAGGCAAATGAATCCAGAACTTGCTGTTTGCATAATCAGCAAGTGAAGAGCCGGGAGCTCCTGTGGAGCCGGAGCAAAAGCTTCCTGTTCTGAGATGCCTTGGCTTTTAAAAGCTTCGCTTCCCTTAGCTGGTAAGCCACGCCTTGACAATCCAAGAAGGAAAGTTACCAGGAATGTCATAATAATGGCAACCTAGGAATCTCTGCATCAATAATTCATGACTTTCATCTCTAGGAGAGGAGGTTAATAAAAAAAAGTCTCCAGGTATAATAAATTTAATTATTATTATATAGCTCATTTGAAAAGAAAAATCCTTATGGTGATATCTCTCTGACTTTTTTCAGCATGAATACTGTGACTTTACTGACAAGGAGACTAAAATACAAAAAGAATAAATAACATAAGTACCATTAGGGAAAGGAAGGAAGGGAAGAGGGCGGGCGATAAAATGATGTATGAGAGATGAGCGTGCTCAGACAGGTTTGAATTTCTGAGACCCCTTTGAACAGCGCTGTAAGAATTTTGAAGACCCCTCCCCCCATCTCCAATCTTCTTTTTTCTCATTTTCTCATCTGCCAGCTCCCCTTCCTGGAGATATATCTTTACAATGAGCCAAATTAGGAGCAGAGTTAACTAGTTCATTTTCAAGGATCTGTGTCTGGTTCCGGCCACCCTCCTTTCTCTTCACTGTCCAGTGTGGCCAGTCATTTCCCCCCTGCTGACGAGTTCCTTCTGTTTTAATTGCCCCCACAGTCCCACACTTCTCTAAATTTACTGTCAAACTTAATCTCATCTACTACTCTTGTTAGTCCCAAAGATGTGAGGAGTAAGACCACCAGCCAGCATCATCATGGCAAATTAATTAAAGCAAGCAATTAATCAAAGGAACCTTTTTATTCATGTACACAGGCTGTCTTTCCTTAAAAGCAGAGTACAAGAGATCAGCATTGGACATGGGGAAGATAAGGTTTCTATAGCTCAGGGGTAGGGGGTTTCCAAGTGGGAGATTTGGTGGGCAAATGAGGGTTTCAGAAGCAGAACATAAGATGGTCACAACAAGGCAGTCATAACAGCAGGTCATCATAACAACCTTTTGAAACAAAGGCATGGTTACCGCTCCATGGAACAGGCAGTACAGAACCAATTGTTGTTAAGGTTACAGGTGGGGCACAGCCCAATCCTTGAGAAACAGATTTCATCATAAACAGGAATCAACCTAGTGTGTCTTTACTGTAAGAGGACTAAAATGGAGGCAGACTGGATCATCACTCTGTGGACATTGCTGGCATCCTCTTAAGAATTTATAGGAACAACCCCGGTAGCTCCTGTTACTTAAGACATGATACCCACTCTACAAAGACTTCTGCTGTCTGGGGTCTGCCCCAGTCACTACTGCTGTCTGAGCCAACCTCTTGGTGTCCTTTAAATGGAAACCTCCTATCCCTTTTGATAGCCTCTACTCTCTTCCTGGGGGAATCTACGTACTGATCTATATGTTGTTAGCTCCTGTGTCCCCTCCTGAGGGAGGCTCTCTGTCCCTCTTTTCTTCAACCATGGCACAATCTATTACATAATTCAGCCCTATTTTCTTCCTAAACCTTTATCACTATCTACAATTCTATTGTTTATTTCCTTTTTTTACAAATTATTTTCTGCCTCTCATCCCAATTCCAGGAACCTCCTCTGTTGTATTTAGACAGGTTTTATAGGCATTTGACAAATGTTCACCTAAGGAAAAGGAAGGAGACAGAGAGGCAAGAAGGAGAGAGGGTGGTGGGAAGGATGAGAGAGGAGGGGATCAGGGAATATTAATTCACATATTAAACATTGGCTTGTAATTCCCCAATGTAGGCATAGTGCTAGATGCAGGTTCTCCCAGAAGGAAGAGTTCAGTGCCACTCCAGAGCAAGCCCTCAGGAAGGACCTTCCTTGAATAAATGGAAAAGATGGTATAATCTCTTACCTCTTGAGTAAGTTTAGATTATGTCGTGTGTGTGTGTGTGTGTGTGTGTGTGTGTGTGTGTGTGTGTGTGTGTGTGTAATCATAATATAATACTACCATGCTAATAATCAATTTACTAACATCCAGCTAATTGCTCCTTGCAATTATTCCAAAGGCCACAGCAGATTCTTTTTCACCTTAGTGGTCTTCTGAACTTGGATAAAATGACCTACAGATGATAAAAAAGAGTATCATCTAGATTCCTTCCCCCAGCCTTCCAGGCTGTCCCTGGTCTTACCTTTCCAAGCCTGTCTCCTTACTTTCCCACCACATGCCCTCTGTTCTGGAAGCTTCCTCCCTGATAGCCTTTGACTGTCTTTCTTCCTTCATGCACGCAGATAGTGAAGGCAGAAGACCGTGTCATACTTGGCCACAGACCAGTGTTCCATCCCTTCTCTCAGCAGTTGTATATGTAGCTGAACAGACCGACTTCATAGCCCTCCATAGGCTACTCTCCTCCTGTGGCAATGTGCTATGGCTGCAAATGGGTACTGTTGACTTCTGAGGGACATGGCTCACAGCTCTGCGCTGTCCACGAGATATTACCCAGCCATTCCCACAACAGGGAATGGCTTCTTCCCTTGTGTAGCCCTGGACCTGCCCCGTAAGCTCAAGTGTCCCCAAACACCATGAAGCTGGCCTGCCTCTCCTGCAAATTCTCTTCCCACACTGGTGTCTGTCATTTATCATCTGAGCCTTCCTCACATCGCAAGCTTCTTGAGGGAAGTCAGTCACACTATCCCAAATCCAACTCTTAAAACTCCTAGGTATAGGGACTGGAGAAATGGCTCTGTGATTAAGAACACTGGCTGCTCTTGCAGAAAACGTAGGCTTGGTTCCCAGCACCCACATGACAGCTCACAGTCATCTGTCAGTCCACTTCTGGGTCATCCGAAGCCCCTTCTTTTGCCTCTATAGGCATCAGACATGCATATGGTACACAGACATGCACACAGACAAGATACCCACACACATAAAAATCAATACATCTTTAAAAGAAGAGAAATTCTAGGTTGATTAACAGTGAGTATTATAATACCAATAGATAAATGCACAACCCATGCTACTCTAGAGCTTTAAATTCATTTTAAATATGTCTGTAATATTATATAAATGCTAGGCTTCCACATTTAATCAAAGTCTTAATCATAATGAGCAGCATTTATGAAAGGGCAATTAACCGATTCCCAAAAGAACTGGAAATGGTAAATTGCTAATGGCCTCCCTAAGGTTTTGCTTTTTGCTCTGATAAATTAAGTAATTTAATAACAGAGGCGGTATGAACCAGAACGAGCACACGTTTCAAAGACAGCAGACTTACGTTGTGATCTTGTCATCCGACTCGTGTCCCCGGATCAATGACTCCTCTCCTTGGTGTCGGCTCAGCTCATCTGGCATATGAAAATTCAAAGGGATGACGTTCATTATGCACGTTGCTAAGTTTCAAAACCCTCTGCTGGACCAGGGAGATGGCTCAGTGGCTTGCCACTCAGCCTGACGGCCTAAGTTCAATTCATGGAACCCACAGAGTAGAAGTAGAAAACTGACTCCTGCAAGCTGTCCTCCGACCTCTGTTTATCTACCATGGCACGTACATGCATAAACACAGATGTGCACAAGTTTCTAAAATCTGTGCTGTTTACTTAAAAATTTTTAAATTGGTGTATCTGTTTTAAAAAGAAAAGGAATAAAAACTAGATGTCTGAAATGCCTCTTCTAGATAATATTTGAGGTAACTTCTACCTCTCACTTTTCAGAAAAGCAAAGTCTAAAACCTAGTAGAAATGGCTATAGCTCACTAGCTAAGATGTATATGCATACATATACATATGTACACATATATTTGCATATATGTATGTATACTGCCGAATATAGTTAGTGTTACCCATATGTACATGATAGGGCTGAGCACTGCCTATAACTCCTCCCGTAAGGGTGGACCCTTGTGAGCACCCCCTATACATTATCTCTAATTCCATGGGCTTTAAGAATGATTTAAAATCTAGTTACTTTATAAAGTAGTAGAATTGTTCATTGTATTCCAGTTCAGGCAAGGCTGTTTCCCAGGATGCCTCTCTTCGTGGCATTCTCCTCATCTCCTTAAGCAGATCTGCCAAGCTCTTAAAACACTGGCTCCTGCTTCTTCGCTGTAGGTAGGAACTGCCTTGTTCGATGTACCGCATCTGGGTCTCAGTGCTACAAAGACAAATGCCTGAGACTGGTGGTTTGTAAACTGTATAAATATACTTGTGATTCTGGAGGCCAGGAACCCTGAGGTCTGGGATCCAGCAGGACTGATAACAGGTGGGGGCTGGTCACTGCCTCCAAAACACCTTCTTGTTGTGGGCTAATGCAGCCAAGTAACCGAAGGGTAAGAAAGTACTGCTTCCATCCCCCTTTGTACAGATGTGAATTCCTTCCCGGAGGTGACTTTATCACTTCCAGAGTCCATGTCCTTTAATACTTTTCTATTGGGACCAAGTTGTAACGTGGATTTGAGAGGGCCACCATACCTCAATCCAGAGCAGCGTCTTAATGTTCAGGGATACCATCACCCTCCTCAAACCCTTCATCCCACCACTGGGGACTCATATTCTCATTTGTGACTAAATTACACCAGAAAGCCAGCCAAGCCCCAGAACTAGTGTTGTTAGTCATTCACGCCCATCACTTGGTGCTGCTATGGAGAAACGGGCGCTAGAAGGCAGGCAGGAGCAAACGTGAATTAGAAAGAGGACACGTGGAAACAGGGCACCAGTTTTATTTTGAAAAGAGAGTCAGTGGGGAAATCACAAGACCTCGCTGATGGAGAGTACCTATGCATTTATCACCAACCCAGCATGGTACGGCCAGGAAATAAGGGTTCTCCCTGCCTGCTGCTCCTAGCCTACCGAAAGAAATCCAATTTATTTCACGAAAGCACCTAAGGCATGCAGTCATTTGAATGACTGATTTGGTACATAATAAACTCCCAGAAAATATTAACAGATTTGTGATAGCCTACATTTTGATTTATTGAAAATGTCATCCCAGCCTCTGCCCATTTATTCTCAAAGCCAACATGTACTAAATGTGCAGGACCTGTCAGGGTTGCCCCAGGAGCTGGTCAGCCCGCCCCTTCCACACTTGTGGATCTGATGGAATTTTCCCTCCAGCAGGCAAGGGGAAGAGCCAGTCAGAGCCTGGAGAAGTCAGGAAGTGGCAGAACCAGGTGGTTCCAAACTGCTGGTGATCTTGAGTTTTGTTCCCCAGGGGATATTGGGGGATGTCTGAGGACAGTTCTGGTCCTTCCAGCCGAAAGCGATACTGGCATCTAGTGGACAGAAGCCAGGAAGGTGACTGAATGTCTTGTAGGGCAGGACAAGCCTACCGCAAAACATTGTTCAGTGTCAAGGCAGGGAAACCGAGTCAGGCTCCCTGCATGTAGCTGTCATTCCATCTGTACCACAGCTTGCTGGGGAGAGTGAGTGAGGCTGCCTAGGGCCCGGGTGTCTCACTGGAAGGAAGCATGAATCTCATTATGCACACCTCACAGGACTGGGATAGTTGTAAAGTTCAGACAGCTGAGTTTGTAGACACTGCCACGCATGACATGCACCATACAGCCCAGTTGTTGCTTGTAATGATATAAATAACAAGAACAAAGGCTTTCTGCAGCTTTGCTGACCCAGCTGGAGGTTGACAGTGTGTCTCCACATTGGTGCAGGGCTGTAACTCAAAGGTCAAATCTAGACCTTGAGAGATGGCCCACATGCTAAAATCAGCTTTATTTATGCAAAATTCTACCCTGATCTTCTGTCGTTCTCCATCCTGGAGGCGTGTGTGGAAGCCGTCACAATGAGTGATAGCCTATTGAACCATTCGTGTGCTGCTTGTTGGGACTTGAGCAGGGGTGTCACCTCAGGATGTGATGTCTGAGATAAGGATAGAATAGGGGATGGTTAAGGATTAGTGAATTCTATGGCCATTCCATGGGTTTATGTGCTGAAAATGAATGCAGGTCATATTCTCCTGGCTGTTACCCTTTCCCTAACCTTATAGACTAAGCCAGGAAAGGTGCTGAGGCAAGCACCATGGGGCTAATTAACACTGGGGCATGAGAAATCTCTCGACCACATTCAATCTTTCATGGATTTTTTTGGGAAGAGAGAGGGAGGAGCCAAAACAGAGGCCTTGCAAACATTTGTGTAACTGTTAGCAAGAGCTCTGAATTGATTGTAACCACAAAGCCTATTTAGTCAATTAGCACATAGCTCCAAAAATAGTTGCTTCTGTTTCCTGTAGCCCTAGGCATCTCTGGGTTAATCTCATTAACAATATTAGGTATTTTTTTTTAAACCAAATTGTTAGCTGTTGCGAATCAAAACATTCATTTGTCTGATGCCCACACAGGACAGCTGAGTAGCCCATAAACCTCTAGCTCCAATGTCGTTACATGAAGTCCAACACAATTACTTTCAAACCTAACGGAAAGCTGAGGGGGAGCACATAGTTCTGAATTCTGCAGTAAAGATGCAGGGAAAGTCTATGGAAATTCTCAAAAACTATAAAATATCCCACAGTTAGCCAAAACCTAAGCTCAAGACTTAGGTGTATACTCAAGTCATGTTCTAAATCTGTTATGAGGTGGCCTTTCGTTTTAAGGCCAAGAAGTCTGCTAAGAAACCCACCCAATAATCCAATTAACTTTTGTACAAGAAGAGGAGCCAGAAACAATGCCAGAACTGTGGTCATTAGCCACAATGTGCTGGCCTCATGGTCAGAGAAAGCAGAGTATTCAAAGTCAAATCCCTCACAAATCCAACTGAGTAGCACAGAAGGCATGCCCAGTGCTTCCCTGCTGTCCAGTAGGCAGGGGTACCTGATCTCCACTGTTTCCCTTGAGTATATTCATATACATCCCCAGCTATAAAGAATTGGTATCTAAAGTCCAATTAAAACTAAGTGGCTAATACAAAATAGCTACCTTTCCCCCATTATATATGTTTATAGTATTTCATATGTCTGCTCACATTCATGCTGCTAAGAACTGTTTTCTTGACCTAAGAGCAGGGGCAGGCCCGCTTTTTATAGAAAATTCTTAATATTCTTAATATATTAATAAAATTCTTAACATTCTTAATACATGTATTTGATGGATTTTTAAGTAAAATCATTCAAACAATTTAAATGATTGAGCAAAAATACTTTCATGTACTATTTTATTGTAAAGAGTTTCCTTTATGGGCTGGAGAGATGGCTCAGTGGTTAAGAGCACTAACTGCTCTTCCAGAGGTCCTGAGTTCAATTCCCAGCAACCACGTGGTGGCTCACAACCACTTGTAATGAGATCTGGTGCCCTCTTCTGGCCTGCAGGGACACATGCAGGCAGAATACAATATACATAATAAATAAACAAATAAATCTTTAAAAAAAAATAGTTTCCTTTGGTAAGTGAAATTATAAGGGGTTTATACAGTGAATTGTATAGGTTGCCGTGCTGATAAGATAAAAACACAGGTCACAAAGGGTCAAAGGTGTTCTCACTATATGTAGGTCAGGTAGAAGTCAAGGAGAATGTTTCGACTGTGAAATGCTTGTGAACTCTCGGTTAAGGGGTTGTCGTCCTCTGTGGGCAGTTTGGAAGCTCTCAATGAGCAGTTTAGATCGGGTCCCCAAGTGGGTCCCTTCTCACCTCTTTATTATCTGTCTCACCATGCCGCCTCAACACCAGCTAAATTTTTGATGTCTTGGTTTTGTCTGTTTGAATAGTTTCTAAACACAGGCAAGTTAACAGATCCAGAAGGGATGAAGCATTTCCTTAGAAATGCATCTACATTTGTATTTTAAATGACTGCTGAAGCCACTCTTGTGAAATGAGGGGTCACTGTGCACTATTCCACCCCCACCCCACGAACATATTTCCTAGCACTACCGTGGGAATTTTCTAACATAATACTAACAAACTGGACTTTTTTTTTCCTTTGTCTCCACTCCTTCTCTCTTCCTCTGTTTTTGAAAAACTTACCCAAACAGAATTTTGATGGAAAGAGGAGAAAATGGCACAAGAGTTATACTGAATCACCAGTATATTCTAGGATATAATCAATAAAGAAAAGGACTAATTAGAACAGTAAGACTTAATGATGTGTTTCCTGTCATCAGATTCACTGCCTGGCTTCTTTTGAAGTCACATGTCTTTTCATGACCCTCCCCGTGGCCTCCGTGCTTCCTTAAAAGAGGTGAAAGGTGGGGACTGAGGAAATGGGTGTTGACAGGAATTACCGAAGAAAAACCTCTTGAGCAGGATGAACCTCTAAAACGATAGTTCCCGTGCTCTGTAACTGGCTTCTAAGAGATGCACAGAAATTATTGCAACACTGGCACCCGATGAATTTAATTCAAAACCCGGCTCTTGACTTTATGCCCTCCCACGTTCTCTGTGGTGTGTGGCATCGAAGGGTGATGCTCCCGGCTGCTCCTCACCGCTGCTCAGTGCCTGCTGTCTCCCCTCAGAATTCCCCACTTAGCCATCCGGATGCTCCTTCCATGCCTGGTTACCATGGTGAATGCTGCACCCTTGCTTCTGTTTCCAGTAACTAGGAGGCTGTTAGCGAATTGCTTAGGAAATGATTTCTCTGATGCCGATTGCTTATGGCGCCAAAATCAACAACTGCACCCACTTTTCTTTATAGATACTTCTGCAGGTGCAGAAGCCGGTATTACTGAAGACTGATGTTACTAATTATACTTCTAGACAAAAGGGGTTCACTTAGTATGCAACACATTAGCATTCAACCTCTTTTCTTACCTTCTTTTGAGGTTCTGGTCAGGTGATTTCCCAGAAAGGATTCTATGTTCCTGGGTCTTGTCTGATTCTGTAATGTACTTGGCTCTTTGTTCCCTGAAGCCCCAGAGCCATAAAACCATAAAAGACTGGTGATAGCATTGTTAGCATTGCCAATATTATCCAATTCTGGCATCAAACGTTTCCTAACCGATTTTAAACAAAGCTGCTTGAGCTCTAAGTTCCTTCATAGGTGAACTAAGGGGATTCAGAAGCGTTTTCCAGAATTGTGATGGTTAAAAGGGACCTTGGTTCAGCGTCATAGGGATATGACGTGTGCAGTCATACAATGAGTGCCCTTTGCTCTCAGGGCCCTTGTGAAGTCTGAAGCTATACAACCACCATCTTGCAGTGCTGAAAATGAGGGTTCTGTGTGGCCAGCAGGATGGCTCAGTGAGTGGGGGCACTCGAGACCAAGTCTGATGGTGCACCCATGTACACAGAGAGAGAGAGAGAGAGAGAGAGAGAGAGAGAGAGAGAGAGAGAGAGAGAGAGAGAGAGAGAGAGAATCAAAGAAGGTTCTGCTGTGTTCTGTTTTCGTAATTTTTACATTGTGTTCCTCAAGGTATATGTCAGGGTAAGCTAAAACAAAAACAAAAACAAAAACAAAAAACACTGCAATGATAATACACCCAGCCATTTGAAATCTCAGTGCCTTAACCTACCAAGTGCCTTTCTTGCCCATACTCAGGTCCACTCCATGCATGTGTGAGTGGTGTACCCCAGGCTGAAGGAGGTTCGCTCTGACCATGGCTACCACACTTACTACAACAAAGAGAAAGGCACAGAGACTTGAATGCTGGCCCAGGAGGGAGTGGCCGCCTGTGCTTACAGTTGTCTAACTCCACAGGGCGTGAGAAGAACACTCTTTTTTTTTTTTCCTTTGAGACAGAGTTTCTCTGTGTAGCTTTGCACCCTTCCTGGATCTCACTCTGTAGACCAGTCTGGCCTCAAACTCAGAGATCCGCCTACCTCTGCCTCCCGAGTGCTGCGATTAAAGGCGTGCACCACCACCGCCCAGCGAGAAGAGCACTCTTACCCCCAGCCTGGCAGACAGACAGCTGGAGTAGCTGGGGAACAGGCCCAAGTCCACGTCAACCCCAGAGTGTCCCATGGTCCCTGATGTGTGCGACCCACTCCTTGGAGGGTACCACCTAAGACGCCTTATTCTTCCTAAAATAAATTTCCCAGCAGTACCTTTCAAGAGAAGTCTTACTTGTCTTATTTTCCAAGAAGTTCAAGATCATCTTGACTACCATCTCCCTCGGAGATGGAGCATGTGCTGGGAAAGACAGTGTTGTGGCAGACAGAGCCCTCCCTGGTCAAAGTAGGACACGAAGTCATCCCTGGCACTTCCTTCACACCACATCCTTAAAGCTGAAAAGCACAGCTGCTCGGGGTGGTGTGTGTGTGTGTGTGTGTGTGTGTGTGTGTGTGTGTGTGTGTGTGTGTGTGTGTGTGTGTGATGGAAATTTGCTGCCTCTCCGCTTCCATCCGGTTCCTTTTCATGCTAGCTAACTTCTTCACAGACAAATAAAGTTATATAATTTTGTTCTGCCATGCTGCATCTGAGAGAAGGAAAGAGATCTTCATCCCCTTGTCCGTTAACCTGGTACTCAAATGAAACACCTCCCCACCTTTTTCATCCCCACACAAGTTTGTCAGAGCCCGTAAGAAGTGTCGCTGGATGTTTCTAAGGCTTAAAGCAAGGCATCTCGTGGAAGTGCAAGGTGGGAAAAAACACAGGAACAATGTTCTCTAATAATTAACCACACTGGTGAGTTAAGTGCTCTTGGCTCTTCCTGGGGAAGCCGGGCTATCCAGCAACATCCGAGTTAATTAGCAGGCACAGGGCTCGCTTCCATGCCTGTTGTACTAATTAGAACCGCATGTGTTGGTTTGTATCAAAGCCGGTTCACCTCGGCTCCCCACCGGTTACTCTGTCAGCAATTCCCCTGCAAGCTGCCTCTCCGCTTCCATCCGGTTCCTTTTCATGCTAGCTAACTTCTTCACAGACAAAGTAAGACAGGGAGGCCCCGTCTCATTCCCTCGCAATTATGCAGCATCCCAGTTAGAGCCAGAGCGTGTAGCAATTCCACCTTCATCCCAGCACATCTCCGGTGTTCTCAGAAACTGATGGCTGTGTGACTGAACCGCGAGTGTCACAGAAAAGCATTGGTGGCCTCCCACCTCCCAGACATTCAGGCAAGTGCTCTTTCCCTGGAAGCCATTTTTAATGGTCCTCTTAATCACCGCCATCAACAGTAGGAACTCTCCACAATATCTCAGGCTTGAAAAAGTATCTTTGAATATAAATGGAAAGCATAAATATTTGGATTTTCTCAGAGACATGCATGTGATTTGTTTTCATTTATGATTTTCTTTTAAACCATATCCCAATTACAGTGTAAAATAATAATCCACCAGACAGGATCTGAAGGGGGAAAATTCCATTGAACTCATTGCATTTCAGTTTTCTACGGAAGCAGCTTTTCTCCAGAATCTGATGGTTTTGTTGGTAGAAATTCTGACATTGGCAGTAAATATCCTTAGCTACTTCATGCCATGGATGAATCCTTTTGGCAGTTTGATTCTAAAAAAAAAAAAATTCAGACGCTATCTTGAGTATCATTTTTAAATACATAAAATAAAACATACAAAAGCTAAAGGAAAATGTAGTTTTCAAAATAATAAAAGCAGATTAAATAGATTAAAATGCATCCCTTTACTAATAATGCTTTAAATAACAAGCCAGTATCTTTAAAAATACAAATAAGATATCCCTTATCAGACACCAGGCCAGTGACAGTGCATGCCTAGAATCCTAGCACTTGGTGAGCTGAAGCCAGAAGGTTGTGAGTTTGAGGTCAGCCTTATGACAGGGTGTGTGTGTATGTGTGTGTGTGTGTGTGTGTGTGTGGTGTGTGTGTGTATGTGGGTGAGGGTGGGATAGATAGATATAACAGCCTGTACCCTGCTCCAAGTGGCTCCATGTTGTACAAAAACGGTGGTTTTTCAAGCCATGCCTTGCCCTGGGGGACTCCATTTAGCAAGCAGCAGCATCTGAGTCCGTTCTCTTCTTTTTTGGTTTTTCAAGACAGGGTTTCTCTGTGTGGCCCTGGCTGTCCTGGAACTCACTCTGTAGACCAGGCCGGCCTAGAACTCAGAGATCTGCCTTGCCTCTGCCTCCTGAGTGCTGGGATTAAAGGTGTGCACCACCACCACCAGGCTTTGAGTCTATTCTTTATGCAAATGCAGAGGCAGGCCACTCAGTACTTTGCTGTGCACACAGAGAACAACACCTGTCCGGCACCACCCACGAAGCACTGACCGGCGGACAAGCCACCTAAAGGTCAAGAATGTACCACCTCTAAGCTCCTCAAAGCCCACTGAGCCCCTGCAAGCACATGAGCTTATTAAAAGCTCAGAAAAACCAGGTCCAAGAACTTACAAATACCTGAACTGCGGAGAGGCAGGCATGTTCACCTGAATCCCATAACAAGGAAGACAGCTATGTTCATGGCTCCCACAGACCTGTCTTCTGATCACCAGGGATACGGTCCAGCATACAGAGAACTAACTCCTGACTATCCCAGGACCTTCAGCTCTTCTTAGTCCCCACTGCAGACCCCCACAGAGACCCTCTCTGTGGCCCCACCAGCCTTCTGCCTCTGCCTAAAGGAATGCCTCTTTGAACACCTGGGACCCAACAGCAGCCTCTTACAACCCTCTGAAGTAGCCACGCTCTGTATTAATATATGTAGATGTATTCTGCATATTAATATACGTAGATATATCCTGTATGTATCGTGTGATTTCAGAGTTAACATTAGTAGTTTAGGTTGCACTAGACAAACTTGTTTACCAGCAGCCAGCTATCCAGAGAAACTGGAACTACCTGTCAAATTTGAGGCTTCGAAACTGATACTACATACGAATGTATTGTTATTCAAACAAATTCTGAGAGTGTAGAAAAACACAGCACATGTTTGTCTGTTTCTGAGGTAGCAAACACACTCGAGAGGGGGAGAGAGACACGCGGGGATGGAGGCAAGCCAGGCAGGCGGCTTTGGAAAGGACCAGAAGTATTTCAGATTTTTGCTCAGATGTTGGAGTATTTGCATATTCAAACTAGGTTTGATGGGAATGATTCTCTAAACACAAAATCCGTGTTTCTTTCACCTAGACCTTCCTCCTGTGCATACATTTAAAACATTTTAATAGTGTGTGTGTGTGTGTGTGTGTGTGTGTGTGTGTGTGTGTGTGTGTGTGTGTATTGAAAGAAATGCCAATTTTCAGCTAGAGGTTAGTGAAATGGAATACATAATTTTTTCTCATCCAAGTATACAGACCCCATGAAGTCTCATTAATAGGCTTAAATTGTATAAAAAATAGGTCAGGTTTCATTTTTACCTCCATGATTATTAGTGATTTCAAGCATGTTTTCATATATCTGTTGACCATTTTTGTACCTTCTTTGGAGAATGTCCATTTAGGTCAGTGGTTCTCAACCTTCCTTCCTAATGCTGTGACCTTTTATTACAGCTCCTCATGTTGTGGTGACCCCCAACCATAACATTATTTCATTGCTATTTCATAACTGTAATTTCACTGTATCTGATATGCGACCCCAAAGGGGTCACGACTTACAGGTTGAAAATTGCTAATTTGGGTCTTTTGCCTAACTTTTAACCAGGTTCCTATTATTAGTAGCCATTGTAGGATGTATATGCGTTCTTCACACAGCTAATATTAATCTTTAACCAGACACATGATTTGCAAAATATTTTCTACCAATTCACATAGTGAGTTCAAGGCCAACCTGGGATACATGAGACCCTCTCAAAGAAGAAGAAGAGGAGAAATTCTCCTTTCCCCTCTCATATCTGCTTGGAGCACTTGGCAAACATTGTCTGTCTTTCCTTCCTTTTCAAACTCCAATAGGGCTGATTGGATTTGTTATGTGTCGGATTTCCTTAGACTTCAGCACTTCCTGGAATCAAGAGGTTCTCTCTTCTGAGCCATCCATACCATTTTGTAAAAACTTCTAACCTTTCTAATGTTCTTCTTTATCGGTGGCTAAAATCCGCCCTCCGCCATCCTGGAGTCTTTTGAAGCCCTGGCCATCCTATGAAGGATGACGTCACCCCGCCCACCAATGTCTGACAAGCTCAGCCATGCCCACCACACCCACTCTTAAGTTGGCAAACAGCTCAGAAGCACATGTTGATGAGTGGGGCATGAGTTTAAATCAGAGACTGGACATGGGCTGGAGCCTGGCTTCCACGGCACCCCTTGCTGTTGAGAGGACATGGTGCTTATTTCTGTGTTTGTTGCGGCTGACAGCTCACGGTTGCCCAAGATTCAGTGTCTCGGTTCGGAGTCTGGTCCCTGTGGGTCACAGGTGGTAGTGATGGAGTATGTATGGTCAGAGTGCTTTTCCTAATCTTACCTCTTCATGACCCAGAAGGTCCCATCACATCCACTCTGAAAATTGAAGCTTCTTCTCCCCTCTGGACTCCATCCATCTCCCCCACAGTTGCCAGGGTAACACCGTTCTCCTAGCCTTCTTGCCCAGCCTTTATAACGAACCACAAACAGACAGACAATATAGAACACACAACCCTGAAATTGAGTTGCTTGCATAAAGCATAAGTAGAATCCAATTCCACAGCCAGCTCTTGCTTATTCTTATATTGGTTGCACAAAAACATCAGCCTGTGACCTAAGGAATCAATTCATTCTCCCCCTCAGTATCATTTTGCCCATCTCCTGAGAATGACCCTGCTTTGTTGGGTCCTTAGGTTCCTATTTTGAACATAATCTGTCTTAATAGCCCCTCCCTTTTTTTTAACCAAACTATAGTAGAAAATTTATTTCTATAATTTTAAACTTCTTAATCTCAACATCCCCTAGCCCTCTCTTTTTGCAGGGGTGATAGATAGATTAAAGATGCCACCTGTGGGCATCCCAACACTCCTTCCAAGTGAGACGGGGGCACTGACATGTGTGACACTGTGAGATATGTAGGATGGGGGACAGTAGAGTTAAGACCTGCAATGTCACTCTCTTCCACGGATCCCTTCCCTCACAAAAGCATAATCACGTTTTGATTCAGCTTGTTATATCTAATCACCAAGCATCCCCAGCATCCCAGAAGGTTCCCTGCATCTCATCCCAATCCGAAATAACCAGCGTTCTGACTTCTGTCGCTACCAGCTAGTTCTATTTGCTTTTGGACTTCCAAATGCGCTCTCTAAGAACATTGTCCTGTCCATCTTCATCTGTCACCATGATGCTCAAGCTGTCCCACCACCTACTGCATGTATCAGAATGGCATTGTGCTCATTCTTGTGTGCAGTTGATTATATATTAACACCAAGACTCTCCTATGGAAGGTGTGATCTTGGCCTCACCTAAGCACCCCGCAGAATGAAGTTTCCTTAGCCTGACATGGAGGCCCTCCCACCCTCCACCCCAATCACACTTCCTACCAGGGTTTGGCTGCCCTGCTGTCCTTAGGAACACCAGAGCACTGTGCTGCCTACCGTACCTGATATGGCTCCGTGCTTTGGCTCATCGGAATCCCCTCACAATTTCTCTCTCTCTCTCTCTCTCTCTCTCTCTCTCTCTCTCTCTCTCTCTCTCTCTCTCTCTCTCCCAAGACCTCCCACCTGCTCTCTTTTCCCACATATCTTATCGGATGTGCTACCTTCAAGTGAGTGGTTGGATTTTGACTACCAAAAAGAAAGCAGAAGTTAAGGGTGTTAGAAATAGTATAAGCTTCTCTGGGCTAGACATAAGAAGCTGAGGGACAGTATAAGACCTCCATGAACACCCATGACCCTCCTCCTTCTGGACCACCTATCTGAACACAAACTTCCTGGAATCCCTAAAAAAAACTCTCTGTTTGTGACTTACTGGCCAAACACAGACAAGGCTGTGGCCAGGAGTCTTGGCTGGGTTCCAATGATGAGGGAGGACAGGAACAAGGTTATGTGGTGGCATTGTGCTCACTGTCACTCCAAACCCGCTTCTCCACATCCTTTGAGATTCATCTCAAGCAGCCTCATCTTCAGAGAGCCTTCCCTGTGTCCTAGCACCTCTCAATCTGTATTCCCCTAACAACCCATTTTCTTCTCTGCTGCCAACAGAACGCTTGAGGCTTCTCCACCGGTCTATCTGCTTAAGCCGAGATGTCTGTCTTGCTAATCATTATGCTGCTATTATACAGCTAGTGAAAGGTGTGTTGAACTGAACTCCTAAGAACTTAATGATTTATGTGCCCTATGTGGGCTGGAACTGTGTCAGTATTATACGTATCTGTATTAAATGACACACAGCACCAGACACATCATCCATCCTCAATAGCATTGATTGATGGATGAATACATGGATGATGGTTAAGACTGTAGGAATGGATGGAAGAGGCCCTTCTCCAAATGCCGCACTCCCAGTGTGTTGAAAAAGACAGCTATTCATCAGCACAAATGGCTCCTGAAACAGCAGGACTCTGATGAGCAGTAATGAGAGCGACTTCTTAATCCAGAGGCAAAAAGGAGGCTTCAAAGGAAACCAGCGGCAGCAAGCGTGGGTTCTAACGCAGGATGCCTGGCGGAGGTGGGCTTCCTCACAAGGACTGCGCTCCAGACAGACTGGGTCTCTTGACGGTGTTTTTTACCCTTACCCTGAAAACAATGTCTCGTTTCTGTGAGCAGAAGCAAACAAACAAAAAACCAAACCAAAACAACAAAAAACAGACACTGTCTAACTTCTCCCGAGTGTCCTAGAGGAGAAAATGCTTGTGCACAGGCTAAGAACTGTGACCTTGCAGAGAGGACCAAGGCTCTCTCTAGTGCTATCCTTAGTAACTTTCAAGTAAGTCCACTCATTGCTTGGGATAAAATGCTAACTAGCTTTGAGGGGCTGGGGAGATGGCTCCATAGTTACAAGCACATGCTGCTCTTGCAGGACCCAAGTTCAGTTCCCAGAACCTGCTCAGGGCAGTTCACAGCATCCTGTACCTCCAACTTCAGGAAATCCAATGCTCTCTTCTAGACTCGACAGAAACCTGAGCTATACATGCAACTTTCCCCCACCAAACACACATGCATGCACACACACGCATATGCACAAACAAAGTTAAAATAAACCAAGGCCAGTATGGTAGCTCACGCCTTTAATCCCAGCACCTAGAAGACAGAAGCAGGCAGATCTCTGTGAGTTCAAGATTAACCCAGTCTACAGAGCAAGTTCCAGGTCTGCTAGTGCTACACAGAAAAATGCTGCCTCAAATAATAAAAATAATAATAAATAATAATAATAATAATAATAATAAAATCTCTTTTTTAAGGAAATACTAGCTTTGAAAATTCAACTTCCCCCATCTCTTTGGCCCCCATATTAATACAAAGAAAGATAATTTAAAAAAAACTATGTACCAATTTGACAATCTGGATGCTCTAAATAAACATTGTATAGGGAGATATGCACCTGAAAGGGTAACAGTTGATCTAATCTTAGATTTATAAGAGTGGTATTTACTCTATAGCCCTTCTTTTCTGTAAACCTTAAAAAGCCAGAGCCACGTGGACTAAATGCCGTAGTTAACCCTATTGTTAAGTAAGGGACATATATGTATGCCAGGGTTAGCAATAATCTTTAGAAATTACTAGAAAGCCTTTGACTACAAGTAGCTCAAACAATAGACCGAAGGGAAGAATATATACACACCTGAAAATCAACTAGGCACTCTCAATAGTCATCACTTACTAAATGCAGGTATCAGTATCAGGTGGGAAGTCAGCACCTCGGTTCTTCTAAGGTATTATCGTGTTTGGACTTTTCTCTTGAGGTCTTGAAGAAATAAAACAAGTAAATGTGGACTGGGCATGATGTGGACACTGTCTGTCTCCACCTGGGATGCATGTAAGAGGTTCTTCTCATTCATCCCATGTGTGTTGTCCCTGGGACTTCTCATATCCTTTCTCCATGCTGGTATTCTATCCTGGAAATTTCAGCTCCAAAATCTGTCTCCTCAACTTGGTAAGGAAAAAGCAGCATTCTCTGCTTGATTTTCCTCTCCCTGTAAACCCAAGTACCATATACAGCATGTTATTAGTGTAACAGACATAAACAGGAAAAACAGGCCAGAACTAGACTCACACAGATATGATAAATTCATCATTGTAAATATACCAAGGCAGTTTTGTGGTACATAAATTCATACAGGATCACACACACACATTTAAAAATTAAATCTTTTTTCTTTTTAAAACAATCTTCTTTAGCCAGGGATAGTGACACAAGCCTTTAATTTCAGCACTCGTGAGGCAGAGGCAGAGGCAGGCATATCTCTGTGAGTTTGAGTCCAAGCTGGTCTACAGAGTAAGTTCCAGGACAGCCAGAGCTATATAGTGAGACCCTGCCTTTAAAAAAATGCAATCAATCAATAAAATAATTTTTAAAAGAATGATCAATAAATAGTGACAGGACCACAGGCATAAATCCAAGAGCCTAAACTATAAAACTGCTAACAGAAAGCATGGAGACAGTCTTTGTGTAAGCCTGGAGTAGTTGAAATGCAGAACATAAAAGAAAAAATGGATTAATTGAACTGTATCAAATATTTCAACCAAAACTACTCTTTCAAAGGTAGCTTAAGAAAATGAAAGGGCAAACCATTGGCTAAGAAAAGGTATTTGCTACTCTATCTGATGAAGGGCTACTATTCAGAAAGTATGAAGACTCAGCTCAGTAATAAAGATAAGAAGCCTAATCAAATAGGCCCCAAATAAACACTGATCCTGTGGGTGCTGCAGATGTCACATGGCCCTTTCCTAGTGCTGCTTAGGATGGTACACATGCTTGTCGGAACCCATCAAACCGAGTGATTCCAATGAGCACATCTCAGCCCACGATGCTTGTTTTTAAGAAAATCTCAGATTCAAGAGGGACCAGAAGGAGACAGACCTTGACAGACAGAGAAGAGATGTGGGCACTTCTCAGATGAGGTGGAAATACTGACGAAGGGATTTCTAGGATTAACTGATTAAGTTCAGTGGGGTAAGTGTCATCAATAGATAAGGATTTCCCTCTGAAGTGGCCACACACAATGCCTGACCCATATAGCTCTTTGTGTGGTGTTCAGACATTGCTTTAGATAGGACTGACTTTGAACAAAATTCCTGTCTTCCTTTCTACTGACTTTCTGATTTCCACTAAATCAGATGTTTGACCTTTCACTGTAAAGTTTTGGTCCACAAGGACAAAGAAATTAGGATATTCTTTTATCTGACCATCAACGTAGTCGGAGAAGGCATCTCGTGCACATGTCAGTCCCAAGGTCCTGTCAACGGAGGTAGTTGGCTCTTTCACAAAGCGCATGCCCAGGGGTGTCAGGGGAACGGGCTTAAATGATCATTGCTGGATTTCCCAGCATCTGCTTAGACTCAAGACAATTTACAGGAAGCCTAAGTCTACAGTAGATGAGGCAGTTTGAGGACAGGTGAACCAAAGATAACCGAAACCACCGGAATACTGAAAGCTGTAAGGGTTTTGGCACCTTTGGCCAGGTGGGGAATAGGAGTTGGAAGAGGTACCTGCTGAAGGGAACGTGGACTGTCTCCTCCATAAGGAGAACTGAAGCAGGATGCTTCAAGCAATCTAACGGACATAGGAGGCGACTTTCTATCCAGATACCTGACCATTCCATATACCAGGGCTCATATGACCTGGGACCCCTGTAGAACTCGGTAACCTGTACTTATCATGAGTTCGTTCTTCTCTTCAATATTTATTTAATTAAGTTAAATATTTATCTTCCCAAATCTCCTGATACCTTTAGTACACAATAAGACACATAGATCTCTGTTGCTGGGATTGAAGACTAGCAGTTATAGTTACAACTTAGTATATATAATATCTTAGATAGAACATATTAAGTATTAGATTCAGGTTCTTTAGGATAGGACACCTTTGAATGATTTTTATAACATGCTGTTTACCTATGCTCTATACTTCTCTGGATTTTAGAATGTGTTTCTTGCTTGATATTGTTTGCATTGGTTGTAGTTACATCTTATCTAGGTCATTATCCCTCATTATTTCTGGACAATATTTGATAACCATTCCTTTGTATATAGTCTTGTATTAGTTTAGAGCCTTCTTATTTAGACAAAAAGGGGGAGATGTAGTGGGTAGCCATTCCAGCTTGGATCTGGAAGTTCCAACCCCCACTGAGACTCTGGCAACTGTCACGCCTATGAGGCGGGGCGAGGGGAGGTGCTGGAAACCCGAGAGCTGGATGGGCGAGCGCTCTCTCTGGGCTCTCTCTGCGCCTGGACCCTGGACGGTGGAGATTGACTGTGCAGAGCTCCAGAGAACACCGCTGGATTGCGATACACCTTCCCCAGACCCCCGCAACCTATCCATTCCTTCATTTGTAAGTCATCCACTAAATAAATCTTCCTTTTAACTACGTGGAGTGGCCTTTATAATTTTCCCCAATAGATCTCAAACATCCCTGTGCCCCAAGGCCTGCCACGGTACCTTGTTTATATAGTAAATGCTCTACCAGGTCCACAAACAAACTGAGCAAAGGAATCCAAAAGAAACAGAAAATGCTCGTAGCATTAGGCCATGATCTTTTTATATAGACTCTATTAAGCCAATTTTAAACTAAAATATTTATTTCATGTATGCCAACTTTAGGATGCAAAATACATTTTTTTCTTATTGTTAAAAGTCTCTATAGATACTCTGTCTCAAAAAAAAGTCTCTAGAGATTCAATCATATTTTCCAGCCACAGAATATTTTGGCAACAATTTCCAACTAATTCTGCTTATTTTTCAGCAAGCCAAAACTCTATTCATGACATATTATATTTTGATCATCTTTTTTAAAAAATATAATTACCCTGGGGAGACATTGAAAAGTCAACCTTTTAATAAAGTTAGCTGTACTTGATGATAGAATATTACAGTGTCATTTAACTTAGGATATTTTTTTTTCAGAAAGTCACCCTGGTCAAACATACCAACGACCTTTGCTTTGCTCAGAGCTGTATAACTCATTTAACTAGTCATAGGCTTCTAGGAAACAGTAGAATGTATGCTGCAACATTAACTGAATACCAAAACAGATTCTCAACTACCTCCCACTATGGTATTTCAATAGAAGAATGCCAGAGCTCACTGGAAATCTGGGTCTTCTCTGGATATTTCATCTAGAATTAGAATATTCTGTGGGTAACTTTGTTCACTGTAAATGACTTGGGGCTAGAAGAGTGACTGACTCACTGGTTAAGAGCACCTGTTGTTCTTGGAGAAGACCAGAGTTTGATTTCTAACACCCACACTTAGGCAGCCCACAACTGCCTGAATCTCCAGCTCCAGGGTGCCCAACGCCTTCTTCTGGCCCCTGTGGGTACCTACATATGTGTGCATGCACAAACACATATACACATCAATAAGAATAAAATAACTCAAATGATTTGGGCTCTCTTTTCACCTCTACATGAGTAATATTTTTATGATACTAGGAGATGGCTTATAGGTAAACATACTGCATGGAGATGCAAAGAATGAGGGGGATATGTTTCCTTTGGTTCTGAACATGCTGCACTCTCTTATTTTCTGCACCTTGGTCAGTTGTGGATCTCTGTGTAGATCACTATCTACTGCAGAATAGAAGCTCTTCAGACGAGGGATGGGGATGTGAGATGCATCATTCTATGGGTATAACTATTAATCATTAGAAGTCAGTTTAATACTATATCCATTTGGCAGAATAGTAATAGTAGATTCTCCATGAGGGCCTCTGACTTGCCTATCCCCAGGTCTTGGCCTGTTAATGATGTCAAGTGTGGGTTTCATCTTAATGAGAAGGACTTAAATCCAATCAGAAAGTGGTTGGTGACTCCCCGGATGCCCATGCCACTATTGCACCTGCGTCCATGACTTTCCAGGACAATCAATATTGTAGCTCCCAGGATTCAAAGATGGGTATGACTGATGACTACTTTCTCTTCCAATAGCTTACATTGCACCTCCTAACACTAGGAAAGCTATCCAGTAGGAATGAAACATCTCATTTTGCCATGTTCTATGATTCAAGTATGTGGTATCTTCAAGCATTAGGGTCTCAATCATCAAGTTCTGGAAGGTAACCAAGAGGAATGGCAATAGCCCATAATGTTAGAGACCTCACTGGTCAACAACTTCAAAAGAAGCAACCTCTTCCTGGCTCTCTGCTTTTTGTTAGCCTGTGATGTCTAATAGGAGCATTGTTGTCCTGTTATAGGGTAATTCCATTTTAACTTTTGTGTATGTGTGTAGATACAAATACTGCAGGAAGATAAATATATCTTCCACAGTGTTAGGTTTCTAATGTGGTTTTATGTTCGTTTTGTCTTGAGATGGGGTCTTAGTATGTAGCTCTGGCTGTCTTGGAACTCACTCTGTAGACCAGGCTGGCCTCAAACTTACAGTGATATGCCTACTTCTGCCTCCCAACTGCTGGGATTAAAGGTGTCTGCCCCCATGCCTAGCTTTCTGATATGTTCTTTAATGAGAGAGAGGAAAGCATGTCTTGTAGTTTGCAGCCTGACAAAAATGAACCCACAAAGGTATAGTGCAAAATGTCATCAGCTTTCCAGTGTTCTTAAGCTAGGAGGCAAACCTTACCTGCGCTCTGGTGCTTGCCAAGGCTAAAGCAAACACTTCACCCTAGGTGGCTTTCTCTGGTGATTAGGAGCCCACAGTCTCACCCACGGTCAGAGCTTCAGATCGCAGGAACCGCTGGTGGTGAGCAGAAGTGCTAGGCAGCCCTAGTGAGCTCGCCATGCCTCCAAGTCCCTTCCAGAGATGGTGTTTGCTTCCCTTCCTCCAGCCAAGGCAGATGTAGAGACCTCTGCCATCCAAATGACATCGACTCCAGCTTTAAAATGGGCAGCTTCTGGTCGTGATAAGACTTTCCCACCAAGGTACTGGAGAGGCAGAGAGAGATGCAACTCTTCACCCACCATTTACGGATAGGTGCTTCTCCCTGGACAAAGGTTGCCTGTCACATTGAACAGCCCCACAGAGAATGTGAGAGACTCAGCAGAGGTGGAGGCAAGTCGTCGTCCTGTATCACCATGAGCACAAAGCTGACAGTCAGTGGGCTGCAGAAGAAGAAAAGCGGTCCTGCACTTTAAACACAACCTTTGTGCTCCATGGCTAAAATGTCTGCATGCCTCAGAAATGCTCCTCCGTTATTAAGTCAAGGGCAATCGTACATCATTTGAATATGGGAAGGAAGTAATTGATGTTTTCCCATTATGGAGCATTTGGTCTAAACACTGGCTCAGCAGCACACAGCATGCAGACATTTTAGGAGACAGGCAGCCATGGGAGGGAGACAGACTGCTGCCTCTGCCGCGGCAGGGGTCACAGGCTGCTGCCACAGCTTCCAGGTTCACGGCAGCTGCGCTGATGGCCTAGCATACCAGGCATGCGGTGTGCTCGATGAAAGCGCTCTGCGATTCCTTCTACTTAATAATTAAATTTTCAATCATTCCCTCCAATAATGATCATGATTAAAGAATGACAACACGCTTCTGAAATCTGTAAGTGGCATAAGAGACACTGACCTTCTTTAGAGAGTGAGGCAGCTCCATGCAGATTTATTTATGTTCCTGGGTTCTGTCTTCAAAGGTTTTCCTTAAAGGGACAGCCTCTCCAGCCATGGAGATGGGGACATGTGGATGGTGTTCTCGTTCTCTCTCTAGATTCTTGAGCAGCCCCAGTCACTACAGAATGTGCTCATTTTCTAGTCAGCCTGGATCACCAAGAGTCCACAGCCTCTGCAATACCAAACCACAGCTTTTGCAGCTCTCTTGATCACTGATACTCTCTTTCCAAATCACTGCAAAGGAAGGAGCAAAGAAGGCCTCCACAGACAAAAGCTCTGTGCTCAGCTATAAATGCTGGCCTTCTTAGATGCAATTTTAAATAATATCCTAACACACAAGGGAAGCTGCTGATTTCCAGTCTCCCTTTTTCTCAGAACCAGTATCTCCCTATAAGCAACAGTTACACCCAACAGTAGGTTATTTATTTTATTTCTATGTGTATGTGCCCAGGTGAGTTTCATATGCACCCATGTGCATGCAGAGGCCACAGAGGCCAGAGAGGATATCAGATCCCTTAAAACAGAAATTATGGGTTGGGTATAAGGCACCATGTAGGTGCTATGAACTGAACCCCAGTTCTCTGGAAGAGTAATGAGTACTCTTAACCACTGAGCCATCTCTCCAGCCCCTTGGTATTCTTATGTCTTGGTTTGCTATGTACCATTTTCTTGTTTTAGTTTTCTGCAGTCTTCAGATTACCGAGTATACACCAATTGATAACCCTGGCATATTGACAAAATTAACCTCCATTCGCTCTTTCTCTACTCACCTGGGGCTGGGAAGAATTAAAGAAGTATTTGAGGGCATGCATGTGCAAACATACACATAAATGCAGGCACATACATGTGAGTGTGCTTGTTTCTTCAGTAGAAGGGTTACAGATGAGAAGTGAGTGGTGAAGCCAGCAGCTTTAAGCCCAGACAATCTGACTCCAGAACTTCACATTCTTAACCAGTGTCCACAGCTGTTGAGGTCCTCATGGACCACAAGGAATCAAGTCTTCTCATTTGTTAAGCTCTCATTAAACTGATTATATGACTTAAGTAATTTTAGAACTTGTCCCTGAATTATGAACACAAAGTCATGTGCTGTTTTTAAAATTTAGCTAGATATATTTAAATAACTGAAAAATCTGTCTGGTCACATACCAACTATGACAGAATACTTGATTCTATTGAATCCAACAATACTAAGATGGAAATATAGTAACATCTCATACAACGGTGCAAAGGTGAACCGAGAGATTTTGATGGAGGGATAATCTACACAGACATCACTAACAGTGGTTGTACTTGAGACTTTTCACCTTTGCCATAGTATAAAAAGTACTATTCGCATTCAGAAGAAACTGTGCTTCAGTGTTTAAGATTTGATGTTCCCCAGGACCACAGTCTGTGGTACTATTCCTAGTAGTGTCTGGGGTTGCTAAGCTGTGATATCCATAGGGTAGTTGTATTAAATACATTCTTAACTTACAATATTTTCAACTCATGATATAGTCATTGGTGTCTTTAATCAAACTGAAGAGCATCTGCCTGTAAAACTTGGAGCGAAAGTGGTGAAGAGCATATCTTGCTTTTCCAGAGGTGGAGAGGTGAATTTGGATCCATTACCCATGTCAGGAAGTTCAAAACCACCTAAAATACCAGCTCCAGGGGACCTGATGCCCTCTTCTGGCCTCCACAGACATCTGCACTTACATGCACATACTTACAGACACACAGACACACATACTCACAGACACACACACACGCACACGCACACGCACAAGCACAAGCATAATTAAAAATAAATAAATAAATAAATAAATAAATAAATAAATAAATAAATAAATAAATAACTTGGAATTAAAGTCAAAGACTCCTTGTTCATCTCCTGTGAGTTATGGAATCATCACCATGACAACTGTAAGTAAAACTCAGCCCTATAAAGATTCTAGTCAATGCCCCAGCTAAAATTGTTGCTTTTGATACAGCCTTTAGGAAGTTTAGAAGACAATCCCCAAAGCTATACAGGGGCCAAACCTAGTGCAATTGTATACAATGAGGCAATGCTCTTTAACCCTCAGCCTCTTTAACCCTCGAAAGATGGAGAGGCAGAGAAATGCTTACAAGAACCAAGACGTAATATTTTACATTAAAAGAGTACATCAATCTAGAGTTTTGTGAACTTTCAGCATTTAGGGGTGGCTTGTTAAGGAAGCAGGTCAGCCTTTTACTTAGGTTCAAACACTAGTTAAGGAGTTGATTTAGACTTGGGAATCAAGTTGAATTCTACAACATTTACCATAAGAACCGAAGCTGTTTTGTCTGTGTATGAAGATAAGAGCAACATGGGTATGGTAGAAGGGGCTGCTCTTCAGTTTTTGTTTTGTTGTTGCTGCTGTTGTTGTTTGTGTTTCATTGTGGATAGAGTTTCACATAGCCCAGGCTGGCCTATAATTCACTTTGCAGCCAAGGATGATAGCCTTGAGCTGCTGATCCTCCTGTTTCCTCTTTCCAAGAACCAGGATTCTATGTTGCCCCATGCCCGGCTGGGTCACTCTTTTTTGTAGTCCATTTACCACAGTGAAAAACTGGCTTTGTGAGGAGGTAGAGGTGATTTTCTGTCATACCAAAGCTTAAGTGGAGTGAAATGGGAATGGGGCACACAGAAGAGCTCCGTGACAGTTCCCCCTCCATCCCCATTTCTCAGAAAATCAATTCAATGACCCGTTGCTCTGAGCTGGCTCCCCTGCCTCTTTAGTAAAGAAAGCATGTTGCATTTATCTGTTTTCCACTCTTACCCCAGAACACCTGAAGGTGCAAAACTTTAAGGAAAAGTGGTTCAGTCAGCTCAAGGTTTAGAGGCTGAAAGTGCTGGAGCCACAGGCCCTACATTTCATGCCTGATGGTGGTCCCCTTGGCTGCGCTGCATTATGGCAGATGGCATCCATGGCAAAGGACGCTTCCAGGAGGCACAGGTCACACGGTGAACCCAAAAGCCAGAGAGTGGGAAGGAGCCAGTCAGACTCTTTTAGAGGAGCCAGTTCTCCTGAGAACTAACTCTCTCCTCAAAACCTGCACCAGTCCCCTCAGAGGAGGATAGTGCACGTGACCCAATTACCTTGTACTCGTCTCCACCTCTTAAAGGGCCCGTCACCTCAATACCACACACCAAGGGCAAATCTTCTTGTGTGCGAACCCTTAGAGGATACACTTAAGCCATATCCCAGCCACACTGGCCTTCGGAGAAACTTTAGTGTGTAGAGAACATTGCCAAGAGAAAACCACAGCTCCTGTCTTAAAGGGAACAGAGGTAGTTTATCCTGGAGTCATTTTGAGTGATCATGGTCCAGGAACACAGATTTGGGTCACCCCAAATTCCATGTTCCAACACAGAAGCAGTTTCATGATGTTTTATAGCATTAAGGAACAAAGGAAGTCATATATCAAGTTTAAAATACATTGGTGGGTGCATCAGAGAGGTGGGTACAGAGAGATGAGGGAAAACTTGTCCATAGGCCCCAGATGTTACATGGTGACATTCTTAGCTGTTGGGTTGGTGGAAGCTAGTGGTTAGAGAAGTTACTAGATTCCAGACATTAATCAATTAGTCACTGGATGTTAGTTCAGAGACTAGTCAAGGAATGGCTGCTCTGGAGGACTAGAACTAGCCCACGATAAGGTAGCTAGCCTCAGGACCTGCAACATTCCAACCTCTCCCACTGTACTCTGGTTCTATCAGTCAGTCAGTGTCTGAAGACACAGTTTACTTCCAGACGTTTTGGTTCACGACATACAACAGGTGTGTAGCTCAAGGAGTGAACACTTGTTCTCCATCCTCTGGCTGCTGTTTGGAGACACATAATACAATCGGACCTCCTACATCTGACCACTGAGAATCAGAGCTGGAGTGAAGCTATAGAGAAGATGACTCCGAGGTCAGCCGAGAGATGGGTGCTCCTGTCTGTGGTTCCATGACAACTGGCTGTCTCCTGGGGGAGGGGGGGGGTAATGTGGAAGGTGAGCAGGGCAGTGCAGTTAAAAGGAAGAATCACAGATGTTCATTCCCACAGCATCTTTGTCCTAGTCACACTCTGGTGCTGTGCCGTGCTCTTGTTTAGGATGAGTAAAGCCCTAGCTGTCTTTATGGACCATCAGATTCCTCTGGTCGTGGAGGTCCAGTCAGTGCCAGTCTGCTCTGACTAAGTATAAGACCCTGCCCATCACCTCTGCAGGGCAGATCTGGACTCTGGCTTCTGAGTTCTTCATTACAGTCCAGACACCAATTTCCAGCATCTCCCAGGGCCGTTTCTTCGGTGCGTGGGTGTCTTGGCTGGCTTACTCAGTTTGAGCTCTGGTTTCTATGGAATTGGGAGTCTGAGGAGAAGCAAGTCCCCCATCAGACAACTGGTCATACCTCACAGCCCTAAGTGGTTCTGAGTCACTGCCTCTCCATAAAACAAGCTTGCCCTGGGGCACATGAGGAGCAAGGGTGCCACATGTAAGGACAGAGGAGGGAATCTTTTTCCCTTTCCTGGTATTCGTCTTCTGCTAGCTTTCTTGTTGCTATAACCATTTACCCAACAAGAAGCAGTTTAAGGAAGGACTTTATTGTTGTGGGGTGTTTGGGGTACTTGGTTAGTTGGTTTGGTTGGGGGGGGGAATTAAATGAAAATGGCCCCCATGGGCTCATAGGGAGTGGCACTGTTAGGAGGTGTGGCCCTGTTGGAATAGATGTGGCCTTGTTGGAGAAAGTGTATCACTGGGGGTGGGCTTTGAGATTTCAGAAATGGTCCCTCTCTCTTCCTGCTGCCTGCCCACCAGGCAGATGTAGAACTCTCAGCTCCTTCGCCAACGCCATGTCTGCCTGTGCACCATAGTAAACTAAACCTCTGAACCTGTAAGCCAGCCCCAATGAAGTGGTTCCCTTTATAAGAGTTGTCGTGTCATGGTATCTCTTCACAGCAATAGAACGCTAAGACCTGGGGGGTGGGGTGGGGTTAGTTTCGCTTTTGGCTGTTTGGGGTTGGTTTGTTTGTTTGTTTGTTTGTTTTGGCTTGTGGTTTAAAGTGGTGCAGTCCATCATGGCAGGCAAGGCATGGCAACTGGCCACACTGTCCGCAGTCAGGAAGCAGAGAGAAAAATGATTGCTGGTCCTCACTGGCTTTCTCCTCCAGTATGCGATCTAGTCCCCTAACCCATGGGATACTGCCACTTAGAGGAGCGTTAGTTAGTTGATCATCTCTGGGAGCACCCTCACAAACGTACCCAAGGCTAAGTGCCACCAGTGTCCTGGGTTTTTCCTAATCCAAGCAAGCTGACAGACGATGTAAATTAGCCACGGGGAGCCTCCTCTGAGTTCCTCTGTCTGCCCCTCTAGTTACTTATGTTTAAGTTGTTGAAGCAAATGACCCAGCTTGGCGGTTGTTTGGCTTAGAGTATATTCCAAACCAGGAGACAGCATCCAGGTTGTCAGGTTTTGAAGCCAGGTCACTGCTGTTTGGTATTGGCAGAATTGACAGCGCACACAAATTATAAATTGCAGATATAAATCGGGTGATTGTAACAACCATACATGGAACTTCTCTTCTGTCAGGCTGGTCGAGATCAATAACCACAAGCCATTTATCCAAGATAATGCTCTTACCTGAACCCTGATGGTCTCATTCATAATGCCACAAGTAAGCCATCCAACAGGGTGACAACTGTCTCCTCTGTATTGACCCCTTGTCACTTTATTTTCAGCTGACAAAATATCAAACCCACTGACTTCTTCATTTAACCTTGGGGTGAAAGCACTGGGCTCCCTATGCAAGCAAGAACCCCAAATAAGTTCCCGCCGAAAATGTTTTATTTTAACTTAACAATGGCACTCATTGGGGCTGGTCTGCACTCTGGGGTGTAAGGATTGCCTCGCAAGTCAGAGGAAGGGGAGAAGGGCGGCAGAAGGTTCTGGGGCTTCCACAGGATTTCCAGTTAGCCTGGTGGCAGTGGGACCTCCCATCCCTTCCTATGCCCTCAGCTAGAAGAAAACAGGTTAAAGAGCTAACACATCTGTGGGTAACCAAGGTGCGGAGACTTGGAGGCAAAACTCTGTCAATGGGGTCCGTGTCCCTGGAGGCTGCATGTCCCCTCCCTAGTTATGATTTCAGCAAAATGACAACTTATTTAAAACACTGTGAGATTGGCGTGAGGCTGCCTCTGTGCTGGCTTTGTAAACACAAACAGTTCTTCAGTGTGAACTACATAGGTGACAGTGTCTATTTCAGTGTCAAAAGATTGGCCCAGTCTACAACCTCAAGGCATGTGCTGCCTCCTGCCAGGCAGAGAATGAGGAAGGAAGGAAGGAGAAAAGAAGAAAGGGTCTGGGTAAACGTGCTACTCAGCAAGTGTGAGGCCCTGAGTTCAGATCCCCAGCAAACCCAGGAAAGGGGAGGCGGAAACGGTCCTAGGTGAAATAAGAGCTCCCTGTTCAGTGTGGACTCTGCCCCGAGGCAAAAGGACAGAAAGAAACAGGGAGACATACAGTGTTTTGCTCTGGTTTCCACACATGAGCATATACACAGGCAGACACATGCACCCATACACTCACATGCATGTACCACACATACACATTATACCCCATGTACACATTTGTGCACACACACACATGCACAGAGACAGCTTTATCTGTTACAGGGGTGTGTGTGTGTGTGTGTGTGTGTGTGTGTGTGTGTGTGTGTGTGTGTGTGTGTGTGGTTTTCTTGATATAGAGTTTCTCTGTGTAGTCCTGGTTGTCCTGGAATTTGCCCTGTAGACTCGGCTGGCCTCGAACTCACAGAGATCCGCCTGCCTGCCTGTGCACCACCACACCCGGCTGTCTGTTATACTTTTATATGATTAAAGCAAAATGACTTCTCCATATCAGCAAGTGCTCGGTCTGAGCAGTAGCCAGAGTGGTTATTACATCACCCTCTGTATTTTCTGTGTATCTGAAATATGTCATTACATACATATATGCATGCATACACATACCAACATGTTTTTAAATACATGAGAAAGAAAGTGGAGAGAGAATAGGAATATGTGATCTCCCCCTCCCATTATTTCATTTACAGGGAGGAGCCTTTTCTAAACTTAAGCCAGCGCAGAAAAGAAAATTATCCATAACTAAAACAACATGTAAATCCGTTTCCACCGAGTTCAGTTCTGGAAAGGTTTGGGAGTATTCTGTGTCATTTGGGGGTTAAAAGTGAGTTTTAGGTTTCAGCAGTGGGAAGCCCTGGACTAAAGCATGTCAGAGAATTGAAGAACTCAGCCCCCCAGGGGCAAAGTGGTCCGTGAACAGCAGTCCCTCTCGGAGTGAAAAAGAGCTTTGCTCCACTTCACAGGGGGACTTAACTGGTCCTAGTAGGCAGGTAAGGGGTTGCTATAGTAACAGCTCCGTGTGGGGTGAGGAGAAAAATGGGGTTTAAAAAAAGGATGTTTTTCCTTCTCTCGGGTTCTTGCCTTAAAAGATCATTTAGAAGTCACCTACCCTGCACTGGATAAACAGAGGTCCCACTTAGCTGTAAGGGAGGAAAGAGTCTCTGTCCCTCACGCCAGCTGCTCCCGGACCCCAGGGCACAGGGTGGCTTTGAGACCGAATTAGAAATACTTTTCTGGGGGAGGGTGGTATTGTCCTTCCACCTGCCTACTGCAGGAAAATAGGTTGATGGATGGAATGAAGCCCGAATTCAAAGAAACCCAAAGAGCTGCGTGCTCCGTGACTGCCTCCCACATGTGCCTCCCTCTCTCTGGCTCCTTGTTCCCAGAGCAGGAGGGTGGGTGGGAATTAGATAAGGATAAATTGTCTCACTTGTGGAGAGCTTTAATTTGATAGTGAGGGAAGGCCTAATAAATCATTGGGAGAAAAGGAGCTCCATTTGGTTTAAATTTCAAAGTACAGTTTAGGTTAACAAGGTTAAAAACAGATTGCCCTCGGAACAGGTACGCATGCCTCCCGCAGCCCTCACACACCCAGACATCCTGTCTCTTCCCTTCTTTTGAACAGTCCTAGCTGACTCAGGCCGTGGGAACTTGGCCTCCTGTACCTGCCTGGCTGGTAAGGCCCAGGCCTGGACTCCCAGTCAGCTCCTCCCAGTCTCCCCTGCCCAGCAGACCTCCCCAGAAGCCCACAGCCCTGGCACCTCCCGCCCTGTTTCCCTCCTGTGCCCCCTGAATGAAAAAAGGAAATAAAAATGGAGGACATGACTGCTCCTAGGTATGGTAGAGGAGAATGTTTATTGTAAATATAAGGGAGAGCTTAGCCAGAGGCAGAGATATCTGGGTCTGAGTGAACATGGCCAGACTAAGCGGAACCATGTAAGGAGACGGGGAGGGAGAGCCAGGAGACCAAGAGGCCAAAAGGACCAAAGGGTACAAAGGACTAATAAACCCAAAATATCTGGATAATATAGGGAAGAGCATCTGTGGGGAGGGCAACCCAGCCCCTGGGCTAGAGAGTCCAGGGTAGGTAGGCATATGCCAGCAAAGAGAACTCTGTACTAGGTAGAGACAGAGGGATGCTGGGAGAACCTGGCGGTCAGGGTCAGCTTTGATATATTAAATAGGCACCTCTGCCATTTGTCCTGGGTTTGAGACCTAACACCCCCAACATCCTGGGGCCTGCATCAAGGCAGACCCTCCACCTACAAGCCCTTCTCTCTAGTCTCCTGCTCCACTTTAGATTGAGAGGGGTCCCCTCGCACCTCAACTGTCCCACCAGAGGGTCCCAGCAGACAAAAGAAGCCCTCGTGGTAAAGCTTTGAGTCCTCTGGAGGCTGACAGCAGGCATACAGGGCTCATCCCATCATGGTGCTCAGATGCTCATGGCCCCAGCTACAGGGACGCACTTTGCAGTAGCAGGTACCACGGTATGTGGGCTTCGCGAGTGCTGCATCACCCAGCCTCGCCGCTCTGCAGGGAATGCAGACGCCCCACTCTCGGGCTCCCAGTTGGCGCTTAGATGGCTGCCAGTAAACTCTAAGATGTCCTGAAGTCCGTGAAAAAAGGGCCAGGAGTCTTCCATTGAACCTGAAGAAAAGTAGGCTTTCCAGAGGTATGATTTATGGGGAAGGTGCCCTAAGGCCAGCTGCTCTGCCCAAGCTACCCTGCTGGAAGGCTGCATGGTCATTGTCCTGTTCATGTTATCAGTGGTCACACAGCCTCCTGAAGGGCATCGTGAAGGATAGACCTGTCTCCCCATCCTCTCCTGGTTGGCGTAGGTGGAGGCATGTGCACTCAGGCTTTGCCGGGGTGGGAGTAAAGGATCCCGGGTTGCTGGTGAATGTGGCGGTCTCTGAAGTCAAGTTTAGGCTCCCTTCCATCTCAGAGCAAAACTTAGGTAGGCAGAAATTGTGCCAGACATCCTAATTAGGAGGATCATAGACTAAAATACATGAAAATGCTGACTAGAGAGATGTGGGGCTCTTCTCATCAAGTATTACCTTAGCAAATCAGGAATGAGTCCATTAAACTGATAGCTTGTACATACCTCTGGCCGAAACCACAGGGAAAGCTTTCTCCAAAGTAATCGAAAAGCAAAATAAATTACTGGCAAGGATTCTGCCCATACAATATGTCCAGAATGCCATTCCATCCATCACTGGAACAAATGTCCCTCCCACACCACGGTAGCCCCTGTCCAAAGCTCGCTCTCACTCTGAAGCCCTCGCTGCCCGCAGACAGGCAGAGTACAGTGAATTAGCCTCTCAGGAGGAATTCCGCCTCTCGGAGTACAACCTCACCACATCAATTAATATTTGCTGATTGAATGCCTGCTGCCTATGCTCCGTTAACCGGGCTAGGGGCACTGCAGGGACTTGGCACTCCTCAGGCACCGAGGAAGCAGTCTAGCCTGGATGGACTCACGGCTCATGGAGATGGGGATGATGTCAGCCCATCCACTGGACCTGAGGAATTCAAGGGTTCAGCACAGGCACACGGGTTTGGAAGGTGGCTTGCTTGAACTGACTAAATGCCTGGCAGACTGTTCTGTAGGTTACTCGGAGAAGAGGAACTCAATCATTTCTTACACGGTGGAGACAACACAGCAGGACTTAGAAGCCTTACCCAGGACTGAGCTCATCCTTAGGATGCTTGGTGATGCCCATTACCCAAGCCTTGCCTCTGGATGGGACTTGGAGAAGGGGGCTCTGGAGCCCTCCTCTGACCTGGTGTGGCAGTGTCTCAGTGTGGGACCAGATGCTCCCGGTCCCCGCTGACCTCCACACTACTTATCTTCATTGGCTTCATGTCCAGCATATGCCTATAGTCAGCTGATATGCACGGGCTCAGATGCCAGGTAACTTCCAGGTTCACAGGTGACTGGTGCCAGCACCCATCATTCACGGTCACCGACTTTTACCAAGAGCAAGGGGACCTCTGTTGAGGGCCCAAGCTGGAGATGTTTAGATAATGCAAAATGCTTACCTGCCCTCCCTTTCCCACTTAGCCCTGTCATTTCAGCTTCAGTGATAGTTAAATTAGTAGGTGAAATGTATTTATTTTTATCAATGCTAAAACTAGTTAAATAATAATTAGGTTGTTTTTATTATGATTTTTTTTTCAGTTTTAGGGATCTAACCCAGGACCTTGCACACGGCAAGCTCTACACCACCGAGCTACATCCCCAGCACATGAACATTTAATAAAACTAGTCATGTATATAAAGAGCAGTTGTGGTGCTTTGAATAAGAATGGCCCCGTAGGTTCATATATTTAAATGCTTAGCCGCCAGGGAGCGGCACTGTTTGAAGAGATGAGAAGGAGTAAGGTGTGTGGCCTTACTGAACTGTGTCACCAGGCGTGGGCTTTGAGTTTTCAAAAGCCCATGCCAACCCTACAGTTTCTCCCTCGGTCTGCAGATCAGGATGTAACTCTTAGCTACTTGTGTGCAGCACGCCAGCACACCATGACGATCCCCGCCACGACAGTAACGGACGAAGCCTCCGAAACTGTAGGCCAGCCCTATTAAATGCTTTCCCGTGTGGGAGTGGCCAGGTCATGGTCCCTCCGCAGCACTAGAACAGTGTCTAAGGCTTCAGTGTCTGCTGTGACTCCCAAGCTGTCACCCCACGATGAACGATCTCTGGGGCGAACTTCGTGAGACCACCGGGAGGTTTCCTTCGCTATGACGTAAGAGGATGAACTTCATCATCAAGTGTGCATTACTGAGTGCCTCTGCCATTCTCCTCCGTACCACGAACCTCTGTGGCTTTGATTTAGTCAATACATGCCCCTTCCTGACACCAGCCCCGGCATAACTGTGTATTAGACCTTGGGTATCAGACAACATTCTTCCTGAGTCAAATCCTTACTCATTTTCTTTCTTTTTTTTTTCTAATTTTTTTTATTGAAAAAATTTTTTTCTTTTATTAAATTTATTTATTTTTATTTTGTTTACACTGGTGTTTGCCTTCCTGTATGTCTATGGGAGGGTGTCGGGTCCCCCGGAATTGGAGTTAGAGACAGTTGTGATCTGCCGTGTGGGTGCTGTAAATGGAACCCAGGTCCTCTGGAAGAGCAGCCAGTGCTCTTAACCACTGAGCCATCTCTCCAGCCTCCAAAAAAAATTCCATGCAATATATTTTTCATTATGTTTTCCCCCTCTCCCAGTTCCTCCCAGATTCTCCCCCACATCCCTATCCACCTAATTTGATGTTCTTTTTCTCTTTCTCTCTCTTTGAAACAAACGAAACAAACAACATAAATAAATAAATAAACCAACAAAAACAGAAATCAAAATAAACAAGCAAAAGAACAAAAAGACAAAAAATGCCCAAAGTAAAATGAAACAAAATGTCTACAAAAGTACCGTTAGCTTTTTTGTTTGTTTGTTTTGTTGTTGTTTGTGTTCTTTTTTATTTCTTCTTCTACAACTATCCCTGGGCACGGACCTTGCCCTCAAGTGTATTTAATATACCCAGTGATGTTCCACTGGCGGAAACTGGTTTTTCCTTTGCCAGTGGGTGCCAACCACAGACAGCTGCTTGGTGAGAGGTGCAGCCTCAGGTCCCTCAGTGCTGGGACGCCCTCTGGCCTGAACCTGTGCGGGTTCTGTACAAGCTGCTACAGTCTCTGGAAGTTCCTGTGTTCACCAGTCCGGGTGTGTCTGGAAGACAGTGTTTCATGGAGTCATCCATCACCTCTGGCTCCTCTTCCACTTAGATCCCTGATCCTTGAGGGGAGGGGTTTGATGAAGTTACCCGATTTAGCACTGAGTGCTCCAAGGTCTCTCGCTCTCTGCACAGCTGTAGGTGTCTCACTCATTTTCTTAACCCTGGCACTTGTTTACCTTGACATTAGCCTCTCAGAGCTCCAATTTCTCCATCTCTATGATCGAGAGAATAATATCAGCTTACTATGAAGACACTAGCAACAAATGAGACGTGGCTTGTGTTAAAAGGATCACAGAGAGTTAAACAAGCATCTATTTATGTTTTGTGTCCATAATTAAAGGGGAGAGAATGCCCCTATCCATCTCCCAGATGTTCTCCATGTCTGTCTGTCTCTGTTGTTTGCCATGTCAGCAGATTCCTCAAAAAGCAGAAATGGGTATTGATAGAAGTTAATGACCAGCTGGGAATCCAAGGACCTCAGACCAAATCTGTGGAAGCCACCTCTGTTCCAGGTCACCACCTCCAATACAAGTGGGTTCCCTGGGGGAAAAGCAACATCCCCATCATGAGTGCATGGCCTAGAGCTTGGCATTCTGTTCAGCACCCCATTGTCCTCTGTGGAGAGGTAGCACCTTGTGAGGCACCCACAAGATTAAGTGTAGGATTTTTAAGTCACACTGAGAAATGGCTTTAAATAAAGGTCATTTGTGATTATCCCTGGAGTAAACCTTTTCCCTCTCTACAGACTGTACTAGTATCTTAAACTCAGCCTTTAAAAATAAGTACTGTATGCCCATTTCACGGTGTATTTCTTCTGCTAATCATTTCATGTTTTTACTTATCATGGGAGATAGAAAGGCCCTTCAATGAATCCGTTCTGGATTTTGAAGTGGAGAAATAATTCTCCTCCAATTTCAGAGAAATTGAAGTTTACTTAAAGATGATTAAAAATCCTTCTGTCAGACATTGAGGAGGCCTCTCTCTTCCGAATGCTGTAATTTTAAATAATTCAAAGCTAGCTTGGCACATGTATGTTTATTAAAATCGGAATGAAAATAAAACTGATTAGCATGGCCGCATTATCTCACTGAATGCCCAACTATGAACATTCCCGTAGGTTCCACATCTCAGAACAGAAATACATGGGTTCTGATTTCTGGCTGAAGACGCCAGTGGGGCTGTCTGCTCCCAACACGGCACGGAACAGTGCTGGCTTTCCTCAACTTTCCTTGGTATCTATTCCTCCACGGTAGCATCTTCGCCAGCTGTGAGACCCTCTTCTCAGAGACTGGGAGAAACAGTCCAGGAAGCATTCAAAGCAGAGCGCTGGCTAAGCGGCCCTGGGGTGGTGGGTCGAGGCTGCAGGCAATCTTGACCTTCTCTGGAGATTCCGGAAGCTGCTAGGTTTCAAGGTTACAGAATCCAAGCCAGGGTCAGCACATGTAACTGGAGAACGCTGGAGCCTCTCAGACCTGCCTCTTCCCATAACTCACACATGAACAAAATTAGCAAAATGTATGAGTACTCATGTAAGATTGCCAACAGGACATATGAACTGAGATGGGGTGGTGCTTCCCTTTAAATTGGATCTTGAGGGCTCACTCTGATGATTCTTTTGGGAGGAGTCAGGCTGTCCTCCTGACTTCTGACCCGGGTCTGCCCAGCCCATCTGTGCCTCTTCCAGAATTCTTGCTGGGCTGTTCCATCCTGTCTGTGTGGCACAGGCCCCTTTTCACTTTGTTTCATCCCTCAGAAACTGTGATGCTGTTTACTTAGTTGTGATACAGAATCCCTCTGCAATGCTTTCATTTTTGCAAACGTTTTGTTAGGAAAAATCCCATCTTTGACAATGCGGTTTCTCAAACCCCTTCCAAGGCATCTCCATCAGCCTTTCAACTGATGTTTGAGTCTGAAGTGTTCTGGGACACCCTCAGTTTAGCCTCTTACCACATTAACCTCTTATTTGTGTTCCATGAGGTGGCGGTCTTTAATATTCTGGAAGACCAGTAAAGAATGTGGAGAAAAGCCAGGGTCTCTTGCTCTTCCTAAACTTCTGTAGAATGAAGTCAGGGAGCCATCAAGAGCTTCAGGTGGCCTTGGAAAAAGCTCCTGGATTTTGAAGGAGCAATTGAGATCTGAACAGTCCTGGAATGCATTTGTGATGAATATATGAAGAATTTTTGCTACCTGCCCCATCTTCTCCTCCAGTCTGAGATAGAATGATGATTTCATTACTGGCAACTCCCGAGACCCCTGGTGAGGACTGAGTGTCTAAGGCCGACCCTTTCCCCAGTGGTTCTGTGTCTTGCATGCTTGCTGAGCAAGGCAGGAAGATTCTGTACATCAAAGACTCTACTTCACACTGGAGGATGTTTAGCAGAGTCTCTGACCTTTCTCTGCCAGATACCAATACCACCCCAAGTGACAGTGAAAAATGTCTCCAGACACTTGTAATCACACTTGTAATCCAAGCACTCAGAAGCCTGAGGCAGGAGGATTGTTGTGAATTCGAAGCTAACATGAGCTACATAATAAATTCCAGACCAGCCTGGTCTATCATGTGGGACCCCGTCTCTGGGCATTGTCAAGTATCCCCTCAGAAGACAAAACTGCCCTTAGCTGAGAACAGCTGGTATACACACACGGTGGATAACAACCCAGAGCAAGGCACTGATGTTCAAATCCCAGCTCCCTTTGTGCAGCTCTGGCCTGGTCTCTATGCATTCAGAACCAGAACTTAACCGCAATCACTAAACTGCATGATGCAGTAGGTTCCCATCGATGTTATGGAAGCCTAATCTTTCTCATCTGTTTCCCCGACTCGTAGTTTTGAATGGCATTGAACCGTGTGATAAATTATGGAAATCAGACATCTTTATTTCAAAATAGGTACACTTCCAACCCTTCTGGACAAAACAGTTTGGTTGAGAGTGGATTTATCGCTCTCAGAGATCTTGCCCTATCATCAGAAGAGGAGGAGGGCTAACTTCAGGTGGCATCTTTTAGTGCCCCTGGACAGCTACTCCCACACAGCTAATGGCACCCAGATAATTATAGACCGTTGCCTTCAGGTAGTAAACATAGCTCTAGGTGACTGGCGGCACACTTTCATTTATCCATCCTATTTGCGTTGATACTTATTTGCATTTCTACGCCTCCCACAGCTGACACTTGTTTTTTTCTGATTGCCCTGGGCCCACTGCAAAGGCTCCTCGGCAGACCCCGAGCTTGCAGCCCCCAAGCCCTTCATTTCCTTCTTGCTTTTGGAGGGAGGCCAGTTGGTGGGAGACTCACATCTGCCACAGAGCTCGGGCATAATGAGTCATTGTTCTTCTGAGAAGTCGTTGGCGTCAGCTTCCTCTCAGCTGTGACATTATAGGACCTTGTCTGCCTTTTCCTCCCGATTCCACCTGGGGACCCGCTGCATTATGTTATTATGACAAGAGTCACCTTTTTCTCTCAAAGTGAGATTGACCTTCCTTCTGCTTCACAAAGAGACACAACTTAAAAGAAAAAAGAAGAAGAAGAAAGTGTCCAGCAATTGGCTGCCATAGCCTAACTCTGAAAAAAGCACCAGCTTCAAGATTTAGGTGTTATGTTGGGAACATGCAGAATCCACCTTATTTGAGCCTTTGAAGGGCTTACACTTCTTAAGATAAACCCAATACCGATGTCAATGACCCTGCGTTCTATAAAATATGCTATGTCAGAAGCTAGCAAGATGGCTCATTGGTTAAGAGCACAGACTAGGAAGATCCAAGTTCACTTCCCAGTACCTGCGTCATTCACAGCAACCTGCCACTCCAGTTCCAGGGCACTGCACACCCCTGGCCACCTCAGGCACCTGCATGCACATCCTGCACATAAACTCACACAGGCGCACATACACATAAAAATCTAAGACTGTATTAGTCAGCAAAACACGTACTGCTCATGTGCCTAGGATGATGTGCCGGGAGTGCCGCTCAGAATCACCGCAGGCATGATGACCCCATGGGTATTCGGTATTTGGATAGTATTTTTACAAACTGCTAATTTTCTACAAACTTGTCTTTTCCGTGTCCTTTTCTCTCTGTTTCCACGTGAACTTGCATTTTGTAAGTCGCCCGTTTCCCCTTTCCGCATCGCTGTCCCTTCCCACTGGAGTGACAGTAGGACAACGTTTCACATACACAGTCTGCCTCCCGCCCCTCACACTGTGCACACGAGTCGGCGCAGTTCTGCATGCGGGCAAGGTTGTGGGGAAACTCCCAGACTGCCCATTCCACCTGCAAGCCAAGCTCCCCTGTCACCAGATGGGTGTGTGAGCCAGTGTGTTCTATTCCCCTACTCGTGTCTGTAGCATTTCTGACCTAGTATACTTCCAGCCAACTCTTTATGGAGATGTGCAAGAACTGCCTATGGCTGATGTCATCATTGTGTCATCCATAAGACAAGAATCAACAAGTTTTCACCAACCTAATAGGCAGAACAACCTGCATCTAGTAGATAGACTGGTATTCTGATTTGGAAAAGGGCATTACTGATTTTAATATTCACTCAACGGCCACTTTCAGAAGATACCATTTGATACACTGTGCTTATTTCTACAGATATACTGGCCCAAACTAGCTGAAGTTCATAGGTAGTAAGTAAACAGTTTGGCCAAGGTGATAACTTACTTCACCAATCATTTGAGGACACTTTAATAAATGATGCTTAGTTTTTGCATGGAACCAACTTTCATGAAGTCACAGCCTTGTACCTTATCCATATTAAAGGTCAAGGGAATCTTTCCTAGTTACCGACTGAGTGAGTTCAGCCCGGATGTCACTTCATCATAGACTTTGTCTCAGTGCTATATGGACAAATGTTAGCAGCGTGAGAACAGAGTTGTAGAACTGTCACCCTGACAAGTCCTGCTACCAAACTCTGATCCTTGTCATTGGGCCCAAGCATGATGCATCTGGGCTGTTGAGGTTGCTCGGCATGTCTAAGTTGGCATCAGGCAGAACATATCTGGAGAAAAAGGAAAGACCAATCCAAGCTGTGGAAATTGTTCTTGCAAATAAACACAACATAAAATCCAAGAGCCCTGAGTGTAGAGATGCTTGCAAGTATCCAGCCAGGCTCGTAAGAATCAACTAGAGGAGGGGATGGGGCTAGAGCAGGCGTTTGTTGGACCCACATTCCCATAATGCCTGTATTCCCTCCTTTGTTTCCAAACCACAATTGTTCCATATCTTATAAATGCAAAGGCACATGAGAGAACTTTAAATCAGCTGAAATTTAGCCCTCTCTGTGAATATCTGCAACCTCAAAAGAGTATTTCTCCCCAGTCTCTAAGAATCTCTGTAGAGAAAAGGCAAGTTGCTTCTAGAACATCGACGTCTCAGCAGGATGCCCTCTATTCCACCCAAGAGAGTGAAACCCACGTGCCATCAGTGCTTACCAACCCCACATCCTGCTTCTTACCCTCCCTCCTAGATGAGGGACAGGAATACACCAGTGGCCCACTGACATCACCATACACATGGTAAGGAAAGGGAATTGTGGGAGAGCCTTCAAGTGGATACAGTGTTTTCTTGAAAAGAAATCCAGAAATAAAGAGATCTGCCTAAATAAGTAGCGTGTGTTACAGTTTATATAAATCCAGATACCATTCCTGGTAAAGGAAGTAGAATGCTTAAAAACCTGATACGTGTTTCCTGCCCATGAGAGGCTCTACCTCTAATAACACCAAAACAAGAATAACGTCTATGGCACATGTCTAAAATCCAAATATTTTATTTTAGAAATTAGTGTTTATAAATCCTGATATTTGTAAAGCTCCAGGCATGAAGTAGTTTAATGCTCAATTTATAGACAACGTTGACAAAAGGCCACCATTCACCTTCCCTTTCACCTTTGTGTAGGGGACAGCTGTAAGTCAGCAGGACACGTGGAAAACAGGGTTTGATAAAAGTAGGCCATGACCCTTCTGGGAAGTTTGTGGAGCAGATGGGAATGTAGCCACTTATGTATATCAAAAAGATTGCTCATAAAATGTTAGCTTGTGACATCTTCTATACTGAAATTCTTCCTTCTGAAAAAAAAAAAACCCTTCATATTCAACACAGTTTACCTTTATTACATCCAGCCCCACAAAATGAATTTATTATTTCTTCTCAGGCTGTCTTATCGGACCTGTCGGGTCACATTAACCTAGTTACTGGTGGAACAAAAATGCCGTTGGCCGAAGGTTACCTTTCTTTGTCAGGAGCACAAGAGCACAGAGAACACTTGCCCAGGCGAGCACTTTCAACAAACTACAGTGGAGAAGCTGGGGCTTTTTCCATGCCTCCCCAAGACTCTCAGGCTGGGTTTTCCCGGGCACTTTGCCTCGCCAGGGTCCTAGTCTTTGTTTCTAAAGATGCATCTGAAATAGGAAGAAATGCTGCTGAATGAAAGCTGGGAGATGGCATAAAGGGGAAGAGTGCCTGCTGCCATAAGCATGAGGACCTGAGTGGGGATCCCTAGCACCCACTAAAATCTAAGCGTGGCCATGTGACCCTGTCCATATCCCTGGGGTGGATAGGGACTGGGTGATCACCCAGGTCGCTGGTTGCCAACCTAGCCAAATAAGCACCAGCCCAGGTTCAGTGGGAGACCTTGTCTCAAGAGAATAGGTCAGAGAATGTTAAAGTAAGATGCCTCACTTCGTCCTCTGGCCTCCTGCGCCTGTGCATACCATACCAGGAGCACGCACACTCAAATACCGCTAAACGTGCTTCTTGCAATGGAAGGGCACCTGAAGATTTTTATATTTAAGACTGTACCTTTCTTCAAAGGGCTTTCCTCTCCTCTTTCAGTTCTAACCTTTAAAAATAGGCAAAGGCATTTTGTAAATCCTCATTTCAAGATGAGAACAGCCAGATTCTGGGAGATGAAACGCACCTGCACAGGTGCTCGCACAAAGGCCCCACTATATGTTGATTCTAGAACAGCCTATGGTATGACTGCTTGTCTGTCTGAGTTAGAATATGCCCTGGCCTTGAGAGGGTGTTATCCAGAGTCTTCTGGTCCAGTTCCTGAAGCTTTGGGGGAACTGGATGAGAAGAATCCAAGAGAGAAACAGAAAATGAGTGAATTCAGAGACACAGGCAAGCCAAGGCAGCCGCCCACACCCTGCACAGCAGGCATTGTTAGCTGGGACAATGGCAGAGGGAAAGGTATGCAGAGAAATTAAAGTGAGCCTAGCAAGCACTCGTCTCTCTCCCTATGATTTATGGCCATGCCGAGCTGAAGAGCAGACTGGCAAAACCCCCGAAGGACAATAACAAGCCCGTGGAATGCGTCCTGCAGGAATTGTGCGCAGCCGCCTTCCACAGTTCCTTACACACCTCCACACACAATTATGAAAGCTGTGTACCTGCCTCGTTCGTTTTATGTTGATTTGTAACTGGAAAAAAGTGAGACTTCTGGAATATTATAAATATTGGCTTTAAGATAAAGGACTTGATCTGGCATTCTTCTAAACGATGAAGCAGAATCTAAAGACAATAGGGATTTGGTAGCCATCTGTAGGGATTTGGTAGCCACATGAATAAGCTCTTCTTTGGCAGTAGAAAATGTATATAGTATCAGACATTCTTGGAATGTATTCCATTCTGTTTCCCCAGTCCCTAATATACTGCATTTTCGTTTTTAAAAACCTTTTATTAGTTACCTACTATATAACTCTGTTATAAAAAACATGAAGTTTTTTTTTTAATTTCTTGAAAGGCACAAGGTTCTAAATACTAATATTTTCCTGATTAACAAGGAAGTTACCAGCGGTTGAACGGTACTCGATGTTAGAGTGAAAAAATAGTGCAGTCTGCGATCCCAGCCCTCGGGAGGCTGAGGCACAGCTGAGAATGTGAGGCTACAGGGAGAGACTCCCGTATGTTGACTCCTTTTTTGGTTTTGAATTTTATTAGTGTTGGTTCTGAAGAACCTCTTTTGTAGACATAGATGACTGTGGAAGACGCTTTCTTCCCCAGACCCGCCCATTTCTTAACCTCATTTGCAGATCTCTGCCAAAAAGCACACAGTGGGCCGTCACTTTCACAATCCATCCCTAAAGGTGAAGCTACTTTCTAGTGATGACTTCTGGTATTTGCTGGAATACACACCAGCTTATTTATTCATATGAAAAACTATATCGAGTTGGCAAGATGAATCAGGTAATGGTACTTGCCACCAGGTCTAAGCACCCGAGTTCAACACCCAGGACCCACAGGTGGAAAGAGACAGCCAACACCTCAAATTGGCCTCTGACCTATACACACACACACACACACACACACACACACACACACACATACACACACACACACACATACACACCATAAATAAATAATTTTACTTGGTTTAATTTTGTGTTAAATCACATAGTAATGAATCATCAAAAATTATTCTTATTTCCCCGAAACTTAAGAAACAAAGATTTAGAAACAGCAGTTTTTTACCCATCAGTCTCTAATTGCCAGCATAATGCTGGCAACTCACTTTTACAAGAAGTACACAAGAAGGGATTTATGAAGATCTAACACATTAAAAATTATATCTTTGTTTTATGAACATAGAAATCCTCTAATTACATTCCAAGGGTTTATTAAAATCTAAATATACTTTTACCAATCAACTACCTCCTGATAAGACATCTTATTCTGTGCTGTAAACACAGATTACAGCTCACCTACGTGGAAGCGACTGAGCCACCCAACTTGGGGAAAAGCAAAAGGTTTCCCAAACTCCCTCTTCATCAGTAAACTAATCAACAAGGCCAGACCAAGTAACTTTATTTAAAATATAAGTAAATATGTTAGTATGTTTTTGTGATAAATATCACGAAAAGCTAAATGTCTCCCAAGGGGTCATGAGACTCAAGCTGGATCAAAATGAGTAGAATCAAATGCTAAGTTAATCACTTTGCAGCTTTTTTAAAATCAAGACTGGATCTACCAGCCCTTGAACTTCGTTTGGAACAAGAAGTGTTGCTGAAATCAGGTTATTTATGAAGACAGGGTGGCCTTCAGTAAATGGTCTGTGTGTGCCTCGAATGCCTTCCAGTGTTTGTCTCCTGTGAATGATTAAGTAGGAGATCCACATGATAATAAAACCAAGTCTATTCCCCACCAAACTTTCTCTGCTTTTTTTTAAAGAGAGAATGAAATCCCTATGTGGGTACAGAATACATGAGCTATTCTAATTCAGCAGCTGATATCCAGCCTTACTTTTCTTATTAATAAGAGGTGGGAAATTCTAAACACTTTATAATATGAAATACAAGCATTGACTGAACTTAGAATAAAAATTTCATGATGCAATTTAATAAAACAGATTTTAACTACCATCTTAAATAATGCAGGCCAAATATAAAAGGAACCACATAAAATTTTTATCTGTTAATTTGATCTGATTTTAAATGTGCGAATTTGGTGGTCCCCAGAAATGTCAAAGTTACCTTTTAAAAAGGGAGCTGCTTTAAGGACTTGCTTCCAGCTAATGATCTACCTGGATGTGAGTACTGAAACCAGCTAAACTGAAACTTAAACCGGAATTTAAGTTACACTGTGGGGAAAGTGGGTTCGGCGTTTCTCAGCCATTCTCTCTGCCAGCTCTTGCCAGATTCTCCCCTAAGAAGGGGTGCGTTCATGGAGAGTAGTCAGGGGAGAGAAGAGATAATGCCATCAGACACAAAGTGAATTAATGTCATTGTGTCATTTCCATTGTCTACTTTCTGACTTCAGTTCTGATGGGGAAGAAATTTCTCCTCTCTGTCTCCCTCACACCGTGTGAGCATGTTAGGTCAGGAAGGTGCTGCTCAGGGAAGCTTCCCTCAGAACAGATTTGGGGATCACCTCTTCGGTTCCCAGGGCGAAGGGTGGCTGTTGGTTTTGTGTAGAGAAGGGGCAAATTCTACAGGAAATACTGGGGAAGGAAGCCCACCGAGGTAACGCTGGGGTTCACTGTGCATGGAAGTGGAAGCTCTGGATGGGGTCCCCTGGGCTTCTCTGCCCACGAGTGGCTTTAGAAAGTGTCCCCATGCGTTCCAGGATCCAAGGGCTTGGGTGGCAGGTTACTCACATAAGGATTCTCTGTGGTGACATTTTGTTTGTGCTCTAACAAATAAAGCTTGCCTGGAGATCAAGTGCAGAGCTAACCACTAGAGGCCAGGCATGGTGGCACATACCTTTAATCCCAGCACTTGGGATCTCAGGCATTTGATCCCAGGACTTGGGAGGCACACACCTTTAATCTCAGCACTTGGGAGGAGGAAACAGGAAGTGATATGGCTGGGCGGAGAGAGAAAGTGATAAGGCGGGAGGAGACAGGAGCTCTGCCCTTTCAGTCTGAGGATTCCTAGAGGTAGGAAGTCTTCCTAGTGGCTGGCTGCTCTGCTTCTCCAGTCTTTCAGCTTCCACCCTGATATCTGATTCCAGGTTTTTATTATTAAGACCCATTAGGATTCGCACTACAATTCTCCACCCCCCACTACCTCTGGGGTGCTGTTCTTCAACCATATTAGCTGGTATCTCTGTCGCTGGTTCATTCAATTCTGTGTCATGGATCCCTGGCCTCATCTAGAAGGGACATTACGATCTTCCCATCCACACCTCTGATTTAAAGAAATAACTCTTCTTCTAGGTCAATTTTTCCCTTAAACAGCTGTGTCTAAACCTAGACTCTCGCCGCCATTCCCATTCTGCTCCTTGGTCCTCCCCCTCGGCATCTGAGTTCTCCCCCTCCACATCTGACTTCTCCCCTCCACAGCTAAGGCCCACCCCCTCCACATCTGAGTTCTCCCAGACTCATAATACTTTTTCTTGGCTCTATCCCATCTCCTCCATCCCTGCTACTCACCATATGCCGTCAGAACTATTTCTGTAGCTGCCTATTGGGAAAACTTCACTCCAAGCCGACCCCCCTCCAAGCATCCCCTTCCCACACAGTTTCCAGACACACTAGGGCCACTTCCAACCCCTGCATCATGCAAAGACCCCCATGCCTAGGGTTCGGCTCTGTGCAATCAGCCCTGGTTCTCCAGAATGTGACCAGACCTTTGTTTGATCCCTGTGGACCACAGCCGCTGGCTTCCCCACCCACACTGTAGTATTGTTATAACATCTTACCTACCTGCCCATAAACTCCTTATGGAAAAATCCTTCCCTGTCTTCTCTGTGATTGTATCACTTAGTTCAGCAGCTGGTACTTACCCAGGCAGTTGGTAAGTACTTGCAGGGTATGTTTATACGTGAGTAGAGGACAAACAATTTGCATGTTGGGTCTAACATTGCTTTTGGTGATTGGAGCATTGTCTTTAAAGGAAAGGTAACTGTTCTAGGGTATTCTCAAAACTACAAAAGCAACACCTGAAGCTGTCCTAAGAAAACCATAGTTTCCCATGAGTCCAGTGTGGGTTTTTTGGGCATGAGCAAAACTACCGACTTCTTGAAGCAGCTATGCTGAGCAGGTCTGCCAGCCATCCAGTTGTGAGACATAAATGTACGCCTGACCATCATGGTAGTGGGGAGAAGCCCAGGGCCCCTGGCCATGGCTTAGTGCAAACTCCAAGCCGACTTGCCCTCTCTTGCAGAGTGGCCATAGCCGTTTGCCTGAGGAAATGTGGTTTAAACACATGCATTCACACACGTATGCAAGATGGTGGAGATTTTCACAGGTGGAGGCATTCAAACAGGAAATAAAAAGGGAAAATAATTGTGAATGAGCTTTTCACTGGGAGGCTTATTATACGTGTGAATTGCTGATTCTTTAGCAACGTGGTAACAGGTGACAAAGAAATTGCCCTTCAAACATGTGGAAAAACACTCTGAGAACACAGCAGATTCACTAAATAAACGTTGCACAATGCCACACATTTAGAGTCACAGAGGGCTGTGTGACCTTCCTGGTCGCCATCCTGTTCATGATTGCTAGCATCAAAAAGACAGCTGCCCAGGGCTGTGTGGGAATCAACTGGCTCCTGCAGCCCACAGGGACCAAGAGAGCAGGGGCCCAGAGCAGGGCAGGCCAGGGTTCTGTCCACCGTCTTCAGGGCAGCCTGGCCTGCACTCTGTCCATCCCTGCCTGCCGCAGCAGGGATCTCACAGTGAGCAGTTATAGTGGCCACACAAGCACACACAGGTAGCAGAATGTGACCCACAGATGCATGCTGTGTCCCAACCCAGCCTTCTGCAGACCCTCCACATTGCCAAAGGTCTCACTCCTTCCTGGGACACTCAGGGGCTGGCCCCAGAGGAGAACCTTCCCTCCAGCGGTGGTTCTGCTTTCGGGCATCGGGAGGAGAGTCATTCGGTTCCAAAACCCCTGCCTGACACACACGCTCTTCTTGATGCCTGCAGACAGGTCCTGATAAACTACTGACCAACAACACAGGCCAGTCTGCGAAGGCAAGTGAAACATGAGACCCAGCAGGATCCTGCTGCTTCCTTCTCCCAAGACACTTGTTCAGTGCAATGGTGATGGAAGACTTTGGATGTCTCCCATCTCTGTGAAAGCCCATATGTAGAAAGTAGTGGGAGCTAAGCAACTTTGTCCTCAAGAGATACTGATCCTGCATCCATATTCCAAGGCATTGCACCCTTCCATCTCTCCATACAGCATGAAGCAGAGAGAGAGCATAATAGCCCTTTCAGACGCTAGTTGGGATATAACTCTCATATCCTGCTGGTTGTATGAGGATGTCAAAGCCAAACCTGTGTAAGGATGACATACAAAGATGCTGACATCCCAGCCCATGGCAGTTGTCAAGGTCATCCCTAGAGGGCTGCAACTTCTGATATTTCAAGGCCTTATATTGCCAACGTATCTCTCTATTAATATGACACTGGGGTGTGAAAGGGATTGTAAGAAGTATAAATGACCTCTGAACACCACAAAGAGAATGCAACTACATGCCCAGTGTGTCTCCTATTTTGGCCCACATGCTGTGAGAGTTATTGTCAGCTACACCATGAGAGAAGGGCTGTCGCTGGTGTCATTTCCGTTTATTTATTTAATTCTAGCATGTAAGGCCAGAGCTCAATTTCTCATCTGGACGGTGATAGCCTTCTAGAAATAGCTGTAAAGAAGCCCTGTTATGGTTTGAGTGAGACATGTCATCCATAGACTTTTGTGTTTCAATACTTGGTTCCAAGCGGGTAGCTGTTGAGACCTTTGGGAGGTGGAGCCTCCTGGAGGAAGTTTGTCACTGTGGGGTGGACTGTGAGGTGAGGTAGGCTCTAAACTCTCAATGTCCACCCCACAGTGACAAATGTGAGCTCTCAGCTTCCTGCCTACCTGTTGCCATACTGTCCTGATCACCATGGACTTTCCCTATGGAAAGAGAAGCTAACTAAACTCTTCCTTAAGTTGCTTTTGGTCAAGGTATTTTATCACATTTTAAAAAAACAAAAAAGAAGCACAATTGCCCTTCTTTCTTTCTGTTATAACTTCATTTTTGTAAACCTTTTAGTATATAGAAAGAAACAGGAAAATGGCATGCAAACAGGAGTATGTACATGAATATGGAGTTACTATAATACAGACTCAGTACACATGAATGAATTCTCTGATGTTTTATTTGTTTTCTTTGCTAATTGCTTTGGGTTGTTTTCTTGTTTTCAAGTAGGAGACTGGGAATATCTGGCTGGCATCTCAAACAACAACAAACTTTTTTATTTTATACTTTTTTATTTGAATTTATTTTTTTGAGAATCTCAATCTTGTACATACTGTATTTACATTGGTTCTCCCCTCCAAATTCTTCCACGTCCTACCCCACACTGTCTTGAATTTGTAGCCTCATCTTCTATAATTATTATGGTTTTGTGTGTGTGTGTACGTGTGTGCATGTGTGTGTATGTGTGCATGTGCGTGTGTGTATATGTGTACATGTGTGCATGTGCGTGCATGTGTATGTGTGCATGTGTGCATGTGTGTATGTGTACGTGTGCATGTGTGTATGTGTGCATGTGCATGTGTGTGTGCATGTGTATGTGTGTGTACATGTGTGCGTGCATGTGTATGGGTGTATGTGTGCATGTGTGTGTATGTGTGCATGTGTGTGTGTGTGCGTGTGTATCCTTCTGAATTCACTTAATGTTACTCTTACATACATGGGTTTAAAGCTGACCACTTGGGACTGGCAAATCTATCAGAGGTGTCTCCCTAAAGAAAACTGGTTATCTCGTCCTTAGCTATACCTTTTCATCTGAGGATGGGCCTTGTAAAATTTCCCTGTTCTTGTTGGCATGTTGGCTGGTGTGGTCCTTGTACAGGTCTTGTTTAGGCATTTCATGGGTGTAGCTTATTCTATCTGGAAGATGCTATCTCACAAAAACCTCCAAATCCTCTGGCATTTCTGCCCCCTCTGCAAGGATATTCCCTGAGCCTTAGACGTTGGGGTCAGTTGTGGCTACACCAGCTGGGGCTGGTCGCCCCATGGTCATCTGTTCACTACATTTAGAGCGCTTGGGGATCTCTGTAGTAGCTTCCATCTGCTGCAAAAAGAAGCCTGTTTGAGAAGAGTGAGGGTATGATGGTAAGACTTTAGAATACGGTTAGAAGCTATAGTGATTTAGGAAAATGCCAGTGTGGGTTCTCCTCTCAAGTATGTGGCCTCTCCAGCCATGGGTAATTGGCTGGATTTTACAGGCATGAGTTCCCTCCTATGGAGCAGGCCTTAAATCCGATTCCATAGCTATCGGTTAGCCCCGTGATGTAAGTGCCACGATTGCACCATTGGGTATACACGGCCAGGCCAGTCATTGTTGTGCTTCTCAGGCTCAATGTCTGGGTAGGACTACGGATTGTTCCTCTCCCTTGGCAACTTCACCTTCCAGGACTATGAGAGCTAACCTTGTGGGGAGGGGGTCGGTATTCCAGGTCAGAACCAGCTCAGTTCCTCCAAGTTCTGCATATAGAGTGTGTGGCATCATTACCAGTAGGCTCTTAACTTTGAGTTCTGGGCATCAACCACAGTTGATGGCGATGATCTGTACTGTTGGGGAGGCCTCTTAGATCGCCCTCACCAACAACTCAAAGGGAGGTTGCTATTGTTCCTTATTGGAATTTGTGTTGGATCCTTTATGGATCTTGTGGGGAGGGTGTTATCACTCCATCTGGTATAATTCCATTTAAACTATATACCCAATTGAGATACTGTGGGGGTAAAGGACAGACCCTGTGTCTAACGTACTATACTCCATAAAGGCTCTCAATTATTTCTGTTACCTAACTATTAGCACTGACAACTGTTACATGAAGGAGTCGGTGAATGAATATACAATTCTGTGTCCATGGTATAAACACCGTGCTCACATTTACCTTGTTATTAGAGACTTACTCTAACATTTCACTTGCATATCTGTGGTGATAGATGTGTCCTGTTTCACTGTAGACAGCAATTGGTAGCAGATTTTTTTTTTTAATTTATACCGAAATATAGTAAAACTCTGCTTCCTGTCTTTCCAAATGCCGGCATATTTCATAAGCTAAATCAACTAGGAAATGCTTATGGGGCCAGGCAGTTAGGGCTGAGGCACAGCCAGGCTAGAAGACGCTCTCACCACGGTGTTCAGGTTCTGGAAGCAAACGCCATGTGGGAGGCGTCGGGAAAAGCGAATTGTTGTTCACACCTCAGCTTTGATTTGGAGGCACCTGTGAGAGAAAATGCCTCTCTCTCTCAGTACTTGCTGGTTATTTTATTTCCAGAAAACACGCTTGTTATTTTAGCTGAGGTAATTGCCTGAGCTCCGGGGGATGATTTGTCATAAATGAACAGTGACATCTACAGGTAGACCAGAGTAACATGTATCGTGAAAAAAAAAAAAAAATGACTGTTCTCAGTTGTCTGGGTAGGACCCCAAAAATAATGTCACTTGTTTTTATTTCAGAGAGTAAAGAGCAACATCCGAGTTGGAAAAAAAAAAAAAAAAACAATCAAACCACAGAGAGGCAGACAGAGTCCATTTCTGAACAAAGGGAGTTCTTTTCTCCTCTAAATTCCTGGGGTTTCTGACAAATCAGCTTGTCTGTTCAGGCGCTTCCGCACGAGCACCATATGAGAGTGTTGGCTTCCGCCTGCTTTTCTTCTCTGCTTTGATTAACCAGATCGGCCGAGGCTGCTCCAAACACACTGTTCATCTAACCATTTACATAGCAATATTTCCAAAGTTAATCTCCTGTTCTGCTTCTGCGGCTTTGTGATTTAAAGGTTGTTATCGATCTGTTCAATGTCGTCTCAGAATGGCATTGGCAGCTCAGAATCCACCCCCCACACAGGCTGCTCAGTTAGAATAAGCTGGTCTAGACACCGTGGATACTCCACTGACCACACACTAGTCTCATTATCACCCTCTGCCCATGAAGTTGACCAGATCCCATGAGCGATGGCTGCAGTCCCCAGAGTTTCTGAGGTCCCTGATAGGTCACTGATGTCCATCTGGATCAAACTTTGTAGCTAGATTGAGGATAGAAAGCAGGAATTCTCTCTGTCCTCTGGCTAAGCTTTGCTTAGGGCCCTATGCCTGGGGAACTGATTGCCCAGACATTCATCCAATAAGTCTAGCTGTTAAAAGCCAGAGGCTGGGGAAATGGTTGATTGACAGACAAGGTCCCCAACACGTAGAAGTTGGTTTACCTGAGTGTCCTCATTGGCAAATGGCCATGACTGCAGCTTTCTTATGCCTGCAGGAAATAAGAGCCTAAGCAACCCCCAACCCAATGCCTGGGGAGCAAAATAGCTTCCTTTTCTCTCCTTCTTCTTGGGGACAAATTCCATCCTCAGCATTGCATGAGAAGGTAAATGCATGTTCTTTAAGTCATGGGTTGAAATGTGGTCATGAAGCTCTTAGATGGCTTTTATAGGGCAAACCTAGTTGTCATCAAAACTGTGGACCAGCAGGCACAATCCGTCCCTCTGGACTGGGGTCAGGAGAGGAGGCAATGAGTCCCTGGCTCCATGGGTTGGATGTGAGTGAGCAAGCCGCACCCCACTCCTTCCTAGGCTCGCCCCTCTCCAGAGTTTCTTCTTGGCTCTTCCCTTCCCACTCTCTTTAGCTACGTCTCCTACAGATGTGGCTTCCAGTGCCAAACGTCCCATTCATCTCTGCCTCATGTCCAACATATGCTATACATATTGATAGGCAAGACCTTTAAAAGATGAACCCTGGCAGAAGAGGGTGGTGCCTGTCAGCATGATAGCATACCCCATCAGAATACACATAACATCAAAAACCTCACCCACAGCCTCGGCCAGACCATGGATGCTTCATTTCAGTGGGATAATGAGAGGACCGGGGCAGAAGCAATCTGATCACCTCCCTTCTTGCTCATGTCCACTAAACCACTAGCTGATAGGCAGCATGTGGCTTTATTGTCATGAGCAGACACGGGAGAAAGCAGACTGCAGTGGACAGAGAGGTCACACTAAGGGAGCTGGTCTCTGTAATTGTATGTGTCAGGATGCCTAGGTGTGAGCTTGGCAGGCCAACAGCTCATGGCTAGTCACTGGTAACCTTAGAGAGTTCTTCAGTATCTCTTACCTTATCTGTTCAGCCAACCCATCCTTGCTGGGTACCATCCACACACCTGGTACTGGTTCTCAAATGCAGTTGAGATGCATTGGTGATCCAAAGAACCAGATACCACTGCCCCCTGGTGTTCACTCTGCACCAGTAGGAATGGACACAGGACAGAAAGCCAGCCGGGTAATGACCGACTAGGCCGGGCAGACCAAGACTGAGAAGGACAAGAAGTGGCTGTCTCAGACTTTGTGCACCATTGGTCAGCTGAAGTCACTCAGTTCCACTGCCCTGGTGTGAAAGCAGTCACAGACAACTCCAACCAGAGTGGCTGTGTCCCGAGGGAACATTAAGGAGTTCTTCCGGTACTACTGGATGACCAGTGTGGAAAAGAACAAAAGTGTGGGGTGGGGGGGGAGCAGCACTGAGATGGGAAAGGAGAGGCAAACCCAGCAGGAAACCTGTGAACACAGCAGGCTGTACAAGTGCAGCTGGAGCACAGCTGGAGCACAGCTGGAGTGCAGCTGGAGCGCAGCTGGGCAGGGGGAGGACTTGCCAGTGGCACCTACAGAACTCCAGGACATTCCTAGCTAAGGAGTGTCAGGGTACAGCCCAGGCCACAGTTGAGTGCACAGAACACTTTAGCTAAAGGAGATGTCAAGGGACAGGAACACAGAGCAGTGTTGTTTGTAACAAAATCTCGATTGTTCAGTTTTTTTCAATGAAGACTCGGGAGCCAGATGCTGAGGTCAAAGCCTGCTGGCTCAAAGAGGCAGAGAAATCCCAAAGCTTACCTTCCTCCTCTGCCGTTGTCCCAGAAGCCCCCTTCTCTCATACCTTCTCAAACAAACAACCAAAACCCTAAACTGAATGCCCCCCCAAATTCTATTTCCTGTGCATCCTCTCTCCATCCTCCTGAGTCCCTCTTACTCTCTATGGTTTTTCCTTAATAATCCTATGTTCACTTCCCATCAGCTGGTTACTTGCTCCGCCTCTCAACCTATCGTTGACATTAACTAATCCTGTTTATAATATTCAAGCAGGAAGTTCTTGGACTAAAGATGTGTGCTAGGGGCTGAGCCACACCACAACTAGAAACAGGGGTTTTTTCCAGTAAATAACACAGTTTTGGGGTTCACAGTGAGGTCACATATCCTGCAGCAGAGCAGAGGCTGGCAAGACTCTGTCACTGAGTGCCGGAGCCCCAGGAGCCCCAGCACAGAGAAGTCATCACCGGAAAGTCCTGTCTGGCTGCTCCAAGGGAAAGATGAGGGGCGGGGCTGGACATTGGGAGACACCAGGGCAAGCAATGACTGTGGCTCATACCTGAGAGAAGCAGCATTTCCAGAAGATTCCACAAGTAAAGGAGTTGACGTATCACTGGGTGACCTCATGTACAGCCTCAGAGAACGTAGAGTCAGAGGGCCTGTAGTTTGAAGCTCTGTATTACTCTGTAATGGCTCAGGACAGGGCTGAGTACTGAACGACTACATCCTCACTGCCCACAGTAGTGGTGGTGATCAAGTCATTCTAGCTCGGATTTGGGCCTTAACTGAGTAGATTTCTAACTAGGTTATCGTGTTAAGGTCCACAAGCTCTAAGTTCTAGTCTCCACATCTGGGACCAGTGATATGGCTCAGAGAGTACAAGATGCTTGCTGCCAAGCCCAGCAACCTTTAGTTCAATCCCCAGAACCACATGGTCGGAGAGAACCAATCCCTAAAGGTTATCCTCTGACTTCTACATACATGTCATGGCACACATGCATCACATAAGAGGGCCACACATAACCAATAAATATCTATTCAAAAATCCTCCCCATCCAGGAAATGAGTTTAAGAATAAAAATAAGATCCACCCACATGAATGACAGCTGCAAGGAACCAGTCAGGCTTTGCTGATAGCCTCATCACCCACATGCTTCTCAGGTGTTGTTCGGTTGAGTTCATTACCCATGTTCTCCTCCAGCTTTTTGAGCCACCTTGTCCTAAAGTTAGACCACAAAGTCCTTCATTATCCTCAGGTTATAAGAAACAGACAACATGGTGGCTTCCATTGTCCTGGCCCATTAAGTGACAGTCTCTGTGACCCCTCCCTCAGGGCAACTACCATCTATGTTAGAATAAAGAAGGAAGTGAGAGATTCACATTTTGGCTCCCTCTCATAATGAGCCTAACCTCCTGTGAATGATGAGAGTATTTAAAATGAGACCCATTAACTTCCCACTTAATGTATACTATAGTCTGTCAACTAAAGACCTCCCCACTGACCCCCGGTGTCCCACTCTGCAGAAATCAGCATCACCTGGTGGAGGGTAATTTGTCTTTTATACCTGTTGAGACTTGGGCTTCAACAAGAGAAAAATGACTTTTTCCATTAAAAAAATAATAATAATACAGAGGGAGAATTAGGGTTTCTACTGAGACATCATGACCATGGCAACTCTTATAAAGGAAAATATTTAACTGGGGCTGGCTTACAGTTTCAAATATTTGATCCATTATCACCATGGTGCTGGCAAAGGACCTGAGAGTTCTATATCTTGATCCACAGGTGACAGGAAGTGAACTGTGGCCCACACTGGGTATAGCTTGAGCAAATGAGACCTCAAAGCCCGCCCCCACAGTGACACACTTCCTCCAACAAGGCCACACCTCCTAATAGAATAGTGCCTCTCTCTATAGGCCCAGCATTCAAACACTTGAGTCTATGGGAGCCATACCTGTTCAAACCACCACAGAGGGAGGGAGAAACTAAGAAGTTTTAAATAATAATAAACCTCATCTGCATACTATGAAATGACTATGAAATACTGAGAAAGCAGCTGGACGGAAGGCTAAACCTCACGTTACCTGCCTTCTTCTGCTCCTTGAAGGTAACCCTCGGCCACAAAGCTGGAAGTTAATACATCTTTATGAAGCCAGCATCCTGATGAGATTTCAGCATCCAGTACTTTGGTCCAGGCAAGGGAAGGGGGAGCACTTGGTCGCAGTGATTGGCAGCAGAAGCTGCGAATGGCTGTCAGGGGCCCTCCAGGCAGTCCCGAGCTCAGGCCTTTGCTATCTAAACAGACCCTGGAGAGCCAGGACCACCCACAGAGTTCCCCAGCAGCCACCACTGGCCACCTGACTTGACAAAGAGAACACTGAATGCTTCAGGCCTAAGACAAAGTGTCATCAGGGAAGGGATGTGAGGCTGCAAGCCTGGGACACTAGCAGCTGCCCCGGCCACTTGTCCCGGATGTGGCCCCTGGCTCCACTCCCACAGGGATCGGAAGCGGAATGAACTGTGTGCGCTCCTGAGAACCACTTGCAGACAAGAGGGAGAATGTGCAAATTAAAACCAACCCTGTGAAGTCCTACCTCCCTTCCCCTTCCTCCCAGGCCAGAAAATGAGATGGCGAGGATCAACTTTCCTCTCCTCCGGCCTCGCTTCTCAGGCCCCATCCCTTCATGGAAACTTGTCTCCTCCTCTGCTTCATCTCCTGCCACAGACTCCTCTTAGGACAGCAGGAAAGGAAGGAGCGGAGGGGACACAGGAGGACCACCCTGTCTGCCTTCACATTGGAAATGTTTCTCTCTCTTCTAAGGAGGTTTTCCTTTTTAATTAAAAAAAAAAAAATGCTTTTGTGAATTAACGTGCAAATCCACATCTCCTTTGTCTGGTACTATCCTGGTCTCCAGGAATGACTACACAACTTTTTTCTCAGCTTGGCTGGTGGGGAATGCTAAACCCAGAAGGTCCCTGGCCTTTCCTGGGTGGCCAGGCTACCGGTAGCCTGGAGAGCCTCCCAACCTCCCTTTCCCACTCCTGAATCCGAAGTCTTTCTCAGACAACCCTGGTGCCCACTTCAGCTGTTCATTTTTCTGCCTGCTCTGAGCCCCCGTCATTCCCATCTTCTCCCTTGGGTATCCCGTCAGTTTCCCACCCTGGCTTGTAGCCCCCAGAGCAAGGTGCCTGGACCTTCTTCTATGTTGCATCCACTAGCTTGTGTTGATAGAGCGGTTGTTAAATTTTCCCTTCCTTGTTGTATATGTCAAGCTTAAATCACCTGATGAAAGGCAGACAAGGGGAAGTGGAGGCAGAAACCTGGCAGTGGAATAGGGAGTCCATAAGTGACAGAACCTTCCACGCTATGCCCTGGAGGATGCTGTCCAGCAACTCAGTAATTGCCACAAATAAGTCAGAAAGGTACTGCTGGCCTCATTTATAGGCTCCCTTCCCATTGGTGTTGTATAAGGATTTGGAAAGGTTCTTACAGCTTCCAAAGAAGTTACACTCAGGGCTGGAGAGATGGCTCAGTGGTTAAAGGCATGGGCTGCTCTCCCAGAGGACCTGGGTTCGATTCCCAGCACCCATGTGGCAGCTCAGAGCCATGTATAACTCCAGTTCTAAGGGATCTGACACCCTCCTGTGGCCTCCAAAGGCACCAGGCACTCATGTGGTCCACAGACATGCAGACAGGCAAAAGATCCATATACACACAATCAATAAAAGTTAATAAAAGGGTCAAACAGCCAGGGTTCTACTCTGCTCCTGAAGTATTCTAGGACAGACATTGGGAGGACAGGGGAAAACTGTCTGTCTGCCTGTCTGATCCCCATTCAGTCTCCAGCTGAAGTCAGAGAGATGCATAGTTGAGGCTTCATAAGCCTGTGTGGGATAAACGCGTGAGCGAGCCACATGTTGGTCTCAGCTCTGCTGTCACCATGGTACCCAGATTCTCTGACGCGGGGAGGGTCTCATCAGAGGAAATGCATCTCGCTTCAAAACGAGAGCAGCGCTTGCAGGTATCCTGGAAAACCCACCCTGGTTTGGATTGTTGCTTCAGCGCCAACTTATCGACCTGCACAATAAAGTAAGGGAGGGAGGCAGGATGGGCATCCTTCCGTCAGGGACGGAAAGGGCATCAGGATGGGCCTCCGCTTTGCAGTCAGAACGTGTAAACATCCTCATCCCGTCACGTCCCTTCCTGCTGTCCTGAGTGGGTGGGAAATCACATTGTTTGTTTTAGGAGATCTCGAATCCTTCTGAGGCTTCAACATTCTCTCTGTGCTTGAGACAGCTGCCAGTGGTGCCTGCTCCTCCTCCTCCCCCTCCCCCGTCAGCACCGAATCCTCTTCACCGATTTCTTCCCCACCTTCTGTACAGCGGCCCCCTCCCCATCTGCTTCCTCAGAATGCTCCGTATGGCCCACACTGAGAGCCAGGAGCTCGGCAGCTGGGGGCCGGCGGTGCAGGCTGGAGAGCTCCATCAACAGCAGCCACGGGCTCGCAGTTGATCTAGAGGACACTAAGCTTTGCAGAGGGCTGAGCACAGCTCTCTCACAGCGAGACTGCTCTTACCGGACTGAGAAATGACCGGGGTGTCATAGGCGAGGGCAGGGCTCAGGTTATAGCCGCACTGGCTGCTGCTCCCACACACGAGCGGGAAGAGGATACGGCAGCTGCCTCTTCTGGAACAAGGCCAGCAGCTGAGGCCCGCTGCTGCCACCCCGCTCGCAGGCGCACCTCTGGATGCCCCGTGCTGCTCATCTGCACACGCCAGTTGTGCCAACATCTTCCCGATCCTCCCCTCCAAGGGCAGCAGGCACGGGTGTGCCAAGTCACTGCCTCAGCTGGCCTCCAGCTTGCTCAGAGCCCCACACCTAAGATCTTTCCCATCCTGGCACAAGAAAGAGAAAAGGTCACGGGTGGCCAGCTTAGCTTTCTTATTTGTGATACACACATGACAGAATTTAATCTTCCCGTTGCAAATGCTCACAAAATAGGTGGGTTTTTTTTTTTTTTCCAGTTCTGCCTCACAGCTGAGAAGCAGGACGTGGTAAACTTTATGAGAATGGATCTGCTACTCAGATTTATATAGACACATAGCCATTCTATTGATCAGACTCTGCTGGGAAGGGAAAAAAATCCTAGTAGTGAAGAGCAGGGAGACAGCTGCGGGAGGCTCCTGTTTCTATACCTGGTGCGAAAAGTAGGGTGTGGTGATGTCCAGACTGGAGAGAACCAGGCTTGTAGCCTGTGGTTTCGAAGGGGGATTTGAATTGACATGTGTGAATGTGTTTGTGTTCACGTGTGTGCACATGTGTACTGAGTTCACGGAACAGCATTGGGTCCTGTTGCTCCTATCGTACTGTCTACTTTGTTTTCTGTTTTTTTTGAGACAGGATCTTTCCTTGGCGTGGGGGCTCATTGACCAGCAGGCACCAGAACTCTGTCTGTGTCTGCCTCCTCTATCCTGGGATTAAAAGCACAGTGGCTTTTTGAGTGTGTATGTAGGGACCGAACTCGGGTCCTTACACTTGCCCGGCAAGCACTTTTTAGACTCACCCATCTCCATAACCCACGTTTTAAAGTTTTATTCTGCAAGTGGTTACATAGCGCAAAACATCACACTAAAGGTTTTCTCTCCATGGCACAGTGATAGCCATATATGGGTCCGTCACATCTTCTGATAGCTTAAAAATATCCAGCAGGGTCACCATTTCCCTGTGAATTTGCTGGGCTCCCAGTGCAAAAATCACTCATCTGTGCCCTTGGAAAGGGCCGCACTAGGACTGGGTCTTTCCTTCCCCCCACCCCCCAACTGTCGTTAATCTCTTAGCATCAACACACTGCGTATTTGTGTGCCATTTGGTAATTTGGACTTGAAGATTGTACTCTGAGAGCCATATGGCCATTACAAGCTGGCATAGAAGAGGATACTTAAGGACCGAACAGTCTCAAATGGTCTGTCCAAAATGCTTGTACTCCAGACAAGTCTTCCCAGCCATAGCATTTGGAAAACAGACTTCATTCATGCTGCATCTGTGGGGTTTGTGTGCATGTGACCTGATTCTTAGGGTCAAGTGCAAATGAGCAAAGGCCATCCCATTCTGGGGATGATTACTTTAGCCAATTTCTAGCATTTTTTATACATTTATTTTTCATTCATCCATTCATTTAAGACAGAGTCCAGTGTATCTCAGGCTGGTCTGGAGCTTGTGCTATGGTCAAGTATGACCTTGAACTTCTGATTCTCTTGCTTCTGCCCCCCCCCGCCCCCAGCCCCCCCCCAAGTCCTGGGATTACAGACATTCACCACCATGCCCAGTTGATTCATTGCTGGGAATCCAGCCCAGAAAGGGCTCTGTGCATGCTCGGCAAGCACTCTACTGACTGAGCTACATTCCCCAGCCCCTAATATCTCCTTTTCATAAAGTGTTGGAAAGAGCTTTCATTGCACATGGAACCTCCAGTGTCTTTTTTAACACCCGTGAATGATTTCAAGTGACATTATATGGAGACAAAATGGATCCTGCGGACACTTGCACCAGGCATTCCAATACCGCCCTTTCTTCCCCTCCGAGCTCTGCTGCATCCTCTCTGCTCTGTGCTGTGCATCGCTCCCAGCATTGCTGATCTGAAGCTCACACACATATGTGGCCAGCTGCCCACGGGCCATTCTGGGCCCAAGAACCAGCCTAAGGATTCATCCATAACACCTTAACTAAATGAAAAGTACAGGAGGTTTTGTTATTACAGAAGCAACCCTTGCTCTTCAAGCAGTGTCAGAAACCATAGAGAAACACAAGGGGACATAGAGACATCAACCCTGCTCCCACTTTCATGGGCTGGACCTTGTACCGCACAGTATTTTTACCACTCTCCTCCCCCTTGATAAGATCACATACAAGTTTATATTTCTCTCAGTCCGTGATTAATAGCAGTCCATAATGAGGATGTGCCATAATTTGCTGAAGTAATTCATCTTACAGAATGGTGGTCATTATCCTGTGGCCTAATTTTTACATCTCTGATTTTATTTTTCTCTAGAAAGAAAAATGAGCTTTTTCCTTTTTCTTGTCAAGCCGTTATTAAAAGTCCCTTTTATAGTAACATCACTGTAGAATGAAGCCATCCCTATCCTGTTACATGGCCTCACAGACAACAAGTGAGTACAGACCCTCTGGCCACAACAGTGCGGTCTGGACCCTTCCTGGGATCCTTCATTCCTCACTTATGCCAAGTGACAAGTTTGATTTCTTATTCAAAGAGCCAGTACATTTCCATAGTTCCAAACAACTAATAATTACCATTGGCATAATTCTTAGAAAATGGCTTTCCTCTGAAGTTCTTTTTTCATTATTTCATACTTGTGTTTTAATTTTTCAGTAAAGTACTAAAGGGATGCAAACCCCAGATTAGACAATCTCCACGATGCTAAAAGTCAGAGAATACCTGGAAGGCAGCACCAGCATGTCAACAGTGCCAGCTGCCTTTCCAAGCCCTAACAGCCGAGCTCGGCCTCCCATCCTCACCAGGAATGAGAGAGGCAAATTCACATTCAGAAAATGGAGACTTGTTCAAGGGCACTCACGCTGGGAAGAGGAGTCAAGAGGTTCAGTGATCCCCTCAGTCCGCCTTTTTGGTGCGAACATGAGATTTAGGTTTAAACGGAGGGCAAGAGGTGTGCACAAACCATCCTTGTCAAGCTATGACCCCACCCATCTCAGCTCCAGCATTTCTCACACATTGTCACACTGTATAGAAGCTCTCAGAATGACAGGTGGCCCCTCTGGCTGGCAGCAGGACTTCAGCCTGTGAGACTCCCGGGGAAATTCCCGTTTCTTAGGCTCCATTGTTTCAGAACTCTAAGAGCTAAAGAAAGGGGCATATGGAATTCCTCCTTCTTGCCTGGGTGGTTACTTCCCAGTGATGGTGTGGTCAGTTGACATCATAATTCACTGTCTGGAAGGAATCACAGACTTGCAAATTCTGGACCGCTTGACTGATGCTGGATTAAGCAGAGAATGCATGCTGCCAGAGTAGAGCAGAGAGCTGGGTTAGGGGAGTTAGGGACCACCTCTCAACCATCCCGCGCTGCCAAGAGTCTACATTTCGTTTGGGCCAGTACTGATTAAGAGCCAGTTTTGCTGTGCTCTGTCAGGCATTTCACTGAAACCCTGTTCTCCTTGAGATTATAAAGAGTAACTAAAGGTCCTGTTCAAAGGGACGAGAGTCCCTACCAAGGCACAGTGAGTCCAGCAATGGAAAGTGTTTTATTTACTGAACGAGCAACTCCTCTCTCCGAAAGAACTCGGAAGCTCCATCTCACATTTTAGATGGATTTGTATCTGACACATGCCAATAGAGACATGCATGAGCTTCAGGCCACGAGCTCATTATGATCCACAGGTCCTACAGACAAAATGTAGGAGGTCATGAGGGTCAGCCCATGCACTCACCTCCACCACTGTTAGTTGGTATGTTCCCAGTGCTGAGCTCATATAAGATATGTTTATATTATGATTTATTATTATTATTATTATTATTATTATTATTATTATTATTACATTTTGTTTTTTCAAGACAGGGTTTCTTTCTGTGGTTCTGACAGGGATGTCCTGGAACTCCCTATAGGCCAGACTAACAAACTCAGAGATCCACCTGCTTTTTTAGCCTCCCTGGGATTAAAGGCATATGCCTGACTAAGATAAGATAAGAAAGCATACTTTTTTCGGAATTAAAAGACCCAAATCCCACTTGTTCATCTGGTGTCTGAACTGCCACTGTGGTCAGGAATGGCATCCTGACTCTCCAGCCCCACCTTTTCATTCACCTACAGAAGAATGCACAGGAGCCCCACGTGGCCGTGCGTGCTTATGGGTTCCCTATCCTGTGTATGGCCCCCAGAGGCCAGCAAGAAAGCCGAGAGTCACCAACCCACTTCCAAGCTAAGGGACTTAATAGCTGCTACAGCTGCCACCCCTTGAGGCATAGGTGTCTGAGAACATGATGACGAATGATAACCCGTGAATTTAACCCAGATCCCACTGTGAATCTTACCATTGTATGACCAAGCCTGTTCTGACCATTTGTTGTTTGTTCTTGGCTTATAGTAAAGACCCGTGAGATGTTTGAAGGTATAAATCAGTATTCAGGCTAAATAGCCCTGGACCTGGAGGAGATGGGGAAAAGCAATTTTTATCACTTAGTCAATCTCCCTACCTTCAGTGGGGATGAAAACTAATAAACATACCTCAAGACCATCCCCATGGGAGAAGAATTAATTCAACATGTCTTAAGATTCCATACTTTCTGGCTAGAATTTCACCCCAGTATTTACAGCTGTGCACTCTTGTAAGGAGTTTGGGTTTGGGAGAGGGTTATGGTTTCTCTGCAGCAAATAAAAGGGAAGTGTGCCTGTCTGCACCATGTGGTGACTTATTTGAACAAGTGTCACCGTCCTCAGAAACAGAGCCTCCTGAAGACAAATAATTTATTTGAACTCACAGTGCTATAGAGTGAGTGATGGGCACCATGATACGTTTCCCTGCACTTGCAGACAGAATCCTAGGAATAAGAATCTGGACGTGGGGAACAAATGTGGAAATCCTAATAGTTTTACAGCTTAATGCCGAACCTTAATTATAATTTACCGGTGCCTTTGGGGTCATTGACAGGACAAACTAGTACAGGATCCAGTAAAGCCCCTGGACACTAACCACCTTGGTCCCCTTTGTGGGGCTTCCTGTTTTCATCCACTTGACCTTGTTTTCCCATCATGACCCCAGTGTCACCTAGGCTGTGGGACGAGGGCAGACCTGATTATGGAGGTTCCTGTTTACATGCTCAATCTACTCCTCCCTTCCTACTTTACTAAAACTTAGTAAACCTCTCCCCAGGGACTAGCCCTGTATGGCAGCACTCAGGACACACAGTTGAGTATCAGGGACCGTGAATCCAGCAGAAACAATGGGTGAGAAAACACTGCACACTGAGTGCTGGGACTTGGGGTCAGGAAGATCCGAGGTGGCAGGAGTGTGTAAGAGATACATCAAGCCCAAGCTTGGGTTCAGGGGCTCTTGTGGTTTCAATGTATGTGAAATGTTTGGTCTCCAACTGGTGATGTCTATCTAACATGGCTGTAGAACCTTCGGGGGTGGATCTCTGTGGCTGTGCTTCACTGAAGAACAGACTTCCTCTTGGGTCATTTACACCAAGAGCAAGCCAGCCACTCATTGTTCTGTCTACTTCTCTCATGATCTCCCCAGCCAAGGGGCATAACATATGGCATGGGGATAAAAATGCTAACTTGGTCTTAAAGAATCTTTTACCAAATTTCTGTAAGAGACAGTCACTCTATTGACCCAGAACATCACTCAAAAACAGAAACAGAAATTATCTACCCAAAACCACAAGCTGTTGCCAACATTCATGACAGTTGCTTTCAACCTTGTTGCTTACAAGAAATGACATATTTAACTGCTCTCTCTCTCTCTCTCTCTCTCTCTCTCTCTCTGTGTGTGTGTGTGTGTGTGTGTGTTTCTCTGTCTTTCTGTCTCTGTCTGTCTCTCTCTTCCCCTCTCTGTCTCTCTGTTTCTCTGTCTCTCTGTCTCTGTCTGTCTCTCTCTGTCTCTGTCTCTCTCTGTCTCTGTCTCTCTGTCTCTGTCTCTCTCTGTCTCTCTCTGTCTCTCTCTCTCTCTCTCTCTCTCTCTCTCTCTCTCACACACACACACACACACACACACACACACCCCACACTGTTCTGAGCCAGGGACATGAAAGAGTCACAAAGGGAAGAGGGTAATATACTTTAAGATCGAAGCTTGTAAAAAGTGAATTAGATGGGGAGTCCATGACATAGTAAGATTGTTTACTTCATTTCTTAAAGATAGGTTAAATTTAAATGGGTTGAGTCCACAGTAGGGAAAGAAATTGAGCACATAGTTTTAAGTGATCTCAAAGCATATTATTAACTTGTTTGCAAGGTTGGGCAAAAGTTCAGTTTTGGAAGGAGAGTATTTCTAGAAATTTTTTAGAAAGCCACTGCTTAGAGGAAGTGAGGTGCTGAGGGTGGGTCTTGGGTTTTATCACCTCCCCTTACTTCCTGTCTACTCTCAGCTTCCTGCTCCTGCTGCTGTGTCTCCATCTCTGTGAGGGACTGTGTACCCTCAAACTGTAAGCCAAAATAAACCTTTTCTCCCTGAAGTCGCTCCTTGTCAGATAACTGATCACGGCAATGAGAAGAATAAGAAATATAGGAGAGTTGGACTAAACAGGGTCCTCACTGAGATCTACAGCCCTTGTCACAATCAGCTGTGCAGCTCCATAGTTCAGGACGGAGGATGCGGGTGTGACATCCAGACAGAGTCACCCAGGGAAGTCTGCCCCTTCCTCCCGCACTCTTTGTGACCAATCCAGAGACTCTCTAGGGGCCTCGTGGACCCCAGCAGGCTGTGCCCCCAACCGAAGAAGAAGAAGAAGAAGAAGAAGAAGAAGAAGAAGAAGAAGAAGAAGAAGAAGAAGAAGAAGAAGAAGAAGAAGAAAAACCACTCTGTAGTGAGCACTGCCAATTTCCTGCCCTTGTGTGCTGGGCCCAAAAAAAGTATCAGTAGGTAGGCACTAACTACTCGGATGGCGTTTCACTCACTCACCTGAGAGCCACAGTTATCTTCTGAGCGCTCAACCTCATGCTCCTTAGCTGTCACTTCATTAGTTTGTTTCCAGTCCCTTAGCAAAGCAATAAAGTTGGAAGAGAAAGAGAAACTTAGGCATGTGTGAGGGACGGGGAGAAGAATCTTGCAAGTCTAGGTTTTAGTTTATAATTTAGTGCAACACCTGCAAGTTGGCAGTACTATTGGAAGATAACATTATTCATTCCTGCAGGTCATGGAGGCATTTGGCTTCCTCCCCTGCTCCTGACCCCCAGGCAAGTTTTATCTTGTGCTAACAGGCTTCCAGGGGAGTCCTCCAGCCTGGCGATGGGCCGCCACAGGAATCAGCTCCATAAGTGTGCTTGGATTTGTGCATTGTCTGCAGTCAAGGCAGAGATGCCTATCAGGAAGACGGAGCAGAAGGTCCCACCTTTATTAAGCAGCCATAGCCAGGAGGCTCCTCCCAGAGGCCCAAGGAACACATGATGCTTGCTTCTTGCAGAGATATTCCAGGAGAATAAATACCTCAGGCCCCCCAGTTCTCACTCTCCCTGCCTCCAACACACACACACACACACACACACACACACACACACACACACACACACACACGCTGGAAGAGGTTCTGGGACAGAGAATGCTGCCAAGTGACCCAGTGACAAAGACATGGGAAGGGCTGGAGGCAGTTCGAGTGGAATCCAAATCGTAGCGCTGACTTTCCAATTGAATTCTTCAGTTTTTTTAAATATTTTCTTCTAAATTGAAATAAAATGACATCATTTCTCCCCATCCCTTCTCTTCCTGTCAAGCCCCTCCCTGTGCTCGATGCTGATTTATCTGAACTGTCACCATTGGAAGTCCTGCCGCGGAGACCAAAGCTTTCAGCTTAGTAACTCAGAAGCGAAGGTCTTTACCCCACACTGGATGGACAGTGACTGGAAATGTAGATCTTCACTGCTTTACACTTATTAAGCCCTGCCTGCGCAAGCGTGATGCTACAGTCCCCAAAGGCAGCTTATCAAAGGCACACTCTGAGCTGCAGCCCACTCCATACTTGCTGACTGGATGCTATTCTGACCTTGGTACAAGATCTGACAAAGTGGGCAGGCAACCGAGTCAGGAGGGATGCTCTGGAGTTCTGTGAATGGCTTTGTGTGCCTCATGCTTTCATTGTAGACATATTACACCTCATTTTCCTTAATTGGACTGATTTTTTTTTTCCTTTACCCCGAAACGTTTTCTTTACAACAGAACCACAGAGGACGTAGTTGAGTTGGTGGAATCCCTGCACATAGCCTGGGTCCAGTCCCACGCATGTATGACCTTGGCATTGGGGCCAGGCTTGGTGGTCCACACCTCTCATCTAAGCATGTAGGGAGCTGCGACAGATAGATCTCTGTGAGTTCAAAGTCAGCTAAGCTACACAATGAGACTTCGTCTAAAATAAAATAAACCAAAACCTGGGCATGGTGGCACAAGCCTACAAGCCCAGCACCCAGGAGGTAGAGGCAGGGGGATCAGAAGTTCAGAGTTATCCTCTGCCACATAGTTCAAGGCCAGTCTTGGGGTATGTGAGACTTTGTAAAAGAAAGAAAGAAGGGAGTGGGGAAAAAATTTCATTTAAATCATCTGAATCATTAAAATCCTCCTTGTTAGTTTCCTCATTTACAGGAACAGTGGTTGCACACTAGGCCTCTGGCATGCCAGGCAGACTCCCACTGACCCTCATCCCCAGCTCTCTTTTTCTTTTTCTACCTCCAGATAATTTCTCACTGAGTTCCCCAGGCTAGCCTTGAACTTGCAATCGTCCCTGCCTTCGCCTCTCGAGTAGCTGGAATCAAGGCTGTGCTCTTACGTTCTGTGGTGACATCACTGGCCACCCCCACAGTCCAAGCTGACCCCAGACCAGCGGTTTTCCTAGCGTGGTAACCACTGGTCATGCAAGGGTTCTGAGCATACCTCGTGGAGCCAGTCCAGACCAGGATGTGTTGTGAATGTGGAGTGTAGGCGAGACGCGAAAAGTTGAGTAAAAATCAGTCCGCAGCAACCTTCACACCACGGCGCGCTGACGATGTACGCGGAATATGTTTGGTGAAGTCAGCATTACAATTAGGCTTCCCCTCTCTTCATGCAGCCACTAGAACATTTTAAATGCTTGCTGCTGTTTTGACTGGATAACCTTAGTCTAGACCGTGTCCCTTTAGAAAAAGATGAAACTGGAACAGAGTCCCACCGCTCTTAGCCTGCCCCAGCTCCTTTCTGGGAGTAATGCATCCCAGCATCCAAAACTAACATCCTAAGTGAGGCTCTGCCCCCGCGCCCTTCCCTGGACCCTGGTTAGCTACAAGGTGGGTGCTCCACCCTGCCCAGCCGCCTGCAGCCGCACAGCGTGGTGCTGGATTATCCTGTTCTAAGCAACCTAAATGGACTAGCCACCTAACAAGGTTCCATTTCATCACACTGGCCTTGTAACCCTGGCCATGCTACAGAGTTCCACAGCCAGCCTTCAAGCTCATCTCCTCCCCTGATGTCCCCTCACTCCAGGCGCCTGAGTGCCAACCCTCCTACCCCCTACCTCCCCCCACCCTGCTCTCCTCAGCACAGTTGAATTCTAAATACTGCCCTTCCCAAGAGGGCTGGCAGCAGCACCGTTCCCAGCAAGCTCAGGGAGTCCCTGTTCACCACCTTGTCCTCCTCCTCACACCCTGACTCCCAAGAACCTCATGTCATTAGATAGTGTGGACATGGCTAACTCACCGTGGACTCCATGAGGTGCAAGCATGATGGAGTGGGAGATTCACACACAGAACGTGCTGAACAAATACCCATGGGAAGAGGGCTTGGGGTGAGGAAGGGCTGAGAGAGGGGAGGGGAGGGTCCTAGGAGACTGGGCAGTACTGCATGTCTTCCTTCTCTGTGGAGACACCGGGCACACAGTGTACACCAGGGACTTCAGTATGACTGAGCTAGAGCAGGGCTTCTCACCTGCCGAGCGCCCTCAGCACACACTCCCAGCAGAGGAGACATTCTGCACTGGGGACCATGGCATCCTTTAGGCCTGCCTTCAGCTCATGCCCCTCAGAGGTCCTGTGGAGAGTGGCTACTCTGGACTTCTGAGGGTCCCATTTCCCCTTCACTGGAAAAGGTCCTCGACTGGTGTCACGTTCGTGCTCCTCTATTAGGTCAAGGACAAAGTGGCGTCTCCTTCGGGCAACCTTCTCATCAGCAGACGGTGGTCTCAGAATGTTTTCTTCTTTCTTTACAAGGCGTGGTCCTTTACGAGTGTTTGGATTCCTGTGCCCTTGACTTTCTCTGGGTCTTACCACTTGTTTCTGCCTGCCCCTTCCTACTGCCTTCCACCTGTCATCCTTACCTTTTCCAGTCACTTCCGGTCCCCCTGAGTTCTCCACCCATCATGCCCATGAGCCTAGCCTCTGAGTCCGGCTCATCAATGTGTCACTGGACTAAAGCTGCCCCTGACCAAAGGGCTTGATCCTGGTTCCTCTCTTCTGGGCTTACCCCCCACCCCCTGATCCCTGGACATCAATGTTGTCTTCCTGCCGCTCTGCTCTAGGAATATTCAGCCTGCAGACCAGGACAGCGATGAATGCGACCCAACACCATTCATAAACTCACTTAACAGCATTAAGAGTGATTCTGGGGGGCAACTCTCTTGTGCCAGTTGTCAAGCACCAATTTTGTAGATAATGATACCGTGTCAGTATCATGCCAAAGCTTGGTCACACTAGGAGATTCTTCTAGTTCCCCACACCTGTTCCCCTGCAGAGATTGTGAGATCTGAGAGTCCATAGCCCATCCAATGGACATGTACAGTGGGTCGCATGCAGCTTGAAGAAAGGTGAAGGGCAGAAAGCAGTGACATCCCTATGCGCCCTCTCCCACGACCTGGCCTCCCCACTGTGGGTTTCTACAATCTTGCACATAGAACTACCCAGCCAGGCACACGATTGAGTTCTCTCCCACAATGCACAGCTGTCTCCAGCTCACCCACTCTTCAAAAGGACTGTCTCTCCTATTTGTAAACCTCTAGACCTGAGCACCCGTAACTTAATGTGATTCCAGTTCCTGGGGAGATGAAAATGTGTAAGATTAAAAAAAAAAAAAACTTAGCTACTTAAAAGAGGAAGTGGGTGAAAGAAATTGTTTCGTGTGAACAAGTTTGTCTGTAGCTGTGTGTATAAGAAAGGTAATGCTGGTGGGGAGTAAAGGTAAATGGTAGAGTGTTTGCCTTCCAGGGGTGAGGCCCCGGGTTCTGTCACCATCAGAGAGGTGGAGAGAGAGGAGGAGAGAATGAATATTTGAAGGCAGGATGCACTGATTGCCTTGCTCAGGACCAGTGGAAAGAGCCTAGGACAGGCATACCCAGCCCCAGCCACACCTGCGAGACTATGCAGCACGATGAAGGTTTACTGTGTATCTTTGTTTTTTCCCAAGATGGGGTTTCACTCTTTAGCTTAGACTATCTTTGAACTCATAATCCTCTTGCCTCAGCCTCCCAGGAGCTGGAATTACAGGTGAACACCATAAAGATCCATGTAATATGCATTTTGGATTGGTTTATTGAGTATTCGTGAAGTAAAAAAAAAAGAAAAACTTCTACAACGTGCTTGCAGGGTGCCCCCAGCATGGTTGGACCCTTTCCGAAGCTGATCCTACCCCAAACTGCCCAGGGCTGGGCTCAGGTGTCCTGGAAGGGAAGGCAGTCACCCCCTCCTACTCTGCTGGAGAGCATAAGGATGCCCACCGGCATATGGGACAAATTTGGCTCAAATCACCATATGGCTTGGATTTCACATTTTTACTGGCATGGTATAATCATTTTTAGAGTCGAGTGCCTTGCTACAGATTGTAAATGATAAGGTCAGGAGGATTAGAGACCAGTTAAAAATTATAGAAGGCATATGCTGCTCATTTGACTAATGAATGGCCGCATTCAAACATGTTCCCTAATTAATGGCAATATTTGAATGGGTCCACTAATGAATGGCAATATTTGAAAGTGTTGTTGGGTTTGATACTCTGTGACCAGTGCTCCATTTCCGGAGAGTTCCAACTGCTCCAGAAGGTCTGGGAAATGCCGATTGGAAAGCAGAGCCGGGCTGGCCTTCCAAGATGGTAAGCAGAATTCTCAGTTACAGACAAAAATTTACCCACCAAGAAGTTTGTTTAGAGGAACATGGATGGTGTGAATCTTGGCATGAAACCATTACAAGAGTCTCAGCTTGCAACCAAATCCTACTTTAGCCTTTGGAAACAAGCGAAGCCCTGATGGGAGAGCCATTCCGAGATAGAGACCAACTGTCACTGTGGGAATTGTTTAAAATGCTCACAGCTAAGACAAACAGGAAGGAAGTGGGGAGGTGGGCAAGGGACGAGAATCAATCATAAACTGTGCCTCCCTCCCCACCCCCACTGCCCGTAAGGCCAAGGACCCATTCTGCCAAGTAGGCCCAGGACACTGCGTGGGAGTGGAGCCTGGGACTTTGCTCTCTCCATCTCTCTAACCTGGACCTCCACTGTGCCGGCTGTCAGTGTTAAAAATCTACCAAGCCGTCCAGAATCAGACCGGGACAATCAAAGAAAGGCTCTAAGCAAGAGCCATTGGGAATGGACAGAGTGGGGTGGCCACAGGCCATCTGGACCCTTGCTCAGCTACGTGGATTAGGGTTAGAAGTTGCTCAGGGTTGTTTCCATAGACCGGATTGTGCACGTGTATCAAAAGTTCTCAGTAACACTCGGGAGGCAGAGCCAGGCAGATCTCTGTGAGTTCGAGGCCAGCCTGGTCTACAGAGTGAGATCCAGGACAGGCACCAAAACTACACAGAGAAGCCCTGTCTCAAAAAAAAAAAAAAAAAAAAAAAAAAAAAAAAAAAAAAAAAAAAAAAAAAAAAAAAAAAAGAAAAGAAAAAGAAAAAAAAAAGAAAGTGCTGGCGTTTATTTGACATTCTTGGCAATGCAGCTTGAAAAGCAAGGTGGTTGGGAGCAGCATGTTGGGGAGGGGTGGGAAGTAGGCTTTGCCAAGCCTCACTCCTGAGTTCACAAACCCTACCCAGAAGCAGCTGCAGATGCCCTTTGACCCAGCTGCTTTACTTCCCTAAATGCATCCTATGGATATCCCTTCACTTGTACAAATCAGCTCTGGAAAGAAAGGTCCCCGTGGCTTTGTTTATAATGGCAAGAAAGGGCGAGGGTATGAGGCACATGTGCCCACTGGAATCTTACACAGCTGTTCAGGGGGACTGGATCTAAACTCGACATCTGGAAGAGGCCTTAAGTGAAAGACCAAGGTATTGCCCACAATACATATTAGGAAATTTTATAGACCATCGTTGTTTTAAAATAGAACTTTTGTGTCTGTCAGTGTATAAGATATTTCTAGAGCAATATGCACTAAAACAATATTCATCAAAGACAGAGAGTCCTCTGGCAAGCCTTGTGGCTGACCGAGAAAGATTGGAGAGTATTTTCATGGTGAACCTTTTGTGCCTTTTGAATTTGTCCTAATGCACATGTGTAATCCATTCAATCAGTATGTGAACTATTTTTTAAATTTTTATTTATTTTAGATCATGTATATGGCTGTTTTACGTGCATGTGTGTGTGTGCACCCTTATCCATGCAGTGCCCACACAGAGTCCAGAAGTGGGTGTTGGATCTACTAGATCCGGGGTTGCAGACAGTTCTGAACCAGCATCTGGGTGCTGGGAATCAGAGCCAGGTCCCCTATGAGAGCCCATAGTGCTCTTAGCCACTGAACCATCTCACCAGCCCAGATAAACTGCTTTTTAAAATCCAGGACCATGCAAATTAGACGCCAATAAAGCTGTCAAAGGAAAGGGGCGGGGAGGCAATAAACATTTTAAGTTAAAAAAGAAAAAAAAATTTTTGGAGGTAGGAAGCAGATTGCAAAACCTCTGTGTGTACTTACGAATCGGACAGTTTAATTCTCGGCAGCACACCCTCCGCACCTGGAGCTAGCCAGTGTCCAGTGAAGGGCACAAGTGCAGAGACTCACTCACTTAGGACAGTGGTTTTGGATGCTAGGTCCCCTTAGTCTTGCCCCTGAGTCTAGGGTTCCCTTTTCCATTGGTGGCAAGCTGAGGGGACCTCGTGTGCTCGTTTTGATGCCCTAGTTCGAAACTGGATGTGAAGGTTTCCACCCACTCATCCTCACAGTCAGTGTGGAAGCCACGACTGTGCACCCGAGGCTTGCGGTGGGTAGCACAGGCTTTCAGGAGGTAAAAGACAAGGGGATGGATCATCAGAGTCCCTTTGAGAGAGCTCATGGTGGGAATTAAACCACGGGCAGTACGCACGTGTTAGGTCATGAACCTGAAATAAACATGACCCTGGAGCAGCGTGGAGGAAGTCATCCGCAGGGATGCAGATAGCACTGTTCGGCCATCCTGGGATCCTTAGTGTAGAATCCGGGAAGCCCTTGAGCTCTCGACCCAGCCTTCCCGAGACTTTGACCTGGCCATTTGGAGAGTGCACTTTGTAAAGGGTTGTCTTGGTCTGTAGCTGGGCACTGCCTCCGTTTGGCCCCTCCCCCCATCATCAGACTGTGTTTTTAGTATGTTATGTGCTTGAAATAACTTCCCTTTTCTCTTTTCAAACCCATGACTTAGCTGGCATGTCATTGCCTAACGCCATTTCCACTCCGCCACACTATCTTGTCAAGTTTTGCTTATATCAGCATCTGGTCCCCCTCTGCCAGGAGCCCCACTCTTTGGATAGGCTGTTTTCACACATCAGTCTGAAATTATGGATCTCTGCTGCCACCTTCAGGACAATCACCTAAGGTAGAGGACTGTTTCTTCTGTCCCCAAGGATGTAAAAAAAAAAGAAAGAAAAAGAAAAAATAAAAAGAACCGGCATGCTTGCTTTGTGCTTTTGATGTTTCCTCGAACCATAGAGAAGGGTCCTGCCGTGGTGTTTGATTCTCTCCTATTCTTTTAAGACAGAATTTCAGATCTCCAGGAGAAAAATAGATGGCATATAACAAAATGCTTTTAATACAGATACAGTTGTCACAGAAAACAGATACAAAGACATTTTGGATGTCATATGGAGATCATTCAGTTCGACAATAAGAATCAAAACCTGATTTTAAGGGTCACTGCTTGTAGGTTCCAACCAGCTCTGACCTGCATTGATCAACAGCCCCTTAAATGTCCCGACTGCATCAGAAGCTAGTCACTGGGGTCCCCATCATGCTTCCAAAGAGAAAATATGCATCTCCCATCTTGAGCATGTCCGTTATGGGCATATGAGAAACAAGAATTAGACATCAATCAATGGCAGTTGCACTAATAGCATACTGACAGATTAACACCATGGGCAACTTTTTCCAGCTCTGTGGTGGTGGAGATGGTCTAAGGGGTTAATAATGCACCCCTTTGCTTATGCATTCAATAGTGCCAGCATCTCTGTCTCGAAGCCGACTCATAGTTATGGCAAAGGCTTAACATTGCCAAGGGGGTCCTAGACTTCCACGTGACAATATCATCAGCAGACTGAGACTTTGGTAACAAGCTGCTTACTGTCCCTATCCATCTCTAAACGTTTGGATTACTTAGCATCACAACCACGTGAAAAACTGTTTCTTGTTGTGTTTACTGCATGCCAGAAACCATGTGATGTATTTATTCTTCTGTTTGACCTTCTCTGAAGATGCAAAAATATAAAACAAAGAAATGTGCCTCTGTGTCAAACCTGAAATTTTCTAGGAAAAAGACCAAAACCATGATTGTCCAGTTAAAGCAAGCTGTATTTTGGGGTGTACCCAGGACTGGCCATTCCAGCTGTCTCTCCCTAAATCAAAATTTTGGAAAGCAGCCCCTGCTGGCCTCTTGAGGTTCCTTTTATGGGAGAGATAAGGTGTTTACAGGAGCAAGAGAGTCAGCTGTTATACACGGTTAGAAAAAATACAATGGAAAAAAAAAGAAAAAGGGAAGGAACCAGAGTAAGGACATACATCGTGTGAATGGGGTCACAAGCAGTTCACATCAGATCTAAGAAGCAGGAACTTACTCTTAATTACAAATAGAAACCTTAACCTGCAAGGTATCCTGTTCCTGCTTTGGTCTCACAATGCCTCCTCACAAAAGGTCTGTTTTGAACACTATAGATATACCTTTGTTTGTTGGGTTTTGGTTTTGTTTTGTTTTGTTGAGACAGGGTTTTTCTGTGTAGCCCTGGTTGTCCTGTAGACCAGGCTGGCCTAGAACTCAGAGCTCCACCTTCTTCTGCCTCCTAAGTACTGGGATTAAAGGTATGTGCCACCACCACCTGTCTTTACCTATTTTTTATCTTGTTATTTTTGAGATAGGTCTCATATAGACTGAGCTGACCTTGAAGTCAATATGTCAACATGGATGACTTTGGTATTCCTCTTCCTGTTGAGTACTGGTATTATAAGCATATGACACCTTGCCAAGTTTGTGTGGTGCTGGGATCCAACCCAGGGCTTCCTGCATGTCAGGCAAGCATTCTACCAACGGACCTACATCCCCTTCTGTGGTTTGGTTTGGTTTAGGTAACAGGGTCTCACCGTGGTATATCTAAGAACTCACTACGTAGACCAAGATGGCCTGGAACTCATAGAGATCCACCTACTTCTGCCTCCTGAGGACTGGGATTAAAGGTGTACACCACCACACCGGGCTGTGTTTCTAAATATAAATTTCTTACACACTATTTTGTGAATTGGAGCATGCTGTTCTTTCACGTGGTCTAAATGGTAGATGCAGTCATGCATGCTGTAATGATGGGGATATGCCCTGCGAGCATGTCGTTAGATGATGTGGAAACATCATGGTGTGGACTCATGAAACCTTAAGAGGTGCGGCCGCTGGCAAACCTGAGGGGTAGGCTACAGCCTGCCGTGCCCTGCTGCATATCTGCAGAGCACGCTACTGTGCTGAAGGCTATAGGCAGATGTCACACAGTGCCAAGCGTTTGTCTGTCTAAATGCATGTCAACATAGAAAGATCCACTAAGAACACAGTGAAAGATTTTTAAACAGCGTTTCTACCTAGGGCACTGACATGGAACAGAGCTTGTAGGCGTGAAGGTGACTCTGGGTGACAGAGTGAACAGTTCTGAGTGTGAAGGCCCAGGACAGCACTGTGAACCGCACATGTGCACACACACATATGCATACATGTACTTCTTTTTTCTACATTAAATCAACTTCAGCATAATACAACTTACCCTTTGTATATTTTTAATATAAGCATACTATATAAAACATTTTCTTTGTATGTTTACTTATAAGTTCTTTCTCCTTTTGCATTATTTTTAAGTTTTTGAAAACCTTCTTAGTTAAAAATGTAGTCCCCCTCCCTGCCCCTTGCCCCTCCCACCTGTGGTGGGTGAGGGAGCTGACCCTCCCCACTTACCAGCTGCAGAACTTGGGAAAGTGGGCCCTGCACCTCCATTGGGCAACACAACAGAGCTGGCCCTAAAGGTGTGGGTGTGGGTGTGGGAGAACCGACCCTAAGGACAGGAAAGCAGGAGAACCGGCCCCACCCTCTTGTATAATATTAAAGAAACCAGCCTTAATATTATACATCCCAGGGGCTCAGGAGAGAGAACTACTAACGGTGAGGACTATTTTCAGGAAATAGAATCTCAGCACACCGAGCTCTATAGTCCACTTGCTTTAATTCCTCTGGCATAACATCCTTTATACACAGCTTCAGTTCTGTTCTCATGTCTAGCTCCTTTCTTGCCTGATTTCTCTCTATATTTATCTACTGTCCCCTCTATGTTCTATCTTAATTCCTTTGTCTAGTTCTGCCCCTTCTAGGTTCTCATCCATCTTGTTCCTTCCCATATCATCTCCTCTCCCGTCTCCTTCTCTCTCATCTGGCTCTTCCTCATCTTCCATCTCGTTCCTCTAGTACTCTGCTGTAGCCCTTCAATCTACTTCTCTCCCATCTCAGTTTGTTCCTCTCAAGTTTTTACCCATCTAGTTCTTCCATTCTCTTCTCCTTCTCTCCTGCTTTACAGTTATATATCTCCCCAAAATCACAATCCTCCCCTCCACCCAGGACACTCAGCCTGAACTTCCTCAGGCAGTGATTGTCTGCTATCAGGATCAAATGGAGGGTTGATAAGAATTACAAAGAGGGGCACTAGTTGTTAATTACCATTTGTGACCCAAAGGGGAAGTGACTAATGAATTAACTAAAGGCTAAATATGGGTAATAATCTAAGAAGAGGGATCTTACGTGCACAACTATAATCTTAAATGTGTTTGGTAAAGGATGTTAAAAATCTATAAGTTGCTAGGTCAATGGGAGAAAATAAAACTGTCTTCTTTTTTCCTGTGGCTCCTATCTGTCCAAGCTGTCTGCCGTTTTTCTGCAGGGTGGGGGAAAGTGTGCTCAGTCTCTAGGCAACCTGTGTGCAGCTAGATGCCTCTGGTGATAGCTAAAGGGAGATCTGGAACTGGAGGTAAGGTTTGGGAAAGGAGGAAGTTAAGCTTAATTAGCACATCCACCAGGCCTTTTCAAACAGGTGGCCTGGATGCTTAAGTCTGTTCTTAGAGAGTACAGAGGTATCTCTGATAAGGTACTTTCCTCCATCCGGTGATGGACCTGGCCGGATGCTATCAATAATGATAATTACAGGGAGGCTTGAACTGGGAGTTCTGGCTGAGCATAGCTGTTAGCACAGAAGGTTATCTAAATATTCCTAGAAGTGGTTAGGTAAGTAGTTAGAGGTCTATAAAGTTAGTAAGGCTGTAAGAAAGGAGGGGTCTGAGCTAAATTGTGTAAAGCTATTACTTAATGTCTACCTGACCTAGGCGGTGTCCCCTTGTGGAATTTACCTTAAGTCAGGAGACTTGCCTGTGGGTTGTTATCACTGTTAGTCCTCGGAAATTGGGTGACCACCTGGGTGATGTCTCCTTTAGTCCTTGAAAGTGGCTAGGGGAGATATCTGATTCCAGAGAAAGCCTTTCCTGAGACTGTTCTCCAAATGTCTGGAATGTGTATGTCTAGAGAGTGATCAGTCCACATTGTTAGCCCTTCTTAGGGAAAAATCAATTGGGAAAACTATGAAGGAACACATGATTTTCATAACAGAATACAGCTGATATATAACAAGCCAAGTAACACCAAAAACTCCTTAGGATTTGGCTTCCTCTGGAGGAATTCCATGATTCCTCCAGGTAGTGACTTTGCCATAACCAGCTGAGTTCTTATGATATTCCTGCGGCCCGCAGCACCACCCCTGGCTCCTCTCTGCAGGAGGTGAACTCACCAGGACAACGCTGGAGAGCTCCCCCTGGTGGTGAGGGTGGGGAAGAGCAGGCGGGCTGACCAACCCTGCAAATACCCAGGCCCAGAACCAGGGTTATGATAAGTTGGCCCACCACAACATCCACCCCATCTGTGATCTGCTGGAACATGGAAAGGAGTTGGTCCTGCAGACCCAAAGCTGCAGGATCTCCACAACACAGGGCAACAACAGGATATCCAAGAGGAATCCCAGTGAGGGCCCAGCATCAACAGTGCAGCAGAACCAGAGGCCTCGAACCAGACCGGTGACTCTGCAATGAACTCTTGCAAGTAAAGATACAGGATTAAAAGGGTTTACTGCCTGACCCACATGTCACACTACTGCTTCCATGGCAAGATTTTCCTTTTTTCTGTTTTTTGGGGGGTTTTGTTGTTGTTGTTGTTGTTGTTGTTATTTGGGGGTTTTTTGTTTTCTTTTTTTCTTTTTCTCCTTTAAATTTTATTTTTTTATTTTGGGGGAGAGTGCATGGACAGAGTGTGGATTCGAAGAAACAGGAGATAAATGGGATCAAGATGCATGATGTGAAAGACACAAAGAATAAATAAAAAGAAAGTTTAAAAAACAAAAAAAAAGATTAGTATAAAATGAAAAAAAAATATATGATGAAATTTGAAAAAAAAAAAAAATGTAGGACACACCCTTTAGCCCCGGCCACTCCTGATGAAGGTCATCAATGTCACTCTGTTACCGGGTCACATCTTGCCTTGTCCCCGGGAGTGGCGATGTGACACTGTCCCCTCCCATCGTGGCAATGCCTTCCAGATCCCTCCTGACAGTATTTACTTTTTGCAGACCGTATTCACGCTGCTTTGCTCAGTCTGTCTGTCTCCTGTTGTTCAACAGAGATTTTCATAAGCACAGGATACACTGTGCACAACTGTTCCTCTCTCTCAGTAAAAACCCATTCATGTCGGGTGCTTCTGGTGAACTCACTGTAGGTTTTCTGGCAGGTTCTTGTGCTTTATCTCCTGCCGTCCTTTGCCTCTACCTCCTCTTCAGTGATTCATGCCTGGTGCTGGGATCTTGGAGGTCCACCATAGACCGAAGCGTAACCGTGTAGCATGTAACCACACTCAGTGCCATAGCTGTGAGGAAAAACAGGACTCCAATGCTAACCAAAGCTTGGCTCTTACTAAGCAGAAAGGGATGAGTTTATTAGATTTAGGCTTTATTAACTAGAACAAGGGTTTTCTAACCTCCTCTCAGGAACTCAGGATAAGCTAGTCACCTCAGCTGAGGAGAACATAGACACAGTCTCCTAGGCTTGGATCTGTGCTAGAGGGTAACACTGAATTCCTACATCCAGGGGGTGTTCCTGCATTCCTCCAACACATGGCGTTGGTTCATAGCATTGGGTCTTCATGTCCACTTCCTCATTGTCAGAGGAAACAGCCACACTATTGAGAGCAGTGACCTTTGCCTGACATTAAACTATAAGAGGAATTCATCATTTGGCTACTTGAATTTTTTATTTTTTACATATATGAATGAGTACATATGTTCACCGTGTGCATACCTGACGCCCTCAGAGGTCAGAAGAGGGTACCAAATTCCCTGGAACTGGAGTTACAGATAGATGGTTATGAGCTGTCATGTGGGTGCTGGGAACTGAACCAGGATCTTCTGCAAGAGCAGGAAGTGCTCTTCACTGATGAGACATCTCTCTCGCACTGGATTATCATCATCATTTTCCTCTTCTTCTTCCTTTCTTTCTTTCTCTCTTTCTTTCTCTTCTTCTTCTTCTTCTTCTTCTTCTTCTTCTTCTTCTTCTTCTTCTTCTTCTTCTTCTGCTTCTGCTTCTGCTTCTTCTTCTTCTGCTTCTGCTTCTGCTCCTGCTTCTCCTCCTCCTCCTCCTCCTTCTTAATGTAAGAAGATACGCTGTTTTGTAAAGAACACAGAAAGTTTACATTGTTATGGCTTATAGTCATCCTTTTGCAAAAGACAGGGAATAGGCTGACTTGAATTTTTTCTAAGACAGTTGTGTCAGCCAGGGCTCCAGCAGAGAGGTGAGGCTACCAGGACGATTTCACACACACACACACACACACACACACACACACACACACACACACACACACGAGAGAGAGAGAGAGAGAGAGAGAGAGAGAGAGAGAGAGAGAGAGAGAGAGATTATACCTAAATAAACACACAACCACACATGTGTATGGATGTGTGCCTACAGGCACACACACATATGTGTGGATTAAACTTGTGCATATATACACATATATAGCTGTAAAGATGCATACAATTTATATCAAGAGATTTATCGCAGAATTGGCTTACCAAGCTGTGGACTAGATAAGCCTGTCTCAAGTCCACAGGGCAGGACAGGATGAAACTGATGGGCATAGCCTGGTCCTGAAGGCTGCAAGTGGACCCTCTCCTCTTCTTTTTCAGAGGACTTCAGTTCTACTTTTAAGGCCTTTCAGTGATTGAATCCCGCTCTCCCAGACTGCCTATGGAAATCTCACTGAAAGCCAGCCTCCTGTCTATAAAATGTCTTCAGAGAAGCCCTTCTCAGTGTTTAATGGATTCTCAAAGACTGTGGCCGAGTTCATATATGAAGTTACCTTCACAGGCACTCATGGGGACATGTGTTTGACCCCCTCCAATGAAGCCTAATAATGAAACAGGGTTCATAGAATCCATCCTGTAAGTGTGGATCACTTCTGTAGCTTTGGGGGAGAGGGGTGTTGAGACAAGGTTTCTCTGTGTAACAGCCCTGGCTGTTCTGGAACTCACTCTGTAGACCAGGCTGGCCTTGAACTCAGAGATCAGACTCCCTCCTGAGTGCTGGGACTAAAGGTGTGCACTACCACTGCTGGCATTTTTTGGTCTTTTGTATAAATTTGTCTTTTTGTTTGTTTGTTTCAGAGCTGAGGACAAACCCAGGGCCTTGCTCTTGACAGGCAAGAACTCTACCACTAAGCTAAATCTCCAACCCTTCTGTAACTCTTAAAAGGCATTTAAATCAGGCAGGGTAGCACATACCTGTAAACCCAGCACTTGGAAAGCTTAACACAACCAGTCTGGGTTATGTAGTGACCAAGACCAAACTGTACTACAGGATATGAGACCTTGTCTTGGAAAAACTGTATTTTCACTTCTAAAAAGCAAATCAAAATGAAATAGAAGTCGTTGGTGTTTGTGAGATTCCTCTCAAGAGAAGGTAACACAGGAAAGGCAAAGCTGTGTAAATGGATGGCAGTTGCCTCCTTCCATCCGGGTGACATCTGCTCCAGAGGTTTGGAGGGCAGTGTGCATGTTCCAGGAGCCTCAACAGCTATGAGGCCATGATTAACACATGGGAAACGTCTGCACAAAATGGCAGCCTTCCAGCCAGGCGGCGGCGCACACCTTTAGATCCCAGCAATTGGGAGGCAGATCCAGGTGGATCTCTATGAGTTCAAGGCCAGCCTGGTCTACAGAGTGAGATCCAGGACAGGCACCAAAGCTACACAGAGAAACCCTGTCTTGAAACACCAAAAAAAAAAAAAAAAAAAAAAAAAAAGGCAGCTTCCACATCACTGGTCAGAGGAAACCCCATGAGCCTGAGAGGGAGGCCCGAATACCAGCAGTGAGTGTGGAACTATTGGTGAGGGTGTGTCTTCTCACAAACACACTTTGCCTCCTGAAACAGTTTCTGTGGGTGAATTTTTCTGTCCCACCTGCCAGCTCCCAAATAATCACATGGAGACTTCTTATTAATTAAGAAAGCTCAATCAATTGATAGCTTAGGCTTGTTTTTGGCTAGCTCTTAGAACTTACATTAACCCGTTTCTATTAATCTGTGTGTTGCTCTGGCTCCTTTACCCTATCTACATACTGCCCATCCTGCTCAATCTGGATCTCACGGCATCTCCTCACCACTCCGCCCTTCTTCTTCCCAGCATTCTTTCTGCCCTGAAAATCCTGCCTAGCTATTGGCCGTTCAGCTTTTTATTAAAGCAATCTGAGTGACTAATCTTCACCGTGTATGAAAAGATTGTTCCACAACAAGTTTCAGTACCAGCAGAGTTTTCACACTGGTCCAAAATATCATCCCGAGGAGTTGTGTTGCCGGGTGTGGTGGAGCATCATCCCAGCACCCTGGAAATGGATGTATAAAAGGATGGCATCTTGTTAAACAGGAAACAGTTATAATGAGTTGGTTTCACTGAGAATGTAAAAAGCATTCAGATCATTTGTGGTTATTGTTGTTGTCCAAGAGATGGGAGGAGAGTTGTAGGAATCTTTAAAAGAAATTTTGTGTTCCTCATAATTCTTTTTCAAAAATGAAGTCCTTTTTAGATATTTAAGAATAAATTATTTCCCACTACTAATAAAAAAAAAAGAGGAAAGGAAACCCCAACACATCGAGTTGTGTGTGTCTAAGTTTCCACGTGGTTTCCCGAGACACTAGAGGAGATAAGAACCATTTGTGTACAGGTTTTTATCCCCTCTGCAGGGATGGGGCACAGGCAGCTGGGGGTCTGTGATCTCACAGGAATGACTTTGAGTTATTAATTCATAGAGCCTTCTTTGGTGATGATCACAGTGTGTTACTCAAATTTTGGAACCATTCCGGTACACGCCTGAGAGTTTTCCGTGGCACCCTGCATTGTCTTCATCCATAGTTTAGGAACTGAAGCCCTTTGCATTTGCACAAACCCTTTGTTGAGTGTTCAGAATAAAGTGATTAAAAAATCCCCCAAACACTTTCAAGATCAAACTAGACCTTCCGGAACAGTGGTTCTCAATCTTCCTAATGTGAAAGCCTTTGATACAGTTCCTCATGTTGTGGAGACCCCCAACCATAAAATTACTTTCATTGGTACTACATACCTGTAATTTTCCTACTCCTACTAATTGTAATGTTAAAAAAAAATCTGTGTTTTCCAATGGTCTCAGGTGACCCCTGTGAAACGGTCATTTGACCCCCAAAGGGGTCAGGACCCACATGTTGAGAACCACTGTTCTTCATAGTTCCTCACTTTATAGAGAACAGATTCAAACTATTAGCTGCAAAGAGCCCACCATATGATACAGCAGCACTGAAGGGGTAGCCTTGGAACAGAAGCAAATTATACATGAATTAATGTTACCACTAGCATATCCCCATGGTATTTTCTTCTCCTCTCCACCCAGGACATGGCGCTGCAGCAGCTTTCATTTGTGTGTGTCATCTTGGTGTTTTCCTTTATGGTCCTTTTTTTTTTTTTTTCCCACAGTACCGGTGAATTCAATGTCTTTGTGTCAAGAGAGGCCTATTTATTCTGACAAACTGATCAACCTCCAGGGTGTTCCTGCACCATGAAACTGATTTTATATCTCATCCACTGGCTAATAAGATGTGAAGCACTTTTCCTGTCACGCCAAGAGACCAGACCAGCTTCCCTCCAAAGTGGCTGCTGGAGTCAGAGCCTCTCTCTGTGGCTGAGCTGACTGGGCCACCACGCACAGCTCTCCATCCGAGCGTGCCAGAGCTGAAGGTCAGGGCGGGGCCAGCAAGAAGATGCCTGCACTCCCTCTAAAAAGAACGAGAAGCATAGGCCAGCAAGAAGATGCCTGCACTCACTCTAAAAAGAACGAGAAGCATAGGAGGCAACCCTGACTCACCGCATTTATCACTAGGGTGATAAATAAAATATCTGGGGGTAAAGCCTGGCCGCGCAGGCGAGCTGTGTAGGGACAGACGCACGCTTTACTTCCAGACGTAAGCCTGGAAGTGAAGCTGACCTCCCATCACTCAGGACGTCAGTCAGCCTTCTGTGAGAAGTGCAGGGTGAGCATCCTGGACCCCAAATCTAACCTCTTCAAATCTGAACCTTGAGCACAATTCATGCCGCAAGAGGAAGGTTCCACACCTGACCCCGTGTGATGGGACATAGTCACAACACAGGCATGGGGCTGGAGAGATGGCTCAAGGGTTAAGAGCACTGGCTGCTCTTCCAGAGGACCTGGGTTCAATTCCCAACACTCACATGGTGGCTCACAACTGCCTGTCACGCTGGTACCAGGGGACCTGACACACTCTTCTGGCTTCCATAGGCAGCAGGCATGTACATGGTATACAGATACACATGCAGGCAAAATACCCAAACATATAAAATTTTTCAAATTTAAAAGAAATAGGCAAACTAAAAATGTATGTAATTTCCTTTTGGCTGTGTGGGTAAGGCATATAGTAAATAAATTTTGTGCACTGATTTGTGTCTAATCCCCCAAATATTTCATTATCCACATTTACTTATGTGTATATGTATGTGTGCATATGTGTAATGTGTGACTAAATGTCAATATGTGTTTATGTATATATACGTATGTGTATACATGTTAAATATGTATGATTATGTATGTGTGTATATATGCAAACATTCCGAAATCTGAAAAGTAATGCCAATTTGAATTAAATATGGTCCCAAACATCTTGTACTGAAGGATGCTCAACCTGCAGCTGAGGAGTCTGCCTGCATGGGGAAGGTCATGTGAGGGCTGAGCATGTTGGGCTGGCGTCTCGCATGAGTCCAAGAGAAACAGCTGATGTCTTTTGCAAACAAAGTTGGTGTTATCGGTACCATTTGTTTTTGCTTTCGCTTTTCAGTCCAAATTCATCTTACCTCAGTCAAAACCGTGACAGATGCCTGGCTGATTTCCTGGCACGTGAGCGTCAGAGCTCTCCAGCCTCTGGTTGTCTTCTGAGAGGGCAGGCATTCGGTGGCTTTCCTCTGGTGTCTCAGATGTTGGGTGGGATGATGACCCCGGTTCAGTGAGTCACAGCGTGGAGCCAGCCTGAGCCACTGCAGCAGCCTTGACGTGGCTAGCGATGCGGAAAACATGGCGTGCCTTCTGGAGGGGCCCAGTTATGCTGGGCAGTAATAGGACCAATGTAGAGCCTTCCCACTGGGTCGGCGGGCACTTCCTTTCCCAGCTTCCTCTCTGTAAAGTGAAGGGGGGGCAGCAGGGTCCTGGGGTGTTTGAAAGGAGCATCATCACCCAGTGGGAAGACCTGGCATGTGGCTCTGTGGTCCAGTGCCTGCTCGGCTCCCTGAGGCCCCGGTTTTCATCCCCAGCATTGCCAACAACAAAAGACCTGTGTTCCTTTCCCACATTTGTTTTCTAAGACTGCTGAAACAAACTGTAGCAGACTGGAAGCTGTAAACAACAGAACTATGCCCTCCCTGTGGTTGCCTCTAGGGCCTCTCCTCTTGGCTGTCCAATGGTGGCTTCTCATCATATCCTCACATACTCATTCCTCAGCCCCTGTGTTCTGACCTCTTCTTACAAGGACACTCACGGGTTAGAGCCATCTTAATGGCTCTTTTACGGCACTCACATGTTAAAGGCTCCATGTCCAGATGTAGCCTTAGAGCGATAAGGCTGGAGGATTAAAACATCCCCTTCTGAATCTCAGAGACTGAAGGGGAACACACAGAGGGACACAGTCCAGCCCCCAAACACCCCAGTCCTTATTTTTATAACAGGCTTTCAGTACAAAACTAAGTCCACTGACCACAGAAGTCTGGTGTGTTTGTAAAACACACTTAGAACAAACATTGAAGACAAGCCTGGAATGAAGTCATTGCTCTGGCATCCAGAAAGCCTCATCACAAGCGTCCCCCTTCATTGCCGTCTCCTCCGGTGGGCTGGGGACAGCAGGAAGAAATGAAATGGGACACACCATTCACCTTTGCTACCCTGTTGAGGTGCACAGAGCACTCTAACAGTGAGCTGTCCCATCAAAACATAAGTTGATCCCACTTTGCAAACAGTAATTTGACACGGAAGCCCCAACTCACACCAGATAGATGGCAGTGGATTTGGAATGCAACCGAATGCTCCTGACACACGGTATTCTTTTGCAGTTTGTTTTCTGCCGGGACTGTAAGGAAGCATACCACGAAGGTGAATGCAACTCGATGTTTGAAGCCTCGGGGGCTACTTCTCAGGTAAGAGTGATTTCTGCATCCTGCGAAGCAAGGCCTGGTACTCTGGTGGGTAGCAGCCCCTCTGGAGGTCACAGGAAGTTAGTTCCAATGTGAGAGTCCAAGCATGGACTGGACTTGGACCTGACCCTTTGGCTTCCCTAGGATCAGCCTTCACTCACAGGGCATGGAGTAGCTTTTCCAATGGCCATTGGGGTATATCCCTGGTCCCTGATAGGTTTTCTCCCTGGGGAGTATGGAATAGGGATAAGGTACATCAGAGGAGACATTGGGATAAGACAACCAAACAGTAGCTAAGCCAGAAAACTCACTACTGCCCCTACTTTTGTTTTATTATTTAACGCCTTTGTTGTAGGTGTGTCTAACCTGTGACGCATAGGCTGTGTGCGCAACCCAGCTGTGAACACAGCTCAACACTATATCATAAACTTGCTTAGACCATTGCAAGGGTTTTTGTTTGTTGTTTTTTAGAGTTATGGGGAGATGACTCGATTAAGCAGTTCTCAAAGCATGACAGAGTGTGTAGATGACATCTGTCACAGTCTCAAAAAGTTGGACACGCCTGAAAATTACTTCTGTGTGTGGCATGCACAGACATCCCTTGCCTTATGATGGGGTGGCATCCCAAATAAACCCATCATAAGTCGCAAATATTACAAAGTCAAAAGTGCTCTGAAAGACTCTAACCTACAGAATGCCCTGACTCTAACCTACAGAATGCCCTAGCTCAGCCACACAGCACACAGTAGGGTCTTGATTGCCAGCCCTGGCTGGTGACCACAGGGCCTGCTACCCCTGCCCAGCATCACATCAGAGGATGGAACCATGTAGCTACTCAGGGAAGAGGCCAAAGTCCAGAGCCCAAGTATGGTTTCTACTGAACATACATCACTTTTGCGGTGTCCTGAAGAATCAGAGCTGAAGCATGGTAAATCAGAGACCATCTGTATCCAAGTACTCTAATAGGCAAGCAAATGGCTGCACGGTTTCATCAGTCTCACTGAGAGTGCTAAACTGTGTCTTCATCCTGACTGAGGAAAGATCACCATTTCCTGGACCCCATTCACTAATGAGCTATTTGAGGCTTGGGGAAATGGAAATGGGTTTCCTTTTATTTATTAATTATGGCCAATCAAATCTTAAGAGAGAAGAGTTAAGAACTTCAGCACAGTTGATGAATTTGCTCATTAGTTTTCTCTCCATATAGTTGTTGACAAGGGTTTAAACATCAAATCTATGCAAATAAATGCTCCATTTCATTGATAAGAACCTAGTAAATAGACATAGAAATTTTAGAACATTTCAATTTTGTAGTCAAAAACATTAAAGATCTGGATGATCTCAAGTCAGTGCAAAGAGAAGTGTATCCCTGTAAGGTATTGTGCAGCTGTGTTTACTCAATATTAGCATAACTAAATAAATATAATTAGTGTGCTTGGGTCTTCCATACAATCCTCCATTGTTGACCACCAGCATCTCAGGAGACTTAGGAGTAAACTGCTATTTCCACAGCCAAGGAGGCAACTCTGCCTTCTGTTCATTTATTTCAGCTCAGGGACACTCAAGTTTAAGCTCACTGGGTACTGAAAGCAGGAATAATAATAGCCCTGGGACCCCTGCCTTGAGATCTTTGAAGCAAAGGATGATGAAGCAAGAGACTCTGGGAAATGGGGATAATCAAGCAATTTGCATCCATCAGTACCCCAGATATGAACCAAAGCTTCCAAGAAGTGAGATTCTATTCGAAGAGGAGGAACAACCTTACTTAGTCTTAAGCTGCCCAGGCACCTGACTCTCCTGTAATCCCATCCATCCTTCAGGAGGAAGCAACCAACCTTGGTGTTTAAGATTTTTTAAGTCATCATAACCTTAATATCTAAGCCATAAAAACAGAGAAAGGAGCATTAAAGATGACCTTCTGCTCACATGATCAGTACCCAGGGAACTGTAGCCATCATAATATCAGTGTGTATTAAACTGAACATCTGTATGGGTCAGGAAGCCTGCTAGGCTAGCTGGGAAAAGGTAGATGAGGATGCTTCCCTTAAGAGGATGGCAGGCGAGTCATGGGAGAGATCTAAAGGGAAATGAACAATTGTATCAACATACCTGCTGGCCAAAGCCCAGCAGATCTGTAGTTTTGCTATAACACTTCCCTGGAAGTCACAGAAAGTGGTTCTGAGCTTGTCAAGCAGAAGCCTGGACTCTTCACAGTGGTCCTAAAGACCGTTGCAGAAGAGAGCATTTGTGGGCAAAGGTACAAGCATCTCTCCTGCCATTCTCCTGTATCCATTCCTGTATCCCCAAGCCCTATACAGAACCTGTGCGTACACATTGGATAGATGTGTGTTGAGTGCTGGTAGCTTCTTAATGAAAAGGTGTTATTTCACTTAACAGATATATACCAAACACATATAATAGATGCGGCATTGTTCCAAGCCCTGTGAATAGAGGGCCAGAGCCCTGCTTTTGTAGCAGTTACGTGAACTCCCTAGATACTGAAAGGTCGTACAAGTCAACATAAGGATTTCGATGAGTCATGGCTAAGGCATGTCAGCCTTGAGTCTAGAGCCTTCCTCTAGAGATCCCTGACTCGAGACATGCCTCCTATAGACATCGTAGAGCCCCAGTCACAAAGCCACCCTCACCCTCCTACTCCTATCTGAAAACAAAGCAAACTGCCCAACAACTTAAGAAAAACATGTCTGCTGCCCACCCTGGTGGTCTAAATGAAAATGACGCCCACAGGCTCACATATTTGCATGCTTAGTTCCCAGCTGATGAGCTGTTTGAGAAGGCTTAGGGGGTGTGTACCTTGTTGAAGGAGGCGTGTCCCTAGGTTTCAAAAGCCCACGCCAGGCCTAGTGTGTCTGCCTCTCTGCCTGCTGCCTTTGGATCAGGATGTAAAACTCTCAGCTACGGCTTACCGACCTCCACGTTCTCCAACATGATGATAATGGACTAAGCGTCTGAAGCTGTAAGCTAGCACCCAATGAAACACATTCTTTTACAATAGCTGCCTCAGCCATAGTGTCCCTTCAATAGAATAGTGACTGAGACATCCACTGTTGCCAGAGACAGGACCTGGACTCTTTGCCGTCACATTTCCCCAGGTCTTGAATTCAGTCAGGGTCCCACAAGACGACCAATCAGATGGGAGGCACCTGTGGTGGTGGGGTAGGTCACAAGAGCCAACAGCAGTGTAGAGGGCTGGGTCAGCATTGGTGGGGGCCACAGGCACCCTAGGACAGAGGAGGCAGGTACTCAAGGAGCTGTGAGCTAGAGCCATGGATGAAGGAGGGGCCTTGGCATAGGCATAGTCATGGAGAACCCAGCTTTGGACCTAAAGCAAGGAGGGGACATAATGGGACCTCTCAACTTCTCTCTTCCTCCTTCTCTGTTCTTGTGTTTCTCACTGGCCACCCACAACTGAAGGTTGTTGGGGTCCTCAGGACAAAGTCCACAGGAGTCACCCTCCTGGGGACAAAGAGGGAAATGCATGCAGACTAGCCAGCACATTCTTGATGGGCAACTCATCAGCCCTCCATAGCTACTCTTGGGCATGGAGAGGATGAACCAGGCAAGCTATTTCATCACACCGCAATGGCCGGTCCCCTTCAGCAACAGAATGAAGAGGGGACTATTTTTAACAGAGCTGACTTGTTTCTTGCTGCCCACACTCACTAGGAGGGTACCTGCGGCAGCTTCACTGCCCTGCGGTCCTGAAAAGGGCAACAGAATCAGTGCCTAATTGCAACCCCCCTTGAAACTGGTCTCCAGATGTGTCCGTGTCCAAATGCCGCTAATCCTCATGAACCGCCCCCTCACTGGGCCTCTTCACATTTTCCTTTCAGTTTAGTTCACTCAAGCATTTTTTTCCTGTGAGCCACCTGTAACTCCTCTCTGTTCTTCCCTTCATAGCTGATCGCTTTCTGTTTCTTGATCCTGCATTCTCCAGAAAGGGGAGCCCATTTCTCCTGGGGCCCAACCAGCTTTTACCATCAGTTAAACTGCCTGACCCAAAACTTAATGTATTTTTTGATTAATGCAATTTCTTTTAACGGCAAACTCAAAACTTGCTTTTCAATTGGCTTTGAAATATTGAACAAGCTTTAAGTTGTAACAGCTGAGAGTCTGCGGCAGAAGATCAATCCCTTATGGCCAACAAGAGTCCAGCCCCATTTGCTCTTGCCTGGGACTTGTTTCCTGGGTTCTCTGGTCCCCTCCACACTCTCCTCCAAACTAAACGCTTGCTCTTACAAACCACAAACACTGATCCACTCTCCCAGTGGTTCACAGTAGCTGATGGTACTCTCCCTGTCCAGTGGCGGGGCAAACTGAGGCGTCCCAACATTGTCTAAAGCCACAAAGAAAGTTGACATCAGTGGCTCTAGTTGAACAGAGTCATTTGGGAATGGTATCCTCTGTCTGTCTCTCACTCACTTGTTCTCGCTCTCTCGATCTGGCTAGTGAGTCCACAGTACCCAAGAGGAATGCATTCATCCCTAACTGCTGAACTCCTATTTAACCTTCAAGGCCTAGACCCTATGTCTCCTCCTCCACAATGCCCTCTGCACAACCCAGTGCCTCCCCTAAGCCTCAGGATAACTGTGCATACCCACGCTGCCATCTATCCCATGGAAACGCTCTTCCTGACTTTACTTCCGGGTGCCTGGCACCTAGCAGGTCCTCAAAAGTTTGCAGAATGACTGCCCGCTCCCTCTGTCTCCACTCCTCCCCCAGAAGGTTGCAAAAGCCCCAGAAAAGAACTGGTCACTTCCAGGCTGGTTCTTGTCTCAGCCATCTTTTCAGTCGTAGGAGGAAGGAGGATTACCCTAGCGAAGCACAGCTCACTTCACCAGCCTTCCGAATCACAGGAATTAAAGCCAGCATTTGTCTGGGATGAAAATAATTGCGTGCGCTTGGAATGCATGTGTTTACAAATCGCTTGCAAATGTCCCTTCTTGTGCTGAGCATCATCACAACTTCTTTGTGATAGACCTTTATCAAAGGCAGGGAGGGCACCCAGAGATGTAAGGCTGCCAGGAGACCTTTATCAGTGTCGTGATACTTGATAAGTCGGGTCATTCCTGCTTCTGCTCCTTGATTCCTGAACCAAGTTTGCTATTTATTGGAGACGTGGCACCGGATGATGGGTGTTGGTTTACAGAGTAGACTGAGTTCAGAGGACAACACGTCATTTTAAAGCATAGCTCTAGCTGCATGTTGAAAGCTACTCCATCCCTCTTACCAGTCCATAGCTTCTGGCCAGTATGCTATGGCATAGGACCAAATTTCCCTGTGGTCATGTCCCCACTGTGACACATCTTTTGTTTCCAGAGGATGTCTTTGGTCCAAGGCAGTGTTGTTCGGGATGTCGGGCATCAGGTGGTAGAGCTGCCTAAAGCTGTGTTGTCCATAAAAGCAAACCCCATACCCAGAGTAAGAACAACTTCCTTTCTTTTTTTTTTTTTTTTCTTTTTCGAGACAAGGTTTCTCTGTGTAGCTTTGCGCCTTTTCCTGGAACTCACTTGGTAGCCCAGGCTGGCCTTGAACTCACAGAGATCCGCCTGGCTCTGCCTCCCGAGTGCTGGGATTAAAGGCGTGCGCCGCCGCCGCCGCCGCCGCCGCCGCCGCCGCCGCCGCCGCCGCCGCCGCCGCCGCCGCCGCCGCCGCCGCCGCCGCCGCCGCCGCCGCCGCCGCCGCCGCCACCACCACCACCACCACCGCCCGGCTTGAGCAACTTCCTTTCAAGATGAGATGTCTTCCTCTTCCAGGACATTGTTGATTGGTATCCTTGAGGGATGAAGCTCTCCTCAGGTCTTTGTTGGTGGCAGCTTGAATGAAGAACAGCAACATCAGCAACATCACCCTTGGTAGCTGGATGTCTGATTGACAGGAACTGGCTGTGATTGCCTCACAGAAGCTCACTGAAGTGGGATCAAAGTGGCCAGTAGCAAAGGCTGGCCAAGGCCAGAGATCTGGCTTCTCTCCACTTTGTTTGGGAAGCATCTGGGTGTGCACTGTCCTGTGAGCATTACTGTGTGGCAGGTCATTCACATCTCATGCCCCCTCGAATAGAACTGCCTGTGTGCTTTCCTGCACATCCCCTTGACCTACTCCTTCTCCGTCTTGCAGATTTTCTCTGTCCATACCCTAACTAACCAACCAAGGTGCTACATACCCTGCTTATGAATCTGTATATACTCTCAAGACCTTTCTTTATTTTTTTAATTAAGATTTATTTATTTATTATGTATACAGTATTCTGCCTGCATGTGTCCCTGCAGGCCAGAAGAGGGCACCAAATCTCATTACAGGTCGTTGTGAGCCACCATGTGGTTGCTGGGATTGAACTCAGGACCTCTGGTAGAGCAGTCAGTGCTCTTAACCACTGAGCCATCTCTCCAGCCCCAAGACCTTTTCTTTCCACACAAAGTAGATACTAAACTTCTCTCTACACATTCATTGCCACAGCATAATATCACAAACTGAGTGACTTATAAAGAATAGAAGTTTATTTCTCAGTTGGAGAGTCCAGGGGTCAAAGGTAGAAAGGTACCCAGTGAGGATCTGCTAGCTAAGCTTTTGATGAGACCTTTTCGTTGTGGAAGAAGCAAAGGTGTTTTTCTGGGGGCTCCTTTATAAGGACACTAATCCCCTTTATGGGATTCAGCTTCACAGCCTGGTCACTTCCCAAAGGTCCCTAGTTTTCAACCGAGGAGACTTGAGGGGACACACACCTTCAGACCCTAGACAGTGCATTGCCCAAGGTTCAGCGCATCTAGAGGGGTTCTCCTCACCCCTCATTTAATGTTAGAGGAGGTCATTGTGCAGCAACAATAGGTTCCTAATGGTTTTCACACGCTAGGAAAACCCAGCTGTGAGGACTGCATCCCTCACCAGGCCCCCAAAGAATCCTACTGACTCCACACCTACCAAGCGTCCAGCAGGAGGCAGTAGCGCCACAATGGAAGATGACGGGGGTCTGGACCACCCGCTTACACAGTTTCTTCCTGCACTGTGGCCTCGTGTGGTCTCATCCTGGAAGACACATGTCCGTCTTAAGAAGAATCGCTGCCTCAATGCTCCGCCTCCCCAGGGTTTGGCAGGACATCATCAGCTCTGTCTCTCGTGTGCATAATTTTCGGTGGCGGGGCACGGTAGATTATGAGTGGGGTTCTCTTTCTGTATCTCCATAAGCACCCTATTTCTTCCCCCACCACAGACGCCTGGTCCTGTGCCATAAGGTCTGCCGGTTCGGGGCTACTCAGAGCCCAGCCTGACCCTGCTGCCCAGTCCTTGGTTGCTCTGTGCCTAACCCTCAGCCTCCAGGGCTCTGTCTCTGCCAGTTATGACTCCGTCCAGCAGGAGGGTATCCAGTTCCATCCCTCTTTTTAAAGTTTGCATCCTATCTACAGTAGGTACCAGTTGTTACCAGGATGATGCCTAGAGAAACAGTCTGGTACCTGGAAGGGTCTCGGGTGCTTTCCGGAACACTGTGAAGGAATGCAGCAGGAGCAGACAATGGTTGTGGGTTATTGGCTCCAGAATAGCTCCTGTGGCCTAGGGCCATTTTGCTCCAGAACAAATCTTTTCACACCGGCTAAGTGCTTTGTAAAGGCACCACCGTGTGCCTAGAGGTATCTTCAGCATTTATACGTCAGACTTAGAAATGGAACCACAGGCGGTTGCCACAGAAGGCTCAGAAGACCTTCAGAACTGAGAGATCCCCACACAGTGCTCAGTAGGGGCCCAGGACCCCCTGTGTGCTAGACAAACGCCCTCCACTGAGTTTACCCTAGCCCCAGGCTCATGAACGGCGCCTTGCCTTGTGGCAAGGGGGCCGGAGGCAAGCTTTCCACTGTGGGCCACACACACAGGAGTGTGGATTGATCAAGGCAGTACTCTGTGGCCGGGGATGATCCTGGACTGCATCTCAGCCCAGACCATCAGCGCCCAGCACTCTGGGACACTGAGACACCCCAGACCTCGGTCCCAAGGTGACTGTGGCCCCTCGTGTGACATGAGAGAGCACACAGCAGCCTATGAATACAGCAGGGAAGACAGAGCTACGGTGGGCCTGAGGGAGAAAACCACATAATGGGAGGAACTAGGAGACGGGCTGCCAGGTGTGAGCGCTTTAGGAGGATTAATTCTAACCTCGCCAGGAGAGGAAACAGCAGAAGCAGGGTTTTTTTTTGGGGGGGGGGACAATTTCAGTGTGGACTTCTCCACAGAGGTGTCCAGGGGCAAAAGCAATAGATGCATAGGGCCTCTTGGAGGAGGGAGCTATCCTGGAGCCAATAATCAAGGTTCTAGATTGCCTGTCTCCAGAGGATTGCCCTTACCATGATCTATACCCACCCAACTGTGTGCCGCCCCCCCCCCCCCAGTCAAGACTGTGAGGGGCTTTTCCTATTGCCGTGATTTGGGAATGTATTTACGGAACCATCGTTGCTTAAGTAAAACAGCTGTATTGATGCCGCTCCTCCTGAGCCCTCCACTCCGGACACAGCCTAAGTGATGTGCAGACAGAGCAGGATGGCGGTGATAGATCTCCATTAAAGCCAGCACGTCCTCCTGGAACGTCCCTCCATCTCGTCTATGGGAGCTAAATAAACGCTGAGGACACCAGCATTCTCTCAGTGGTGCATTTACAGAGCACTTAGCCTGCGTGCAAAGGTTTGCTGGGGAGCAGAAATGGCCCGAGGCTGGCCATCAAAGGAAGCGTTTGATTTCTCTCCCACGCAGTCAAGTCACTCAAACGCTTGCAGCTTTTTTCTTCTCTGCCACACGAGGCCAGTAAGAGCTGCTGAACTATAAATAATGAAATGAGAAGGCACGTGAAGTATTTTACAAGTCCGGGAGTACCACAAAAATGATAAAACGGCGGGCCTTGGGTTGTTTAAGGCTGGATGCTAAAAATGTCGGGTACCACAGAGGGAACATGAAGGATGCGGTCGAAGGGCCAACAGGAGCGTGTTGTATCCAGGCTAACCTCAGGAGCGTGTTGTATCCAGGCAAACCTCCCTCTTTATCAATTACCTGGTCCCAGCTGTTCTGTCACGGCAGGAGAAAACAAGCCATCAATAACCTATTCTCCTAAGTTGTAACAGAAAGAGCGCTGTAACAGAATAACAGAGACTAAGTGATTTATGAAGAAATAGGTTTAATTTTGTCTGTTCAATTGGTTTTTCAAGACAGAGTTTCTCTGTGTAACAGCCCTGGCTGTCCTGGAACTCACTTTGTAGCCCAGGCTGGCCTTCGAACTCACAGAGATCCACCTGTCTCTGCCTCCCGAGTGCTGGGATTAAAAGCGTGCGCCACCACACCCAGTTTAGGAAAGAGCTTTCTTTTGGCTCATGGTTCTGGAAGTCTAAGCATGCACCATCATCCATTCGGCTTCTGGTGATAGCCTCATGGCAGTTCAGCTCCGGGCAGGAAGTGGAGGACAAACAGGCCAGTGGAGAAAGGGAAGAGACGGTGCTGACCCACTTTGTAACAACTGTTCCCTGGGAACTAATCTAGTCTAGAGAGACATTAATCCCTCTTAGAGGGCCCATTTCCCAACACCTCTGACTGCAGCAGATTACACAGGACAGTGGCCTCACATCTACCCTGGGAGGCAGACGCTTCCAGAACAGACCCAGAATTCATTCATTCGTTCGTTCATTCTCCCCCCTCCCTCTCCCCTTTCCCTCTCCCCTCTCCCTCCCCTCTCCCTCCTCTCTCCCCCCTTCCTCCCTTCCCTCTTCTCCCCCCTCCTCCCCCCCCCCCGCCCCTCCAAGAATCCTCCCTGCACTTGAGAAGTTGCTCTCCTTCTCTCCCGGCAGTCTTAGCCAGCCAGCTGGTGCCCTTCCGCTGTTATCCTAGATAAGAACCATGGGAGGCAAGAAAAGGCTTCTCCAGGGCGGGTCCTTGGCAGCTCCTGAGAGGAAGATAGCCGCGGGTAACTGGAGCCTCGGCACGTGGCGCCCCCTGGTGTCCCAGCTCTGGTGCTGCACTTAGGTACAAGCGCCCTTAACCCCACAGCCAGCGACAGGTGTTAGGGTCAGGGCCCCGCGCCCTTGGACAGCAGCCTACGTCCATGTCCCCAGCCCAGCGATCAGGACTCAGCCCTGGTGCTGCAGCCCTTGGGCGGCCAGCTCCACGGCCCTGAGAGGCTGGCGGCCCTCTGGAACTCTTCTAGTGACCAAAGCCCGCAGTCTCTCTTCTCATGGCTCTTGTCCCATCCCAGGCCGCTCTCCGGAGCTCCGCAGCTGTCCCACGCTGCTTTGTCCTCTGTCCCTTCTCCCGCTCCTACTGACGATGTAGCTGCCCCAAATGACGTCTTCCGAGCCACCCCACTGCTGGCTGGAGACTGCTGTGCCTCTCCCCCCTGCCTCAGCTTCTGCAGCTGTCGGGGCTGCCGGCCACCCCACAGCTCCGGCTCCGCCACCACGTCCTTCTCCGCTGTCACCAGTTCATCCCACTCCACTAAAGAGAACTCTTGCAAGTAAGAAAGTGGAGATGAAGAGAGAAGCCTCCTGGAGGCTTTTGTTAAAGCACCCGGTGAACAGCACAAGAGGGTGTCGTCGTCCCACCCCCCCCACCCCCCCACCCCCCCACCCCCCCACCCCCCCACCCCACCCATCCCCCCACCCCCCCACCCCACCCCTCCCCCGCTGCCTCGCAGACGTGCGCCAAATAACCCGCTACACCAGAAAAGGGACTTTGTGCGGTCACGCGCACCTTTCTGTAAATGATTGTGTTCACTCCAGGCACGGAGCCGTCCCTTTCCCACCAGGTACAGCTCTCCCTCTGCCAAGTCATCGGGGGTGTCCCCTCGGGTCATTAAGAGTTCACCAAGGCTCCTGATGGCAAAAATTCCAGCGTAAAGTATTTGAAACCGCTGTTGCCGAGGCCGCTCCTCCGGGAGCCGAGCGCGCTTCAGCAGCAGCCGGCAGCCGTTTTTGTGTACCTTCCTCGGAAGTATTCACAACAGTGGCGCTGGCCAAAGGTATTCTACCTAGCTCCTTGACGGACAGTCCTCTGCTCCAGGCAGACAGCACGCCAGAGAAGAGTCTAAAGCTGTCGGTTAAAAGTCAAATTGCCACCAAACTGGGCGGTGGTGGCGCTCACCTTTAATCCCAGCACTCAGGAGGCAGAGGCAGGCGGATCTCTGAGTTTGAGGCTAGCCTGGGCTACAGAGTGAGTTCCAGGACACACACCAAAACTACACAGAGAAACCCTGTCTGGGAAAACCAAAAAAAAAAAAAAAAAAAAAAGTCAAATTGCTTAATCCTCCAATACGGTTGCTTATTTGCAGAAAAATAATCAGGAGAGGTGTTTGCAATATTAACCTGCTATTGGTATTAATAGTATTGCTATTAATATTAATAGTGGTTTTTTTAATGATGTTCTAACATGCTTAGCAGCTGCCCACTGACCCAGGAAGAAGCGGTCCCCTCATCTCTCTTGCTGGGATGATCTGACTATAAAAAGAGCAACACTAAGCTCCTGGCGGTCTGGGGTGGGATTTTCTCCCCCCTAGAGGCCTCAGCACCTCCTGAGATCTTGCCTGGATGAAGCTTCCAGTCTGTGTGCTGTGCTATCTTACCTCCGCTCTCGCCAGAGGCCAGCTCCTTTCCAGACACCTTCCTCAAGTCCCCATCCTGAGGAAGACTTGGGAGAGCCTTCCATGAAAACAGCTTCCCAAAAGAGGGTTGGACTCTAGCATCCATTGTGAGGAGATGGAGACACAGCTCCACATGACTCTCTCAGCAGCCCGAGGAGTTCTCTCCTCAGGAACTCCTCTCAAGCCAAACCAGGACACAAAGTCAGACACACCTGAGCGTGTGAGTGTGAGCTTTTCAAAGAAAAGGAAGTGAGAGCTGCCGAGTGTGGGCACCGGCTCCTCGCGGGAGAGCAGCAATCCGTTGTCTTAGCGTTAACCAATTTGGTGGCTTTGGGTGTTACCTCCAAGGTTTACTAAGAACCCCTTGATAAGTCCAGAGACACCCGGGGTGGCACTGTAAGCTGACGCGGTAAAACTGGGCGCCACTGGGGCTGCACAGGGGTGCTGGTGAGCGTCCTTCTCTGCCGTGGTAGGAAACCTCGTGTTTGGCTAGGAACGGGCGGTCTTGAGCTGTCGGCGATTGTTCTGGAATTCATGCTTCACCACTGGTGAGAGGTGTCAACCAGATTTCTGGGTGAGGGGTTCCTTTCCCCTTCTCACAGGCCCCCAAGTTTCCTGCCCCGTTAGGACCCTGTCACCTGGTCCCTGAGTCTCTGTCTCTCTGCGTGTTCTAGACTTCAGACACAGACTGTTAGAACAGCCCGAGTGTGGGGCGGATGTCTGGGAAAGCACGTTGCCACTCGTGTGGAAACTGGAGAGGGGACTTAGACCAGACAGGAGAAATGGCTTGTTGGGTACGCTGCAAGAAAACAGTAGCTGGACGGGAACTGGAGTGTACACCACGTCGAACAGGGCAGTCCAGACCGGCTGGCTTACAGTTCTGGGATGTTAACAAGAGCCTCTATGTACATAATGTGCAGGTCTGACATCTTTGCTACGTAACGTAGATGAGGGTATGTAACACAAATCTTAAACTATCTTACTAATAAAAACACGAGAGCCAGGTATTGGGGTGAATGCTGAAAGATCAGAGAAACAGAACCAGCCACATCCAACCTCACCTCGCCAATTCTTCAGCTGATCTCATTTCCTCAGACTGGAAGCCTCGGAGTCCTCATCTGAATGGATCTCAGCTGAACTGCTGCGAAAAGCCAAAAGCTTAACAAGACTCTTCTAGTTCCTGGTCCTCATGCCTTATATACCTTTCTGCTTCCTGCCATCACTTCCTGAGATTAAAGGCGTGTGTCATCATGCCTGGCTGTTTCCAGTGTGGCTTTGAACTCACAGAGATCCATATGGATCTCTGCCTCTGGGTCTCGGCCTCTGGAATGCTAGGATTAAAGGCGTGTGCGTCCACTGCCTAAACCTATGTTTAATAGAGTGGCTGTTCTGCTCTTTGACCCCCGGATAAGTTTATTGAGGTGCACAACATATCAGCCACAAGGGTCATACAAATCAAGCTGTCCTGGTAGATCTAAGTTCAGTCCTGGTCCAAAGCTGGAGTCCCAGAGCATCTGGATACAGGTCTGCAGTGTTGGGTTACTGCATTCCCAGGCTAGCAGTTTGAGAGTCCTGGGCCAAATGTATAAAACTTCCCTAATGCAAGACAGGTTCTATTTCCTCATTTCTTATGAACTTCCCTTTACAAACACTATACACAGTCACTCACACTCACACTCACACACACACACACACACACACACACACACACCACTACTAAATACCACATACATCACAGACAAACATTGCACATACCCTATACATGTTCTATCACACAAAGCACACCATATGCACACATCCCACATACTATATAAAACATATATACCATACCACATGCACCCTATATACCATAGATACATCTGTCATGAGCACACTTGATCAGAAATCTTTCCACAATGTCAGAATTTGTTGAATAACAATAAATTCACAAGTTACAATTGTCTCAATGTCAGCAGTTTGCCAAAAACCCCAATTCTCTTGGTATTTTGGCAAAGGTAAGCACGGGCTCTTTCATTCTGGTCTGAATTGCCAACACTGACTATAAACATGTCTCTATATCTTTCAGATAGATATACATACTTATACATATATGCTGGGTACAGAACAGATACAAAGGGTTTAGAAAGCTCCAGAAGAATTTTAGCGTTTTCAGAAGTGGGACAAGAGGTGTGAGAACTGATTCTGTCTTGCCAAGCCAGCCGCAGAAGCAGCTGCCGCTGTAGAATCAACCACCATGGAGCCAGGGTCGAAATCAGAGACGTCAAGATGAGTTCAGCTGCAGGGGCAAAAGGGGGGGCGGCTGGATGGAGGCCCCGAGGAGGCAAGAGAATTGGGCAGGTGGCAGATGAGTGCCAGTGGGCATGGAGCTGAGCCGAGGGGACAGTAGGAGTCCTCTGTCGGCGGTCCACGCTGGGTGTCAGGCGACAGGTCAGTGGTGGCCTTTCCCACAGAGGCGCCAGGCATCCATGGGTTCCAGGGGAGGGAGTCACAGCCTTTCCTCAGCCTAGCATGTACAGCGAGTTCTCGGGCCTCGTTCCCTTGATGTGATTGTAATATACCCATGTGCCTCTGCGGTCTCAATTCACCCTCGTAAATGCACAGGGCACCACACTTCCGCTCCCTGGAATAAGTCACGTACAGTACTGCTGCAGGGGTGGTACCAGACAGGCAGTGCTATTTGTAAGTCCACCCAGGAGCGCAATCATGCTCCACCCTCCAAATGGACTCAAAAGCTGCTTGTAAAACATCTCTCGGGGCAAGACACGGTCTGGAAGAACCACCGTTTCTCACAATATGGAGTAACGTATGCAGGACACAGCTGAGTTTAATACTACCACACACTGAACATACATAAGTAATACATGTCGCCCACGCACATACACATAACACACCTCCTACCTCCCACACAGCACAATGTATGTGCACAACACAGACACCGCACATACATGCAGAGCACACACAGAGGTCTTACACAAATATGGGCTCCCCATATACATACTACATAGTCACTAGAGAGAGAGAGAGAGAGAGAGAGAGAGAGAGAGAGAGAGAGAGAGAGAGAGAGAGAGAGAGAGAGAGAGAGAGACTGGCATTCCTCTTCAGAGCGCTGCAGAGCACCTCTGGCCACCAGAGGGCGCTAAATCCTTAGCAGTGGGTCTCAACCTGCCTAATGCTGTGACCCCCAACTATATATAAAACTATTTTTGTTGCTACTCACAACTGTAATGTTGCTACTGTTAGAAATCATAACTTAAATATCTCTGTTTTCTGATGGTCTTGGGTGACCCTTGTGAAAGGCCATTTGACCCCCAGAGGGGTCGTGACCCACAGGTTGAGAACCACCGCCTCAAGGGCGATGCTGTGTTTCCAGTGAACCAGAAGTCAGATTCCTGCGTTTGATTCTTACACCACTGTCAGTGTTTGAAAAGCTAAACGCTGGATTTTCGCTGTCATTAACCCTTCATTCCTGGGCTCTTGAAAATCAGGGGTGGTGGGAAATGCACCTGACCATTGGCTGTGTCTGTGTCTGGGTCAGAGGCAGGCACCAGAGGATCACAAACCTGTTCCAGGCTTTGATGAATGTGCTGTGCCAGAAACACAGTCAAGCATGTTTGTGTCTTTCCACGCTTTTAGTTTACTGAACAGCAATAATTTCACAAGGGGCCAATGGTTTCCACGTCGGCTGTGGCTCCTCCTCATACCCGTCCTGGTCTCTGGCTGAGGTGGATGCAAGCTCCTTTGTCTTTTCTTTCTTTTATTGTTTTATTGTTTATTGATTCTGTTTTTTAAGACGGAGTCTCACCATGTAGCTCCGGCTTGTCTCGAACTTGCTCTCTAGACCAGACTGGCCTCAGACTCCTGAATGCACAGTCTGGGTGTCAGGTGAGAAGTCGGTGTGGGGTCCCTGCCATCCCAGCCCTGGGTGTCTGCCACCGTGCGGGGGTGAGGGGAGAGTCACACCTCTTCCTTGGTCTGGCATGCCTGATCCATTCTTGGGCCTTGTTCACCTGGTGTTTTTCTGTTATTGAAAATAGATTATTTTTTCATACATCATATTCTGATTACGGTTTCCCCTCCCTCTACTCCTCCCAATTCCTCCCCGTCTCTCCTCCCACATCCAGATCCTCACCCTTTCTGTCCCTCCTTAGAAAACAAACAGGCATCTAAGGAACAATAGTAAAGATAAAATAAGATAAATCAAAAACAAAGTTGAACAGGACAAACCAACCAAACAACAAGAAAAAGAGCCAAAGAAAAAGCCTAAGAGACACGTATGGACACAGAGACACACACATGTTCACACACACACATAGACACAGAGACACATGTTCACACACACACATAGACACATGTTTACACACACATATAGACACAGAGACACACATGTTCACACACATAGACACAGAGACACACACATGTTAACATAGACACAGAGACACACATGTTCACACACACATATAGACACAGAGACACACATGTTCATACACATGTACAGACACAGAGACACACGTTCATACACACACATACATAGACATAGAGACACATATGTTCACACACACACACACACACACACACACACACAGACACACATGTTCACACACGGGAATCCCACACACACGGGGCCAAATGTCTGAGGCCGTAATGTCTACACAGAAGATACAGAAAGCTTTAAAAAATTGCCAAAAGACTGCAAAGGGTTTTTATTATTATTATTTAAATACCATTATGAGACAAAGACTGGTGCTGTGGTGGAATTCGTTTCCTGTGGCCCGTCTGCTACTGGACGTGCAGCCTGCCCTTAAGAGTGGTTTGTTTCCCCTGTGAGACTCCCTTAAAAAAACCGATTTTCCATTTGTCAGTGGCTATCAATTGGAGATAGCTTCTGGTTTGGGGGGCGGGGAGGGGGTCCATTTCTTTCAGCTCTAGAGCTCCGTCTGATGCAGACCATGCAGGCAGGCCCTGTGCATGCTGCCTCGGTCTCTGAGCTCCTGTGTGCACCAGCCCTGCTGGGTCTAGAAGGCCTTGATTCCTTGGTGTCCCGGTCCCCTCTGGCTCCTCCACCCTCCTCTTCTGCAGGGTTCCCTGAGCCCTGAGGAGGGGGCTGATGGAGACATCCCTCTTAGGGCTGAATGTTCCAGGGTCTCTCACTCTCTGCACATTGCCCAGCTGGGGGTCCCTCTGTTGTTCTCATCTGCCGCAGGAGGAAGCTTTGTCGGATGAGGGCTGAGCAAGGCGCTGATCTGTTTCCCTGGCCGCCGGTTCCCAGGGAGTCCCGGATGTGACTTTAATATGCCCATGTGCTCCCAGTCTCAGCTTACCTGGGGCTTTTGTAAGTGTTCCACCAACAGTAGAAATGACAGCCGTTGTCATCAGCAGCAAAAGTGTTTATTGGTGAAATTATTAAGGCCACTCCACGTAGCTAAAAGGAAGGTTTATTTAGTGGGTAACTTACAAAAAAAGGGAAAGGTAGGTTGTGGGGGTCTGGGGAAGGTGTATCGAAGTCCAGCAGTGTCCTCTGGAGCTCTGCTCTGTCAACCTCCACCGTCCATAGTCCCAGAACCGAGAGAGCGCTCGCCCATCCAGATCTCGGGTCTCCAGGCGCCTCCCCTGGCCCCGCCTCATAGGCGTGACAGTTGCCAGAGTCTCAGTGGGGGTTGGAACGTATTGTAAAGTATATTTCTGCAAGTCTAGAACACATGATGTAGCCTTGTGTCCACCAGTCCTCAGCCAGAAACTCTATAAATCCCATCACTCTGATTTTTAAAAAATCCCAAGTATAGCATGCACACATTCTCCTAAAAGGTGCTATTCACTTGCTCACCAGCAGGGGGCGGGCTGCTCACAGCATAAGCCTGCAGCCAGCATCAGCTTTGCATGCTGCGGGATGGGGTGGAGGGAGGTCAGTGTGACAAGCAGCAAGTGTCACCAGGCATTGGGTTACAGTGAGAAAGGTGGAATTTAAAAGCTGGCACTCACTGAAAGAGAACCTTACTGGAGTGTGTTAGTATCTTCTCAGCAATATGTGGCTTTGACCCTTTTTAGAAAACAAATTTCACTTTCATTTTTAGGACTAAAAGATACATCACCACTTTACTTTCTGACCCAGGATTACAAATAAATTTTCTAAAACATAAAAGAGAGACTTGTATAGATATTCCTTACTTCTGATAGTTTTTTTGTTTGTTTGTTTGTTTTTTGGTTTTTCGAGACAGGGTTTCTCTGTGTAGCTTTGCGCCTTTCCTGGAACTCACTTGGTAGCCCAGGCTGGCCTCGAACTCACAAAGATCCGCCTGCCTCTGCCTCCCGAGTGCTGGGATTAAAGGCGTGCGCCACCACCGCCCGGCACTTCTGATAGTTTACGTGCACATTACCTGTGTCCCCTAGCCACTATCTGAGCTGGGAAAGCCACAAATTCGCTTTCAAAGCCGTCATGGGGAGGACAGTAGTGCTGCCATTCACCTGTATTCTTAAGAGGACTTAAGACCTGTCAAGGCTCCAACAGTCTTTGCCATCATTGCAAATTCTCAATCTTGATATCCCTGTCTCTGTGAGCTGGAAACGAGGGTGGTCATGTCCACAGAGCAACTGAAGGAGAAAATACAGTCTTCATGCAGGGCACGCTGGCTCCTCGCTTGGCTCTGCATTTCTGTCCTCACAGAAACCATCACGGGGTCCCGTGGTGCTGTTATCACACTTCCTCAGATGAGAGGAGGCTAGGTCTTCTGCCCAAGGTCATTAGCGAAGAGTGGCATCGGGCTTGAAATCCAGGCACAACACTTGCAAGGCTCTGCCCACATCTCATGATGCAGACGCTCAAATCCGTTCCCAGGCAGATCCCCAGGACTGCATACAAAAGTGTCTGTCCCTTCTGGAGTCACAGGCTGTCTAACATGCCAACCCTCAGCTTTGCTGGGGCAATTTGACTCTCTGCCTCTTTCTATATGTATATAGATAGATGTAAAGAAATATATGTATGGAAGGAAGCATGTACAGAAAGATACATATGTGGGAGATACGTGCCTTAGAAGAAACTGATTTTTTTCAGCTATAAAATATGTAAGAAAAGACGTTTCTCCTATTTTCACCTCCACTGTGCACACACATACACTTCCTTCCTTTCTAGCCAATCAGCTGCCTTGTCCTGCTGCCCCCCCCCCCTTAACCACACTCTATATTCTGTGTGTATCTGCGGCAGTGCTGAGTCACAAGACTGTCTGCTCCTAGCGACGTAATACAAGTTCTTGCTTTGCAGCGTGATGAGTAGGGCTGTGCTGGGGTGGGCGTGGGGGACATTCACCCTCCTCGCAGTGTTATTTCCCCAGGCCCCAAAATGAGATGTGCACTCCTGAAGAGTAACAGTGACAGCCACCCCCAAGCCTCTTCTTGCCCCTCACAACCCGAGGGGCATTGTTTAAGGATTCTGCTTTCTGTACCCCACCGCATGCCCCCTGAATGCAGACCTCGAGAAAGTGAGCATGCGCACCTGAATTATCTAAAAGCTCCCAGCCTCTGATTGAGATCGCTCCAGAAGGATTTTAACAATGGTTTCCAGGCATTGCTTCAGGATGCAAAGCAGAGATGTGTCCACCTCTGTGGGAATTCCCCAGGCATGCTAGCATGTGCGTGACAACTTTCTCCAGTGTTAGGTGACCATCAGCAGGGATGTGTCCCCCACTTCCTGTGACTCCTACTGGACCAGGGTAGGAAGAACAAAAATGGCTGTAATGTGGGAGGGTACAGGAGAACCCTTCAAGACCTCCTGGGTGACGTTTGCTAAAGAGAAAGGTAGGCATATGGTAGGTACCGCAGGACAATCAGGGACGGTAGAGAGGAAAATGTTCTGACTCTGGCACCTAGGTCTGCGCCTGTCCTGGAAAGTTTCCGAAGGTCAGGCCGAGTCAGAGCCAGCTGATGGCAAGTGGTAGGAACATGCACGGGCTGTCTCTGTCCTAGCATCCCAGGAAGTGGGTAGATGCGACCTAGAGGCCAGAGTGAGTATCAGCGCTTTCCATATTTGTGATCCCAGAGAAACTATGTCCATTTAAAACTTGTATGAATGTCTACTTTGTTTCGTAAGTCAGACTCTTCAAAATGTATTGTCTTAGTCAATAGGGTTTCTATGACAGAGTGCCGGAGACTGTGTGGTTTATAAACAACAGACTTATCCCTCACAGTTATAGGAATTGGGGATCAGGGCTCCATCATGGCTGGGGTCTGGGGAGGACCCTCTGTCAGGTTGCAGACCACTGATGTGTCCCTGTTTCCACATAATAGAAAATGAGCAAGAGAGCTGCCTGGGCTCCCCTCTATGAGGGGGCTCACCCCACTCATGACAGCCACCTCAAAGACCCCGCCTAACGCCATCCTACTGGGGCTCCAGATTTCAACATGTGAATTTGGCAGGCGGAGTCTATAAAGGAAGAGATAACAAGGTCTACCTGTGAAAGCGAAAACATGAGTTGCTCATGGCTTCCCTTTTCCTTCTCCATCCCAAGGGTCAGAACCTCCCTTATCCTTCCCGTTCCTCTGAGCCGACTGACAATTCCAATAACTCAATTGATACTAGCATGGAAATGGTCACACAGGCATAGTCTTATCGTTTTTGCATCACACTAATCTGAAGAGGTCTGGCTGGGGAGATGGCAGGTCCCCTTGCAGGGAAATCCTCAAGGGTACTTGTTCAACCTTCAAGTCATACCCACTAGATCCTATGTATCCTAGGACCAGAAATTGGTATTTTAACAGAAAAAAAAAAAAAGGTATTTTTCTTGTTTGTTCTTTTTCATTATCTCTGCTCCCCCACCCAAAATACCAAAGCACATTATTGTAAATTGGCTCTGCAGTTTCTGGAAGGTGTGCTCTGGCCCATCTCTTAGGCTGAGCACACACCCCTTGTCATGGTAAACATTTTGTTCACCTGGCTTGGTCTAGCTATGTGCAATAAAGCCTGTGCATGTGGACACACACCCTAAACCGGAGACTTCAGAGCTCGGGTGTTGAGCCAGAGTCGTTCCAGGTAAGCACAAAGCCTCCACATGAGCTGGCTCATCTCACTATCTCTGAGGCTGATCGGCACCACCCATGTTCCACACACTGTTATTAGCTAAGTCAGTGAGGATGCGTGCAGACTTGAGCGTGGGGAAGCCTGAGATTGCTTAGCACACACACACACAAATACAAACAGATATGCACTCATCTGTAAGTGACACCGGGAGATGCTTGTGGTGTGTGTGTGTGTGTGTGTGTGTGTGTGTGTGTGTGTGTGTGTGTGTTAATCAACGTGCAAGGCGATGGGTTTCATTATAGCAGTTTCCACAGTCTGTCTTTTGATGCCCCGTCTCCTCCACCCCCATCCTTCCTGCCCTGCCCTGTTCCTTTTCATCCCCAGTAGCTCCCTCTCTCCTTTCATCCACGTGTTCTCACGCCCTCCCTGTTCCTCGGAACCTCTGCCGCCCACCCTCCTACCCACAGGAGCTCTGCTGGGTCCTGGTGAGCTCTTCTCTGGCCTGGCCCTTGTGGAGATCCGTGTCCCTCTTGTGTTGGGACATCTTTCTGAAGGTTTTGGAAATTCTGCCATAATTTAATTAAATACATTATCTATGCCTTTTGAGGTTACCTCAGCCCCTTTGCCTATGGTGTTTGGTCTTCAGTTTGGTCTCTGGAATGGATCCTCGATTTCTCAGACATTTTAGTCATGTTCATTTTTTTTTCTTTATGTATGCCTAAATGTGTTATTGTCCTGATCTTTTCCTCCAACTCTGATTTTTTTTTTCTCCCATGTGGTCTTATCTGTTGACGATGCTTTGTTGTGTTGTGTATTTGATGGATGATGTCTTTCATTTCCAGAATTTTTATTTAGTAGTTTATCAGTGTCTCAGTCTCCTTGCTGATTTTTTTTTCTTCAACCATACTGGCTAGTTTTGGCTTAACTCAACACAAGCCAGAGATATCTAAGAAGAAAAAACTTGGCAGCAGAGAAAATGCCTCCATAGGATTGGGGTGTAGGCAAGTTCATAGGGGTATTGTCTTGATTAATGGTTGATGTAGGAGGTCCCATCCCACAGGGAGCAGTACCACCCCTGGGCTGGTGGTCCTGGGTTCTAAAAGAAAGCAGGCTGAGCAAGCTACAGGGAGCAAGCCAGTAAGCAGCACCCCTCCATGGCCTCTGCATCAGCCCCTGCCTCTAGGTTCCTGCCCTGTTTGAGGTTTTGGTTTGTTTTGCTTTGGTTTTGTTTTTTTGAGACAGGGTTTCTCTCTGTAGCCGTGGATATCCTAGAACTCACTCTGTAGACCAAGCTAGCCTCAAACTCACAGAGATCCTTCTGCCTCTGCCTCCCAAGTGCTGGGATTAAAGGCGTGCGCTACCACCGCCTGCTTTGAGTTCTTGTCCTGACTTCCCTCGGTGACAGACTGTGACATGGAATTGTGAGCTGCCATAAACTCTTCCCACTCCAGTTGCTTTTGGACATGGTGTTATCACATCAGTATAAATCCTAACTAAGACATCAGTGGTTTTTAATTCTTCCTCCAAGTTGCTAAGGTTTCATTCACTTTGGTAACTTCCTTGTCTGTGTCCCGAATATATGACCTTACTTCATCCACTTGCTTGTTTGGGTCCTCCATATGGTCACTGATCCTTTTTAAATGTCAGACTGTGAGACAGGTGTGGTGACTTAAGCCTTTAGTCCCAAGGGAGGCAGGCAGATCTCTGAGTTCAAGGTCACCCTGGTCTACAAAGCAAGTTCCAGGACAGCCAAGGTTACACAGAGAAACCCTGTCTCAAATAAATAATTAAAGTCAGATTGTGGGGCCATAGGCAGTACTACACAGAGAAACCCTGTCTTGAAAAAAAAATACCAGCCAATCAATCAATAATTAATTAATTAATTAAAGTCAGACTGTGGGGCCAGTGAGACAGCCAGTACTACCCAGAGAAACCCTGTCTCAAAAAATAATTTTATATATATATATATATATATATATATATATATATATATATATATATATATATATATCAGACTGTGGGGCCAGTGAGATGGCTTGGCAGGTAAAGGCATTTGCCAATAAGCCTGAAGACTTTAGTTCAATCCTTAGTGAAAAGTTTTTGCACCCCAATAAGCTTCTCCACCAATGTAGCGATCCAAATCAGACCGAATTAGAATAAGCCCAGGTTTAATGGGTAAAGTGCTCCCAGGTGATTTTCCAGTTCCCCAGAGAGGAGTTGAGGAAGAGAGACCAAAACAACCACATGTCTGCTTTCTGGGGTGCAGTTTAAATTCCCTGTGGGCGTGGTCTTGAGCATCTCTGGGGGAGGAGCCATGTTTGGCAGGACTTGGTGAGGGGCTGGGTCTGGGCAGAGAGGTGGGGCTTCCACCAGAACATCCCAGACTCTTTGGGTCTATGGGTGCCAGGGTGCCAGGGGCTGAGGTGGAGCTTCCACCAGACTCTTTGGGTGTAGGGGCAGCAGTTCAAGTCTGGCTACTTCCTGCAGGCATGGGGCAATGTGGAGGAGCGGGGAGAGAGTAGAATCCCACTCAGCAGGAGGTGTGAGTGGAAGATCATCCAGTTAATTGTCATCCTGGAGACCTCAGGCATATGTTTCTTGAGGAAGCAGAGAAAGGAAGTTGCTAGGGGAAAAAATAGATTATTAACACCTGCCCTAGTTATTCTGCAGAGATGAATGCACAGAGCAGAAGAGCAGACAGACCCTTCATTGGGACATCTTGGAAAACCGGAGGGTGGAGGGTCCCAGCTGATGGACAGACCATGTATCCTGAATAGGTGCCCACTTGAGCCTGGAGAGATGATACCACATGGATGTCCCAGGAGCTTGGCAGCCGAGGGGGTGGTGAGGATCATAGTATAAAGTCCTTCCATTGGGGCTTGAGAGACTTAGGCTGTTTGAGGAGTACTCTGTTCCATGGGGAGAGCGGGGCAGGCTCGGGGCAGTTGGGTCCACTGGTGTGGGGACAGGGAGATGGCTGTCAGCATGTGACCGGACAAGAGACCTCAAAAGGGAGAGAGAGGGGAGGTATCTCACCAGTGGGGGAGTTTGGGCCAGGAGGTGGTGATTGAGGAGGAAGGGTCTTCTGTAAAGGAGCTCAAAAGGGCTCAGGCCTGTAGGAGAGCATGGGGTGGCCCAGAGGCGGGTTAGGGCAATGGGGAGAAGGGAGGGCCAAGATAGCCTGAGTTCAATGGAGAGCTTGGTGAGCTGTTGTTTGGAGAGTCCATTGGCCTTCTCAACCTTTCCCGAGGATTGTGGGCAGTAGGAAATGTGGAGCTTCCATGACCCTGCCAATCCTCGCCAGGTTGGTGTCCTTGAAACTGGTGTAGAGGCCAGTGTATCTGGAGGGCCCCTGTGGATTGGCCTTGGCACACGTCTGGCAGGAGGAAGGAACCTGTGAAATACTCAGATGAGAGTGTGGTGGCCAAGGTGAGGGTGGCCCCAAAGCGGCTGAGAATATCACGACCAAGCAGAGGTGCAGGGCAAGCAGGTATGCCTTTTTAAAAAAGAGTGTGAGAAGAATCGCCCTGCAAGAATGCAGGGAAGGGTCAGGGTCTCAAGTGGGAAGGGAGGGGTCCCATCCACCCCTGTGACGGAAATTGTTGAGGGAGCTGTAGGACCTGAGTGAGATGTCAAAACAGAGTAGGTAGCTCCTGTGTTCCAAAGAAAGTCAACGCACTTACCTGCTACCTATCCTAGGCTTGGAGAGGGCAATGGGAGTCACCAAATCTAGGCCCAGTCAGTCCTCCACCAGGCTTAGGAGTTCAAAAGCCGGAAGGGTCTCAGTTGCCAGTGCTAGTGAGGCTGGACCTCCATGGCATGGTCTACAGGGGCATTCCCATTTCCAGTGCCCAGGCTGTTGGCAGACAGGGCATGGCCTTTTGGGCGGCTGAAGCTAAGGGCAATACCATGGCCAATGGCCCTACTGACCACTTTTGAAGCAGGCTCCTGGCAGAGCTGACTTGGACTGAACTCTAGCAGGATGTAGCCTCATCCTCGACTTCCCTTGTCCCCCTTGTGGGGGCCCTGGTGTCCTCAGGGCAGCTGAGGCTCGGGCTTAGAGCATGGCCTTCTGTGGTAGCCTTGTCTGTCAGGTTGACTCGCTCTCTCTTCTCAGCATTAAGAACTTTAAAAGCCATTTTTGCCAATTCCTGTCGGGGAGTTTGGGGACCCTCCTCAGCCTTTTTAAATTTTTTACTAATATCTGACGCTGACTGAGAAATGAAATGGGTGGCTAGGACCGTGGCTTCCACTGGGGAGGCTGGGTCAAGGCGAGTGTATTGAACCATGGTCTCTTGTAACTGGTCTAGAAAAATGGCTGGCTTTTTGTCAGAGCTTATCAAAATTAACAGTTTTGTCCGAGACCATTTCCATACCTTGGAGGAGGCAACTAACCACGAGGTCTCTTCTCCGGCGGCCATTTTAACCTGGTTGGTAATCCCAGTGGGACTCTGTAGCTGGCACCGCCATGTCACCCACGGGGCGGGTTTGGTCCGCATGCTGTCTAGCTGCTGCCTGAACTCCAGTTCATTCCTCGGGAGTGAGGGTGGAGGCCCGGATCACATAAAGGCCACACCAGGTCAGATCACAGGCCTGGGACAGATAACGGAACTCCTTGATATAAACAGAAGGATCAGCAGAAAAGAGACCCAATCGCTTTTCTATTTGTGCCTGTGGTCGTTGGGCGTCTGACTCTATGGATGAGTCGTGATGGTGTTGTCTCATTTCAGCCTCTTGATTATGTTCTGCGCATCCATTGTGGTACCTATGTCCTCCAGTTCTAACTCCCCCTCCCTCTTCCCCTCACTCCCCCCTCCCGCCCCCCCAACCCCTCTCTTAACTGGTTTGTTTTCCATGTGAGTCCTCTGTAAGTTTCTTCCTTACGAATTTTGTCTCCTATTTTTGGGGGAGTGTGTCATAGTGTCTGGAGGCCTCTCTGATGAGTCACCATCAGTCCTGGAGTTAAATGGCAGGAGGCAACTCCGTGAGTTCCACTGTGTGCCCAGTAAGGCTCAGGCACTGGACACTGGGGTGGAGGTGACTCTGAGTTCCACTGTATCCCCAGTAAGGGTCAGGCACTGGACACTGGGGTGGAGGTGACTGTAGTGTATAGATTTTCATTCATTTATTTATTTTAGAGCTAAAAGTTATTAGTATTTATGACGTGAAATAGAGGCCTGACATGGAGGCACACACTTTTAATCCCAGAACTCAGGAAGCAGAGGCAGGCGGAGCTCTGAAATGGTCAGTGCTAGTGGCATGCAGGCCCAGACAGAGCTCCAAGTCCCATCTGGCAGCAACCCGAGGAGTTCTTTCCAGAGAACTTGTAGTGAGGTAATGGCAGGATTCTTGACTTTGCCACAGAAAAGAATATGGACAGGATGAGTCCGTATCAAGCAGGGTCAGGAGTTTAAGAGAAAGGAAGTTTCACAGAGACTTCAGCACTGGGGTTGGTAGACAGGGAAAGGGGAGCACCCAGCCAGGAGCTTTCTAGCCCTTTCTCCAGAGCCAGGTCTGTAGACAGCCTCTGTTTACAGAGGCTTCTGAAGTTACACCTCAAAGGGTTGCTAAGGAGCCTTCCCTTTTCATTAAAAGAGATCATGGGGTGATTCCAGACCGGCTTGTGTTACAGCTGATAAGATAAAAGCCGGGGTCACTCAGGGTGCAGGGGAGGTGAAGAGGCCTAGCCGCCTAGATGGTAAACAAAGCCTTGTTTGTGAGAGTCCCAGGAAACATCTAGGAAAGGGGTAAAGTGGTCCTTGTAGGTCATGCAGCCTCAGGCCTCAGGCCTGGTGCATTGTTGTTTTTTTTTGTTTTGTTTTTAAGATTTATTTATTTATTACATATACAGTATTCTGCCTGCATGTGTCCCTGGGGGCCAGAAGAGAGCACCAGATCTCATAGATGGTTGTGAGCCACCATGTGGTTGCTGGAATTGAACTCAGGACCTCTGGGAGAGCAGTCGGTGCTCTTAACCACTGAGCCATCTCTCCAGCCCGGTGCATTGTTATTTATGAAGTAGACAAGAAATAATTTGCTCATTAGAAAATACCTCTGTGGAAAAGGACTGCTGTCCCTGTCAGCAGCCTTCGCCGCCATGTTCCAGGTGCGTCTTGTGCTGCTGGTCTGACGCTCAGCTGATAAGGAGCTGCAGACTCTCCCTCCCCACGTCCCGTTAATGTTCTCTACCTTTCCGTTCTGCTTTAGAATGAGGAGAGAGAGCATGTGGTGTGTGTGGGTGTGTGTGTGTCTGGGTGTCTGGGGGGGGGGTGTGCATGTGTGTTGTGGGTGTGGTGTGGATGTGGGTGTGCATGTGTCTGTGTGTGTGTATATGTCTGTGTGTATGTCTATGTGCATGTGTGGTATGTGTGTGTCTGTGTGTCTGTGTGCATGTGTGGTGTGTGTGTGTGTGCATGTGTGTATGTGTGCAGGTGTGTGTGTGTCTGTGTGTCTATGTGTATGTGTGGTGTGTGTGCATGTGTGTATGTGTGCATGTGTGTGTGTGTGTGTGTGTGTGTGTCTGTGTCTGTGTGCATGTGTGTGCAGGTGTGTGTGTCTGTGTCTGTGTGTCTGTGTGCAGGTGTGTGGGGGGGGCAGTTAGACTAAAGAGGTGACCGCTGAGTGAGAGAGCGACCATTGCAGTTGGAGACACACAGTAGACTATTGCTGTGGAAATGTAAAATAAGGAAGATATTTGTAGATAAGCAGAGTAAGAGAGAGTCATGGAAGTCTTCCAGGGAGACAGAGGGTAAAACACAGATGCTTAACAAAAAAATACAGGCGTGTAAATCATTTTAAAACTGTAGAAAAGCTAAGCAGTTACAAAGTTGCCCCTAGTACCTTCTTCCTCGAGGAGATGACGGTGTCCCCCTCCCCTTGGACTGTCATTTGTGTCGTCTCCACGGGTGCTGGGGAGGCCTGCAGGTCTCAGCAGTTCAGCTGGCTTACGGGTGTCCCTCCAAGTAGAAGGATTTCTGAGCCTAGACTACTTGCTGCCAGAATCCACCCTGCCTCTTCCAGAAAGTTAGAATCCTACCCCTAGTGAATTGAGAGTGGCACTTTCCAGGGGCGGGGCCTTCCCTGATTTAGGCTCTGGAGGGGTGTGGAAGCCCTGCCCGTGTGGGTACCAACCACTGGCTTCCAGGGCTGGCTTCTAACTCTGCCATGCAGCTCACCCCTGGCCATGGTGGGAACATTTTCTCTGGCAGGCTGTCTCAGTTCCAGGTCCCCTGGCCACATCTTTGCTACACGATTCTCACCCCTACCCCGCTTCAGTCTGCTCCATATGTTTGCTCCTGTGAACAGTTCACTGGTGGAGACGGTTCCCTCTGACTAGCAGGGAAACCGTGGCCTCCGCCCCGGTAGCAGCAGGGGACACTGGATCTATTAGTGGGAGAGATTCCCTGGCATGCAGCAGATGCAGGCGGCAAGGCAGGGGTTGGCAGGGGTTGTCAGCTCTGTGGGACAGCAGTCTAGTCCTCTGTCTGTCCATCTGCGCATCCACCTAGTCAGAGGCACCTTCTAATCTGTGGTCTTCTGCACGTTAAAAAAAATTGTTCAGACTGACTTATTTATTTTGTGTGTATGAATGTTTTGCTGTACATATGAGTGTGCACTACAGTCATGCCTGGTACAGAAGAGGCCAGAACGTGTTGGATCCTTGGGAAATGGAGTTATAAATGTTTCTGAGCTACCGCGTGGGGACAGGGAATAGAGCCAGGGTCCGCTGGTGCTCCAGACCACTGAGTCATTTCCCTAGTCCCTGAGTCTTTACAAAGGATCTTGCAGGAGGAAACTAGACAAATGGATAGACATGACAATGGGCAATGCCTATGCCTGGTGAGAAATTGAAGATGATTCTTGCCTTGGTTTTTCATGCTTGTATTTCTCAGATTTCAGATAATTCATATGTGTATTTTTGAGGTGGAAAACTTTTGGAGCATCTTTAAATGTCAATCATAGTCTTATATCAGGAATAAGAAATTAAGAACTTCATTATAATTTCAGCTTTGCATATTTAGAAGACTATTTGGTATTTTAACTTGTTCAATGTGAATAAATAAATATATATACATATATATTATAGAAAAAGAAACATATAACAGCTCCTTCTCTAAAGGCAGTCACAGAGAGTTGGTTCTGAGTCAATCTAAGGAACCAAGGCCAGGCATGACAATCCTGGGTGCGCTCACTGGCTTGTGCTACCATGGACAGGTTACATGGACTCTTCTAGTCACAGAACAAATGTATGGCACAGTGGTACCCCCTTGTGGTCCCAGGATTCGGGAAGTAGAAACAGGAGGATCAGGAGTATAAGGCCAGCATCAACTACATAGTGAATTTGAAGCCAGTATAGACTATATGAGACCTGGTCTCAAAAAAAAGAATATATATATATATATATATATATATATATATATATATATATATATTCAAATATACATATATAGCATTTTCAAATGCTATCTTACAACATGCTTAGCTCTGGGCTTGGTCTGTGGTATGCTAAGAATACTTTCTGAAGGTCTCATCCGGTCATGGAGTTCGAATCCACAGGGAAAACTCTACAGACTCAATTCAAATTATAATCAACTGAATTTATTAATTACTGCGGGCAGGAGCACAGCCAAATTGAAGGCTTGCCATGCAGAAGAGGCTGGAGAAAGGGCTTTTAAAGGTAGGCACCACAATTATCCCACTTTTGTGGTATGCGGTATGCACAGCTAAGTGAGAAGCCAACCGCTTCCCTCTCCTCAGCTAGTGAGGAGGCCTCGCCATCACTCCCTGTTACACAGCACACGTGGGTTTGCCTGAGCAGGAGCAAGTGGGCCGTCTTTACAGTCCTGGGGAGGGGGCAAGAGTCAGGGTTGGCGGGAACTTATCTTTAGGAATTTAGAATGGGTGCCTGGCTCAAAGAGGGGTTTTCTTTCACCATCACGATCAAATAGTCAAGGTTGGGCCAGATACAGAGGCCGGTAATAAATGGTTAAGGCGACTGACAACACCTGTCCAAGATCACCTTGGCTCTGAACCTGATGTATTCTGTCCTTTGTAATCGAGACGTTCTGGCTGATCAATCAGCCTGCAGAATCTTTACTACCAGCCTGACTTCTTCAGAGAACTTAAATTTATGTATCTATAGCCAATGACACATACTATGAAATGATATATATATATATATATATATAATATATATATGGCTCAATTTTTACACCATAATATATAAAGCAGACACACATGTCCAGCCAGCCACTTAGGGAAACATGGGTTCATGCTCTCTCTGAGAGCCCCAGACAATTAAGAGAAGGTTTACTTTATCTCTGAAGACATAAAGTTCATCATGGTGGTGAATTCTGGCACTCAGCATCCTTCCTCCTTTTTCCATCTTTATTCAGTCCAGGCCCCAAGCTCAGGGGATGGTATCACCCACATCCAGCACGGGCCTTCTTTCCTCAGCTAAGCCTCTGTAGAAACACCCTGGCACAAATACGCAGAGCTGTGTTTCCTACCGAGTCTAACGCCAATCAAGTTGACAATGAGAAGTAGCCACCCTAATCACGGGGCTTAGGACCACACGTGCAACTGACAGGCTGAATCCACGCATGTTAAAGTCAAAATGCATGTCTGAGGGCCAGATCTGGAAACAGTCCTCCCCAACCACAGCTTCGCCACTGGGCTCCAATCTACAGGGTGTGCCAGAGCTAAAGGAAGTTTTCAGTGATCTACGGTTCAGCAATCAAGCCCACTCTGCTTTACCCTAATAAAGTGCTCCCAAATCCCTTTGCATTACTGGAGGATACTCTTAGAGTGTCATGGGCCAACCATCACCATCACGGGTGCATCCCTGATGCACACCTGTGTCATGGGGTCCTATTCCAGATGACTGTCACTTACTCAGCTAAAACTGACTGAGTTCCTGCTGTTACCTAGGCACGAAGCCAAGGCCTGGAAACAAGAATGACTCAGACATGACCTCAGTCTAGAAGAACTCACTTTCTATTGGAAATAACAGAAACATAAATATCAAGGTTACTACAAAGAACTGCAAAACACTGAAACTTAGGAAATAATGGCTGTTTCCTTCATAGGACTTTATGAGGACTGGAAATTTTTACAACTGGAAGATTAGACTATAAAGATGAAATGAAAGTGGGTCTCATCCTTGAAGTTAGATTCCACTCACCAGACTTTGGTTCTCAACAGGGACCCAACTGCCCTGTGAAAATCGGGGGTGGGGGGTCCCTAAGCTGCAGTTTCTGAGCATAGGCAGCCCAGCACCTCTTCACTCTGCTGATAGGGGACAGGTGCCCACAGGGCTTGGCTCACAAACCCGGTTGCTGCGGCCTGGAAACTTGCTAGTGAGCATCTATGTCTGGGGCTGGCAGCCTGCCGGTCTCCAGAGCTGCTGCATTCAGTCACCATTGATGCTATGGAGTAGCCCTGGGAACATTCTCTTAAATCATTACTACAAGCTAATAAAATGACTTGAATGTTTATATTAAAGCACAGAGAATGTGTGGATGGATGGATGGATGGATGGATGGGTGGATGGATGGATGGGTGGATGGGTGGATGGATGGATGGTGCCATAGAGGTCAAGGTGAAGGGGCTCTATTTGGATTAGCATTTTAAAGTACAGTCCCAGATCACAATGCTCTTAGACTAAATCTGTAAACTCTTCCTCTACAGGAGTTAGCCCGTACTTGAAGTAGGTGGGAAGTATAGTGTCTGAACGAGGCAGGAGCAGAATGAGGGCCCAGTCTGGAGCAGCTCCTTTGGGAACCCCTTCTCTAGCTGAGGATGTTCTTTGTTGTTTTTGCTTTTTTAGGGGTCCACCAGCCAGCTCCCAAACAAATCACACACCGAGTCTTATTATTACCTATAAAAGCTGGGCTTTACTTTGGCTTATATCTTGCCAGTTTTCCTTAACTTAAATTATCCCATCTACCTTATGCCTCGGGGTTTTTATCTTTCTCTATTCCTGTATACCTTTCCTTTTCTTCTTACTCCATGACTGACTGTGTGGCTGGCCCCTAGTATCCTCCTCTCCTTCCAGATTTCTCCTTCTATTTATTCTCTTTGCCTGCCAGCCCCGCCTACCCGTTCTCCTGACTCACTATTGGCTGTACAGCTCTTTATTAGCCTATCAGGTGTTTTAAACAGGCACAGTAACACAGCTTCACAGAGTTAAACAAATGCAACATAAAAGAATGCAGCACATCTTTGTATCATTAAAACAAACGTTCCACAGCAAAAACAAATGTAACACATCTTAAAATAATATCCTACAACATGAGGATGTCTTAGTCCATTTTCAAAAGCATTAGGTTTTCAACATCCACATTTTGGGGGGTGGGGAAGGCAGCCAGCCGGTAGCAGGCAGTTATGAGTCAAGGATGGTCTAGCACTTGATGGCATGAATGGTGATACCAAGTGCATTGAGGCTTACTGGGCCATAGATCATGAAGGAGTTTAAATTACCAGCCAACAACCCTAGTCAGATGCTCCTGTTAGAACTTAAGGAAATGAACCACGGCCCTCGGTGCCCCATGTTTTATTTCCGCCTGAGAGGCTTCTCAGGAAAGGAGGAGGCCTTGTCAAGGTCTTCCCTCTGAGTGATTTGAGCCCAGGCTGCTGCTTCCAGAGCCCACAGTCCTCGTCCCTGCTGCCACCAACTCCTGAGGTCTGCCTCTCTGTCATCGCCATGTCCTCTCTCCCGGGCCTTCTGGGACAGCTCCAGGGTCCCCCATTCTCCAGGGGCAGGAAGTAAGGGGAGAAGGAGACTAAAAGTGAAGAGCGTTGCCTCACAACGACTCTTCCTCTTCCCAGGGTCTGGTCACTGTCCGTTCCGCGAAGCCTCAGAAATGAAAATGAATGTGTTCCCCTCACACTTGACAAAGGTCTAACAAGAGGCACGTGAAAGCCTTCATGAGTTGCCTACTTATGAACCACTTGCTAGGTATTATTTATTACAATCACATAAAATCCCCAGAACACAGCACCCCATGCTGTAAAATTGAGCAATCTTTTCTTAGCTCATAAGCATGTGCCACATGCCAAGAACATGATGCCCACACATGTCCAATGGTTGGTACGGCACTTGTCGAACAAGTTCTCATTTAAGCTTCTTGCCTGCAGGCACTTCCATCTTTATAAGTGTCTGCACCAGCCCTTCAAGGAATGCAGACTTCACCCCCAATAATAAAGACCCAAATTTGAACCTCTTTTGTCTCTACGAATCCAGGCCTACCGAGTGGACGAAAAGGCCGCCGAGCAAGCTCGCTGGGAGGAGGCCTCTAAGGAAACCATCAAGAAAACCACTAAGCCCTGCCCTCGCTGCAATGTGCCGGTTGAAAAAAATGGTGAGTGCAAGCTGGAGAAGAGCCAGGCCTGCCTGGGCCTCCTGCGTGGCGGCCTCGGGTGGCCATCTGGGCTTCTGGGAGGGCACACAGCTCGAGGCTGGCTAGGTAGAGTGTGGATGTCAGTTTTTCAACGTGAAATTTCTCCACCTCCTAAACCCAAATTCCACTACAACTACCCTAGTTTCTTCCCGGAAATTTGGGGTGCTCTCACACGCTAATACACGTTGAGGCGGGAGACAGTAGCAGCGTCCTGGGTGGTTTCTGTGGGGTGAAATTCCATCCCTGGACTGGGGGCTAAGGTTGTAAATGAAACCTTCTGGTGAGCTGGTGGCCAGCAGTGGGTGCCACTGAGTGCGTCAGGGCTCATTCCAATGCCAGTGAAGAGAGAAGACACACAGGATACGCTAGTGGCCCTTCTTATAAATGACATTAGACACTTGGCATCAGATGAGCTGTTCACTCTTCTAACGACAAAGTCTGGTATCCTCACAAAGTGTCCTCCACGGGCCCCCAGAATCCGGACTGAGAGACAAGACTGCCATGCCAGCTCCATTTGTCAGGTGATGGCAGGTACATCTCCCTTCGTGGGCGATAATAACAAAAATAACTAACTTGTGTGGTGCACTCACTAAATGCTTATCCCAAGTCCTCAGTGAGGATAGAGTGTTTACCCCTCACAGGCTACTTGAGGAAGTAGGGTTAGGGCCAACATTCCCAGCATACATCAACATGTTAAAGCATTTCAGAATTCCTTCGGTCAAGAAGCAGGGGCAGATTTATTTAATCGACTTTTCCTCAAGAACTTTTGGCCGCGAACGCCCTCCCCTGCCCTTCACGCATCCCCCTGAGGTCGGGAACCCACTCCAGTTCTTGTGTCCCTGCTGCAAGGGAGGCCGTGCCTTAAACGACACTGGTGCCTGGCTCATCCATGCGAGTGTCAGCATCACTGGACTTTGGAAAGGGACTTTTTCCTCTGCCGCCCAGCAAATCTCCTGTGACTTTTAAGAATCCAGAATGACTATTTGAACACATCTCTGCAAGACATGAGATGAGGGCAGGGCAAGTTTTCCCAGAACGTTCCATTTTGCAGTCAACAGACAAAACCATGCGCATTTGTGTTCGAATGGTTCCTCTTCTCCGATCCTCTGAAGCCCGGGTACTGTCTCACCCGAAGGGCTGTCCCTTCCTGACGCGTGCAGTCACATCCACTGGCCTCATCAACGCAGAGCCACATGGCTATGGGAAACTTAGAGCACTAGGACTGAATGATGCACCCCTTCCCCCTCCTACATGAGGTCTTGGCTCTCAAAGAGGGTGGGGATCAACTCACCTCTACCATGACCTGTCTCTGCCGAGCGTGTCCTTAAAGCACAGCTTGGATCCCCCTTGAGCATGTAGGAGAATTGCCAAGTATACTTTTAAAACTACACACTCCTGGGCCTCCACCCAGACCCCAGTACATATATTTTTAAGCGCATACCAAGGTGTCCCAAGAGACTGGAGGGCTGTGGTGGCAAGGCCAGTGCATCCACAAGCATCCTTCAGGGCACACAGCTATGTGCGGTACTTCTCCCCTAGTCCACAGCAAGAATATGCCATGCAGAGGACATTTGAACCAGGGACCAGCATCATTTAGGGCGTGGCCTTGCCTGCAGCAGGGAGGGACATGAGATCCAAAGCCGAGTTTCACACCCTGAGAGCCACTACTGATGCTAAATAACTCTTCCCTCAAAGGGAAAGAGAGTTTGTTCTGAGCCAAACTTGAGTGACCATGTTGTGGGAACACAGATTCAAGTTGCCCAGAATGGCACGTCCCACTGTGGAAGAGGCTAAATAAACTCGGAGTCACTGAACTACAACAAATCAGAAGTCCATGCGTGTACCAGATAGATTGGCAGGGATATTGTATGGATTGGATGCAGCAGAGCAGGGGGACTCCCATAAAGTCCTCAGGTGATGTCCGAGGACAGCCATAGCTTGAGACTCCGAAGAAGCCAGATCTGATCAGGGTGTGCTAAACTGGTGTGCTAAACTCACCAGTACGTTCTGTTCTGAAAGTCTGGCCTAACAAACACAAAGCTGTTAGGTCAGGTACAGAAACCAGTGACAAGTGACTGTCAAGGGGCTGAAGACAGCCCGAGGCCACTTGGCTCTCAATCTGTAGCATTCCATCACTCCTTGTTCACCAAGTAAAGTCAAGAACTCCGCAAGACCGGTACCGCAGAGGTGGCCTTTCCAGGGAACATCAGTCCGTACTACTGGGGATAGCATGCTGGTGCCCCTGGAGGCTCCGAACGGCTCACCCCCAGCAGCAGTTTCTCACCCCTCCTCCTGGCCCACTCTGGACTTCCACCGGGCCTTCATCCCTCCCCTTACTGTTGTCATGTGCCTGTTTGACTTCGGGGAGGTCTCTGGGAATCGGGTCCCTTCCATTCTGCTCCCCACATCTGGTTGGCTCCGGAGGGCTCCCTGCGTGGGCTGACTGCACGTGGTCTGAGGACTGCAGTAGAAGCTGGGCTCTGGTCTGCTTGTGTCCCGGTCCTCATTCAACCACTGTCACCCGTGTTTCTAGCATCGGGTGCCTGTTAGCCCACCATCTACCCCACCCTCTGGGACCCGGGGGCCATCTGCTCGCCTTGCACAAAGCCAGGATGAAGGCTGGATGCAGTGATGTCCTCGAGGGGCACATTAGTGTGACGTCTCGGTAAATGTTGCCCAGCGTCATTCTGGTTCTCATCAGACGGGAATCTTAGATGAGTGGGTCCCACAGCTGTGTTAGGCAAGCAGTCAGCATTTATGTGGCCGAGAAGATAATATACCTAGGAAGTAGGGTGGGGGCGTTGGGCATAGCTTGGGATTAGACGCCAGTCGGTGGACACTGTGGCCTTCCCTTCCTCTCCAGTGACCAGCCCTGCTCTGAGGCCTGTGTCGCCTGTTTTTCTGGGTGTTAGCTGCCCTCAGGATGGCAGGTGCTGAGAGCTGTCTGGCTTGATATATGAACCTATATCAAGCACTCAAGCTTTTAAGAAGTATCTTTATCAACACCCACAAGAGTGTGCCGACACTCCCAGGGTGGCAGGGGCAGGCTTAGCTCCACCCAAATCCCTAACTTTGAGTCCCTAACCCCCGGGAAAAGAACTCCCTTGATGAACCTCCCTGTTCCTTTGTATGTTGGGATGGCCCAGCAGGGCAGTGGTTAGCGTGTACCTGCAAAGAGTGCAAGGGGCAAGGGGGTTAAGAGACCCCACTCTAGCTCTGCCCACCACTACCAGACCGTGATCAAATGATGAGGGAAAAGATGGCATTGTCAGAAGAGAGTATTCAGTGGCTACTAATGGACAGGGCCCAGCAGCCCGCTATACAGACTTGAAAAGCACAAGCTAAATAGGACAAGACCATGTCTCTAGTGTCCCAGAGAAATGCAGATTTGACCCAAGGAAGAAGCAGAGGACCCCATGTGGGAACACAGTGGGGTGTGGTCACCACCCCCGGACTATGCTGGAAGAGCCCCTTGCTTGCCGGCATCCCCAGGCACAGCATGCTAGGACACTGTGTAAGGCCAACATGGGAGCCAAGTGACTTAAGCTTGATTCCCTAAGACAGGGACCACGCCAAAGAAATCCCCTGATCAGATCTGTTGAGACCCAGGCCACACCACAGGCACGGAGGCGGAGCAGAAGAGTCTCGTGACTCACTGATACAGATGGTTTCCCATGGGGTCGTGTCTTAGAAACGCTGTCAGGGCTGTAAATGGGAAGCACTCCTTCGTGGCCTGCTGAGTGTTGGCCTCTGACCTGCAACACTGCAAAGAACCTAGATTGCCCTCCTGCTTACCCTGAAGCACCACTGGACCAGATGCAGGCCGAGGGCCAGCTGCACTGTCCGGTTCCCAGCTCAGCTAGCTCATGGCTGCTTCTACATTCAGGAAAGCACTTCTTCCTACAGGGAAACGGAACCATTTTCTGTTTTCTTTCTCTTGTGTCTATGTGTGTGCATACGTGTGTGTGTGTGTGTGTGTGTGTGTGTGTGTGTGTGTGTGTGTGTGCATACGTGTGTGTGTGTGTGTGTGTGTGTGTGTGTGTGTGTGTGTGTGTGTGTGTATGCAGGAGTATACAAGTGTCCATAGACATGTGAGCGGAGGCCAAAGGCCAACCTGGGGTATTACTCAGGATGCTATCTTTTTATTATTATTTATATAGAAGATTCAGAGTCTCGGGCCAGCAGGATAGCCCAGCAGTTAAAGGCACTCACCACCAAAGCCTGGTGACCTGAGTTTGACCCCTGGATCCTACATGACTGAAGGAGTAACTGCCTTCCTCAGGTCAGAGAACTGCCTTCCTCAGGTTAGCCTCTGACCTCCACACACATGCACCCACTAACAATAAATAAGTAAATAAATTACTTTCATTTTTTGAGACGGGGTTTCTCTGTGTAGCCCTGTCTGTCCTGGAACTCTCTCTGTAGACCAGGCTGGCCTTGAACTCAGAGGTCTGCCTGCCTCTGTCTTTCGAGTGCAGGGATTAAAGGTGTGCACCACTGTTACTTGGCTTAATGTCTATATTTTTAAGGACAAATTAGTCACTGGCCTGGAACTTGCTGATTTGGCTGGCCAAGGCTGAGCTGGCTGGCCCCAAGGGTCCACCTGTCACTGGCTGGGATTACAAGTCCGGGCCACCATACCTGGCCTTCTCTTAGCATGGCTCTGGGGACTGAACTCGGGTCTTCATGCTGACAAGTTAAATACTTCACCACCTGAACCGTTTCCCCAGTGCCACAACTGCCCTTCTCAACCCAGGGCAAGCCTGGGTACTTCCTCCTATAATCCCCCCCAGCTTCCAGACAGTTCTTCCCAGTCGTCTCAGGCAGGCAAGGTCATGGCCTGCTTCTCGGCTCCGCGGGTGCCTGTGGTGGTTGCATCTGCCAGCAGGTAGTGTGGGAGCATCTACTCACTGGCTAGATCCAGTGTAGACACCGCTGCCCAGGGGCCTGCCATGTCCTGGGTGTCAGTCTAGAGACAGTTCACCATGAGACTGAGATTCATTCTGGATGAGGACTGAGAAGCTTCCAGTCTGAGGAAACAGGATCAGCTGAGGAATTGGTGAGGTGAGGTGGCTGTGGCTTGTTCTGTTTCTCTGATCTTCCAGCATTCACCCCAATACCTGGTCCAGTTTGTTTTTAAGAACTTTTAAGATTCCTGCTACAGTAGCTGGCGCTCCTAACCACTGAGCCGTCTCAGGCCACTGACATTTTATACATGTGTGTGCTTGGTTCATATTTGCTCCCATACTACCCTCCCCCACTCCTCCCTTTCCCACTGGCTCCTACCCCATCTCTAATAACCCCCGTTCTGCCTTCACATCACACACACACACACACACACACACACACACACACACACACACACACTGTTAAATCTAAATTCCACATAAGAGAGAACTCAACATTTTGTCTCTTCCCTCCCCCATCGTCCTACATCTCCCTCCTCTCTCCTCAAGACCTCTCCTCCTTCCACAGAGTCCCTGTCTGCCATCTCTTCTTTCCTGTCACCAGCAGCACGTAGACCAGCACCCCAACACGAGGGTGTAACACAAACTGGCACCAGTAGGCAACAGGAGTCTCCAGCCTGCTGTCGTATGGCTCCGCCATTGTGCATGGTCGACCAGAACACCGCTACGTGGTCCATGCTGTCAGGCTACAATCTCGGTCCCAAGTGCACCTCCGCATTACAGGGTCTGGCGGGAGCCGGCTGTCTGTTCTCGGCCAGGAAGCAAAGAGCCGCCTTATAGAACCCTCTCTTCCCACTTCTCTCCTTCCTTGACCACGGTGGCACTGCTTTCTACAGATGAGTTATAGTGTTAGAGTTTCGGATGCATGGAGATTGAGAGAAAAACATAGCATACATAGTTCTTACATAGCATAACCTTAAGTTCATCAAGTTTTGACATATTGCTCAATATCCTATATGATGTTTTAGAGAGACTTTGTTGCAGAATCACACTGTTCTACTGTATTATGCACATCCTAATAATATTTTAGAGAGATTTGTTGCAGAATCACACTGTTCCACTGTATTATGCACATCCTAATAATATTTTAGAGAGATTTGTTGCAGAATCACACTGTTCCACTGTATTATGCACATCCTAATAATATTTTAGAGAGATTTGTTGCAGAATCACACTGTTCCACTGTATTATGCACATCCTAATAATATTTTAGAGAGATTTGTTGCAGAATCACACTCTTCTACAGTATTATGCACATCCTAAGACACGATGTTAGCATGTGCTAATAATGACCCTATCTTTGATGACAAGTACTTTTAAAATTTGTACATTTTCTACTTTATTTTTCACACATCTGTGATCTTTTATGATGCTTCAAGCAAATCATAACCAGGTGGAAAATTTTAAATGTGCTATCTATCCCAGGACAAATGCCTACAGGCACAGAAATATTTTAGAGTAGTGTTAGCTGTCATGGGTGCTTTCTGTTAATAAAAGTATGAGGCAACACTTGGATATTTTGATAAGCTAACGAGATAACTGGCAAGCGTGGGTAACAGAACCCACCTAGAGTCGAGTAACAGGTGAGCAAAGAGATTGCTCTGCCTGGATCTCCAACAGTTCTCTTCAGTCCCCTCTGCATCTCATGGAGGACTCTGAGCCCAGAAGCCAAGGACGCCTGAAGGGTGGGAGCTGTGATCCCAAAGTAGGTCCCTCGATAAGGGGCTGGCCATCCCATAGGACATGACAGCCCCTCTTCCAGGAACACTGATATCTCAGCGCTGCTGCTGGACAGAGCTTCTTCACCTTGAGAAAGGTCTCCAGCAGAGCCATGCCCCAGCCTCAGCATCATCAAGGTATAATGTAGGATATGCAGGGCACTTGACATGCATTTCCTTTCTCACTTTTTCCTTTCTTTCTTTTCTTTTCTTTTTCTTTCCTTTTCTTTCTTTCTTTCTCTCTTCCTTCCTTCCTTTCTCTCTCTCTCTCTCTCTCTCTCTCTCTCTCTTTCTTTCTTTCTTTGTTTTGTTCATTTAATTGTTTTTACTTTTTAAGACAAGTTTTCATGGAAGCCAGGATGACCTGGAACACACTGTGTAGTTGAGTATGACCATGAATTCCTGATCCTCCTGCCTCCACCTCCTGGGCTTGGGGACCACATGTGTACACCACCATGCCTGGTGTACGCAGTGCTGGGGATCGAACCCAGGGCTCCGTGTATGCGAGGCAAGCAAGCACTTTACCAGCTGAGCTACAGTCCTAGCATAACAACTTCCTTTCTTTCCTTCTCACCTTAGATAAAAACTTAACTACCATTCAGGAACATATTCTCTATTAAAAGTAATACGCTGTTGCAACTCCTGCTTATACATTTTGCTGAACCAAGTAACACTGAATAAATATGAAAAATACAGACCCCAGCATATCATATATTAAATTATGACATATTTAACATGTATTTTAAAATCATGAGTTTAATATGGCTATATTTTTTAAATGAAGAATCAGCAGTCTATGAAACAGGAACCATTTGTGTCTAAGCACATGAGGGAGAGCGGAGAAATTCAGATGTGCAAATGGGCTTTGTTCTGAGGACAAAGAGCCCCGCCTCCATGTCATTCTCTCACCCATTTCTCACTCGGGAGCTCCTCCTGTGGTGTCTGACTGTCCCCCTGGTTCGGAGTCTCCTGTCCTTGTCGCTTAGGATTGTCTGCCTCAAGAGTAATTTCTGGGATGGCATGCTGGCATCCGGGCAAGGCTCTGGAGGTGTTGGCTGCACACCCACAGCCCCTGTATCCTTTGTCCCCACAGGAGGATGTATGCACATGAAGTGTCCGCAGCCTCACTGCAGGCTGGAGTGGTGCTGGAACTGTGGCTGCGAGTGGAACCGAGCCTGCATGGGTGATCACTGGTTCGACGTGTAGAGGGATGTCATTCAGGCATGACCCTGGGCCGCACCTCCTCATGGGGAACACCTCGGCTCCTACCTTCTTAGCTATTTCTTCTTCTCTGTGCATATAAGCACATACCTGCACACGCACAAACCCAGGCTGCAGATTACAGATGTGGCCACCATATCCTTTCCACGGCACCCACGGAAACCAGCAGCGCCCACTGGGTACCCATCCAAAGGCACTTTCAGGCTTCTGGCTTGTGCAAATATCAGCGCTGGGAACAGAGTGCAGCCCCTCGTTTTGGATTCTCCTCATCCCAGCACAAATCCAGCTGGCTCATCACATGGGCGGAGGCTTTCCAGGTTCAACTTCCTGCCTTCACCTTTGCTCAATCCATGTAGAAGCCATGGGCGAAGCCAACGGCTTTCCAAGGCCGTTGCCGCGCTCTGTGTAAGTTAGGCTGCCGGAGCGTGCTCAAGATTTGAGAAACAGTGTTCTCATTCAGCAATCACCTGTTCCCAGAGGGCCCTCCCCAGCAATAGTCAAACATGTTTGTTTATCCCCGAGAATCCTATCTTTACAAATGGTGCTGATGAGATGACAGCCTCACCGCACACACATCAGCTTATCAACCAAGTGAGAGACTGGGAAAGCTAATTGGAATTCCGCCTCTTTAAATTACTGGGAGGGCATCGAAGCTGAATGTATTTCCATTCATTTGATTACCTGCAACTTTAGAAAGAAATGTTTTTTCCCTGAAAATATTACAAAGTCGGCAGTGTGGTTTGAAGTATTCCTGTTGCAGCCTGGAAGTTTGGCCCAGGCCCTTGGCTTCACTGTAAACTTAGTAGAGAAAGTGCCTATAAAGGGGATGTTTTTAGAAGCAATCCCATGATGCTCTTCCAACGCTAACAGCAGTGCAGGTCAGGTTTATATTTATGGAATATTTATAGAAGGAGCATTTCTAGATCATCTAAATGAAAACATGCCTGACCCGTCCATCAGAGGGGGAGACACCTCTGTATACCTACCCCCTCCCCGGCTGTGAAGTCCCAGGGAACCCCACGCACTCAGTGGTCCTCCAGGCAGGGACTTTTGTGCAGGACAATAAACACATGCTAGAATATTCTTCAGGTTCATATACATCACATTTGAATGTTAATTTTTCAAGAATTTATTTTTTCCTGTTTTGTTTTGTTTTTGAGGCACTCAAAACACATAAAAACGTGTCCACTAGGTACTGTGAGCCACATTTTCTAAACCACACTGTGGGTGCAGGGGTGAGGCGTGGTCTCTGCCTTTCCCTTTCATTTGATTTTCTGACCTCTCAGGAGGCTGAGCTGGTAGCTGAGGGTCTCACTGGCACATGAGGTCCCTTGAGACTTCAGAGACCTGGGTCTTCTAAAAATCAATTAGCAGGTGTAGAAGATCAATAGAAACCCTCAATGGTGGGAGAGGAGGCAGTGACCTCAGAATTTTCCAGGTCACATCCCAAGAACATCTGCTCCCCCACCCCAAGCAGCCTCACCCAACCTCACCCAGAATGCTCTCTGGGAGCATTCTGCCCTCCCCTTCCTCAAAGACAGAATGCTGAAACAAGACAGTGGCGTGAGAGGGGGGCCACGACAACATGAACAGCCCCATTTAGCATCAACTGTTAAAATCCATCCACTCCTACATGCCCCAGGGCTTTGAGACCCGAGTCCAGAAGCCAAAAATCTTATAGAAACGATGGTATTGGCATCTTGTAGCATGAGGAAAGGTCAACAGACCTAAGCCCTGGCTTGTATCCCATTGGCCCAAGTCTCCACCCCAGCCAGGTCCTGAATGAATGTCATATGCTGACCCAAAATAGCAAAGCCACCTGTCCTTCAACACTCAGGGCATCAATGTCACCCATCATTATTTCATTTGTGACACTGCCTCCTTCCACACGTGTGTGCGGTCATGGGTTTAGGAAGCCAGGACAATGTTTGCTCTTCGGCTTTGGGTACCAGGACCCCCTGGAGCTCGGTGGCTCTCCAGTATGCTCATTTTGTCTTTCTGGTGATTGCCTATGTTTCCCTCAGAATAGAATAGTGATTCTTAAAATAACTTAAAGGAAAAAACATCCACAGTGTGTGAGCATGAATCACAGCCTGTGTTGTGTGAGCATGAATAGTGGGATTAAAAAGTGGATGTCAAGAGAATGGAAATCAAACCTTCGTAGGGCAATCTTTCTTTTTCTGTGAAGTGCATTAAGAAATATCTGAAGACTGTGTCTGTGGTGGCACCCAGATTGTCAATAAAAGAATCAAAAGAGTGTTTGAGCTTGTCCTTGCAGAAGCCTTTGATAAATGTCAGAGATATGGGGGAGAAGGTGGGACACATTTCTTTGTGGTCTCTCATACTGCTTGGAAGCATCGCCCACTGGGAAAAGTGGCCCCTTTTCTCTCCATGATTTACCTTGAGGGTTCTGCTTTTTTAATTATCGAAATTTCAAAACAAGACCTCATTCTGAAATGTGATGGCTAATCTCTTGCCTTGCTCACAGATTTATCCAAATACGTGTTTACAAGAGAAATTGGGGCTGGAGAGCCTGGAGAGATGGCCCAGAGGTTAAGAGCACTTGCTGCTTTTGTATGGGACCCGAGTTCAGCTCCCAGCACCCATGTGGTGGCTCACCACTGTCTGTACCTCCACTTCCAGGGGATCCGATGACCTCTTCTGATTTCCACGGGCTCCTTCAGGCATGTGGTGCACATACATGCATTCAGGCAGGTACACACACACACACACACACACACACACACACACACACACACACACACACAAATAATGTTTTGAAGAGAGAGAGGAAGAAGTGCAGGTCCAGGGGGATGGCCAGGTCTAAGTGGTGGCTACAAGAGCATGAGGACCCGAGTCCAATCCTCCAGAAACCACATAAAAAAAGCCAGGTGCAGCAGCAACACACATCTGTAACGCTAGCACTGAGAGGCGGAGACAGGACGACCCCTGGGGCTCACTGGCCAGTCTCACAGAACTGGTGAGCTCCAGACCTTGTCTCAAAAAAAAAAAAATGTAGAGAATAAGAGAAAACCAAGCCTCCCCATGCCCATGCCTGTGCATCTGTACATCTCACACATCAAAACCAAAATGTCAAGACCGTGTGGTGGTGGCTTTCGCTGCTGTCAGTGTGTTTATCGGGTGCCTTCCTCGTCGCCATGGTGGAACACTTGGCAGGAGACACTTAAAGAAGGGTTTGTTTTGGCTCATAGTTCGAGGAATGTGATGGCCAGTGTTGACCATCCACTCCACGGGACTTAGAAACTGTCGAGGGGGCGGGGTTGGTTTGGGGCACTTAGAGTGACAAGACACACCTAACCGTGGGTGGAACATTCTGAGGCTGGAGAAAGTGAGCCGGACACACCAGCTTTCATCTCTCTCTGCCCCTGACTGAAGATACTATGGGACCAGCTGCCTCAGGTTCCTCCGGCCCAAGCCTTTTCCACCACGATAGATGCATACTCACACTGTGAGCCAGGACAAGCGCCCTCGTCTTCCTTAAGTGGCTTTTGTTGGGCATTTTGTCACAACAATAAGGAAGTGACCAACACTCAACTTGGTCCCCTCACATCTCACCAGGTCGGGGCAGACAGCAGGGCATGCTGATGTTCAGCCGGCTTCCTCCTTTATGTCTAGTCTGGAACTCCAGTTCATGGGATGGTGTTGCCCACATTCAGGGTGGGTCTTTTTCCTTGGTAACACATCTCTGGAAACAACCTCATGCCCTAAGGTAAGCTTCCTATACGATCTAAACCCAATCAAGTTGTCAATGGAGGTGAGTCTCCCGAGCTAGATTGTGGACTGTCTTCTCAGGAACATTCCAGTGGTTGTGCCTGGCTTGTCTCAATGTGTCTGTCTATCTGGAGCAACCTGAAGAGGCCATCTCTGGATAATCTTGCCCAGCCTTCAGGCCAGCAGCATGCTGAGGATCCCATTGAAGCCAGAAGCCCAAGAGAAGCTCTGATAAAATGCGAAGGTGAGACCCATTGCCCACCCAGGGCATCCTGCAGAACCAAGGCGAAAGCATGTGCGTGTGTGAGCTCTGGGTATCAGAGCAGGAGCCCGGGTTCTACCACCCACATGGACGTGAGCTCTGGAGACAAAAGTTCCTCAGTGGACTGTTGTCGTGATTCATCAAATTCCCAGCCAGCCAGCCACAAGTGATCGCTAGTAGTAATACATGAACAAGTCAATGGAGGCTACAGAAAAAAACAAAAAACTGCAGAGTGAATGTATAGTAATCACAACCACCAGGTGTGTGCACGTTACCATCATAGAATCAAGACTTCATGTGGATGGCAGGTGGTGGTGCGTGTTCAATTTGAATGTGTTGGACTGCCTTCTTCATACTTCTAGAAGTTTCTCTGTAAGGGTAAGTTGCCAGTTGTTCTTTCTCGCTGTGTGTGTGTGGGGGGGGGGGTTGTGTGTGCAGGTGGCATCCAAGGTGAGTTAAGGAATTCAGATTAGGAATGGAAATCATTGAGTACAGGTTGTAAACATACATGGAAAATATGGGGAAAGCTAACTACCCCTTTGCCCAACCCGCATACTCTATATCATCTCAGACAGCGTGATGAATGATTTGTGTTTTGAAGGTAATCTCTCAGCATGTATTAGTCAGGTTTCTCTAGAGGAACAGAACTTACAGTGTGTGTGTGTGTGTGTGTGTGTGTGTGTGTGTGTGTGTATGTAACGGGGAATTTTTAGAATCCAGCTAATCCAACAATGGCTATCTACAAACAGAAGACTCCAGTAGTTGTTCAGTCTGGACGGCTCAGCCAGGCTTCAGTGTACACTGGAATCCTGAAGAAGTAGGCTCTACTCACTATTGAGGGCAAGAAGAAGCAGGCAACGAGAGAGCAAGTTTCCTCCTTCCTGTCCTTTCTGTAGGCTGCCAGCAGAAGGTCTGGTTCAAATGAGAGGTGGATCTTCCCACCTCAAAGATATAGATAGAAGTGGGTCTTCCCACTTCAAATGACTTAATTCTTTTAAAAAAATCTCTCACAGGTGTGCCCAGCCATTTGAGTTTTGGTTAATTTCAGATGTTGTCAAGCTGACAAGAACAGCCATCACACACTGTAACACTGAACTTTCTTTGGGTGAATTCTGCTATTTTCTGTGGATAAACTGTCCAGCCATGGCATTTGAGAACTGTTGCTGGCCTTGAATGACCATGTAAAGTTGTCAGGGAGTGCTGTGTGGAAAGGACTACTGGACCATACAGATCAGTAGCACTATCCTGAGGAATGCACAGTGTTCCCATCTTGTTCTCAGCTGTTAGGCTGAAAAAATCAGTTGTCACTTTATGAAAGGGTAACTGGAACCTGGAAGACCAACTCACATGAATCATAAGAGATCTAGCTGAAACGTCCATATCAACAGCTTACTCCTGGTCTCCATGCATGCTTTTCCAACTGCCTGGAAGCCTTTCTTTAGAAGCGCTTCAGGCCCGGCCTTGGCTGGCCAACCTTGAATTCTCCTTCCATAGGTCCCTCCCACAAGTGTTGACGATCACTCTGGGCCTGCATCTGCTTCCTGTTCCCAGCAGTAACTGACCAGCCTGTATGTGTGACCTCAGCCTCTGACGGACAGGTAAGGAGAACAGAGCTGTGTGCACACATCAGACACCCGGCTCTGTAGCTGTCAGATCCCAAGCACTGGAACTGTGGAATTCCGCCTTTGAGTTCTGAACAGCTCCATATCACAAGCCCCACTGTAGCGCAAAGCTAGCCACGGAGCCTGCCTGACGCTGTTGACTGTGGCCATCTGGCCAGAAGCATCCCACCACAAAGGCAAGGCTGGTTCAGGCTGGAGGGCCTGTTGCAGATTGGTGTGAGTTTATTCTAAGAGGGTCCCCGGGACATTTGGTCAGTGGTTTCTCCTCCACCCCACCCTGTAATGCATGAGGACCCATGTCACCTCCACTCTACAAAGCCTGCACACGCAGCTCTGCCATTTTCTCCCAGCAGATGGTGTGCCCCCACAATTCTTGGTTCTGAATTTCGAACTCAAGAGTGACTCAGATGGCATTTTTGGAGAGATGCTTTTTAGCATCAGATGACTCAGTGTATTTCCATGAAAGTTTTTACCCACATTGTTTTTTATAAAAAATAATTATTGCGTTATTTGTGCTCATTATAGAAACAAAAAGAAAAAAAATAAATTTTTCATCTTATTTTTGCATAGTGTCAAGCCAGTGAGATAGTCCAGTGAGTAAAGGAACGAGCCACCAACCCTGACGACCTGAGCTCAATCCCAAGAACCCACATGGTGGAAGGGGACAACTGTCTCCAAATAGGTGTCCTCTGACCCCCACACATGTACCAGGGGGCAGATGCACCCACACAGACACAAAATTAATTTTAAAAACATGCATGTAATGTCAACTTATTCAATGAGCATGCCCCCAGGCTTCATCATGGCCTATATCACATGTGCCAATTAATCAGTGTTTCTTTTAAGCTTCTAGATCTAATGTAACCATCTAAACATGAGACAATCATTTGAAAGTTTGGATATAGAAACTGTTGTGTAACAAAGGAATTGGTTTACAGTAGAGCTGGGGTGTAACTCAATGTTAGAGCACTTGCCTAGCAGACACGGGACAGGACCTGAGGTCCCTTCCCAGCACCACACACCCACAAAAGCAAACAAAAGGCCGAACATGTTTACAGTGTAACTTACCAGGAAAGGCGTTTACAAACATGAGTCACTATGATCGCTGTCGTGGAAACGCAGTGGAAGCGAGATGGAAAGACTCCCACAGTCTGGTTGGTTGTACCCTCCTACCCTATTTTTTGTGGGGAGAGTTTTCAAGACAGGGTTTCTCTCTATAGTTTTGGTGCCTATCCTGGATCTCACTCTGTAGCCCAGGCTGGCCTCGAACTCACAGAGCTCCGCCTGGCTCTGCCTCTCGAGTGCTGAGATTAAAGGCGTGCGCCACCACCGCCCGGCCCTGCTACCCTATTTGAAACTCCCAAGGTGATCCTATTGGGAGGTATGGATTACGGGGATGATCAAGATTAGATCATGGGGGTAGAACCCTGATGACTGATGTTGTCTGGAGCAAGCTGGAAGAGAGGCCGTCACTCCTTCCACCACGTGAAACCGGAAGTGGACTTGCACCAGACATGGAGTCTGCGGCACCTCCATCTTAGACATCCAGCCTCCAGCACTGTGAGAGATAACCCCCTACTGTACGTAAGCAGCCCTCTTGATGGTGTTTTGCTACACTAAAATACAACTTGCTCTGTTAACAGTTATATGAGATTGTTCTTATTCAGTTTCACTCTTGTTTCTTGAGACAGATTTTTTTTTTTTTTTTTTGTAGCCCTAGCTGTCCTGGAACTGGTTCTGTAGACCAGGCTGGCCTCAACATCAGAGATCCCCCTGCTTCTGCCTCCCAAGTACTGAGATTAAAGGCATGTACCACCACACATGGCTTCACTTTGTATCATCATCATCATCATCATCATCATTATTATTAAGGAAATGTGGCTTTATAATTAAAAACAGTTGGTTCTTGTTTGTTTGGGATTTTTTTAAATTTTCCCGTCATTTCCTGTTCTGATGTAATATCCCATAACACTTCAAGGTTCCTGTATTGTGTGCAACTAAAGAGCAAAGATTTCCTAGTCCCTCGTTCCCTTGTTCGATCAGCTGCACTTCATTAGAGCAGTCATGGGTGTGTCTGATGGCTTTCCACAGCACCCAGAGGATTTTACCAAGTGACTTTGGACAACCTGGGGCAGGAGAAAGTGAACTGAACTATTTCTGGGGTACTCGGCCAGGCCCCCAGTACTGGCGGAAACTTGACGTTTCTCAAACGTCTCACCAAGAGACCCTGTTTGGTCTGCAGTCCGGTCACCAGCCTTCCTGGTTTGCCCAGGTGCTGTGGGATGGTCTGTATGTCAAATTGCTCTGATTGGTCAATAAGTAAAACACTGATTGGCCAGTGGCCAGGCATGAAGTATAGGCGGGACTAATAGAGAGGAGAACAGAGAAAACAGAAAGACAGAAGGAGTCACTGCCAGCCACCACCCTGACAAGCAGCATGTGAAGACGCCGGTAAGCCACAAGCCACGTGGCAAGGTATAGATTTATGGAAATGGGTTAATTTAAGCTATAAGAACAGTTAGCAAGAAGCCTGCCACGGCCATACAGTTTGTAAGCAATATAAGTCTCTGTGTTTACTTGGTTGGGTCTGAGCGGCTGTGGGACTGGCGGGTGACAGAGATTTGTCCTGACTGAGGGCCAGGCAAAAAAACCCTAGCTACACCCAGGATTGTTTGTAGCAAGGCAGGAAGAGTTAACTGCCCCAGATGATCCAGGTCCCAACTAGGTGTTTCCGTTCATCAACCCTCGGCAAGACTGCGCCCTGCCCCTGTGGTGTACGCCTCATCCCCTGGCAACCAAGAGGACCATGGCCCCAACACTGGCGCATCCTGCAGGAGGAGTTCACCCCTCAGAAAACAGCAGCAGCAGCAGCCCTGGCAAGCCCCAGGGACCTGCCACGTGGTATCGGGGAATCCCTGAATCCCAGCATGCTTTTCTCCACCAGCACCTGACTTTGCCTTCGGGGTCACACCTCACACGGGCATTACGCTGTTCTGGTGGCACGGAGGTCCCAATGGCTCATTTCCATCCTGTCCCCATCTGCTCCAGCCTGTCTGCCCCAGGTGTGGCACACTCTCTGTCCCCCGCTTGCTGGCCCTGCCTCCTGCCATCCTGGAGGCCTTCACTCGGCCACTGTCTTCTCACTTAAGCAGCCTTCTGTGCTCCTTCACGATTCTCACCATCCCTTTGTATCTAAGCAAGCCCCACATTTGCTTGGCCAATTTTTCTGGGCCTGTGAGGACAGGGGGACAGGGTAGGCTGTGCTTGTGGGTTGGGCAGGTGTCTAGAGGACAGCTAGGACCCTAGGACCCTAAATATCTCTCTCTCTCTCTCTCTCTCTCTCTCTCTCTCTCTCTCTCTCTCTCTCTCTCACACACACACACACACACACACACACACACACACACACACACACAGCCACCCTATGTAAATGGAGCCATGACTTCCAGCTGCCCCCATGTACCAACCCTTAGAAACATTCTCCTTGTCCCTCTTCCCACCCAATGTCCTAGGTGACATGTTTGTTCTTTCCCTTTATCCTGCAGCCCACACACTTTTAGTCACCATGGGTCTCCTAGCTAGTCTAGCTCCAGCGACAACCCTCACAAAGAAGCAAGCAGCAGAAAGCCTTTCAACAGGTATGCGCCCCCCTTCTGAGTGCAGCATAATGTCAACAATAGCAGAAGCCAACGTGGGCACCATTTGCAGGTTCAGGAAGGTTCTAAGAGTTCCCAGCCTGTTGTCTGGGCTCGGCCAGCACAGTGTGTTGATGGCCCACCTATGTTTATTGCCCCTGATTGTTATACACCAGTGGGGGAGGCTATTATGAAAACGATGCTCACAGAGCTGCCTGTGGCCATGCAGGGGAACCGTGCTGGTCTGGAGAACCTCCAGAAAGAGTGTTAGCAAGTCAAGAAGCCTGGGGCTCTGGTGGGTAATGAAGATTTGGAGGAAGGTCATGCAGGGGAACTGGTCTGGAGAACCTCCAGAAAGAGTGTTAGCAAGTCAAGAAGCCTGGAGCTTTGGTGGGTAATGAAGATTTGGAGCCAGGTCAGCACACTTTTCCTGGAAAGGTCCAGAGAACAAATGATATAGGCTTCGTAAGGCCATAAATCTCTATTAAACTGCTATGCTCTAGCTGTGGGGTGTGTGTGTGTGTGTGTGTGTGTGTGTGTGTGTGTGTGTGTGTGTGACATGTGCATACGTGCCTGTGTGCATGCACTTGTGGAAGCAAGAGAACAACCACACCTAAGGCACTGACTGCTGTTGTACCCATTTTTTCGAAACCCCCAGAGACCACCAAGGAGCCAGTTTCCGATGTAAGCACTTAAGGGTCCTTTTATTGTCAGGTTCGAACCTGGGCCACCACCGGCAGATGGAGGGAAATTTGGTGGCTGGGGCAGGCCCAGGAGTAGGGAGTTTTTATAGGGAAAAACCACAAGCCGGGAATTACATGCTTTGGCATCTTGGGACTAGGTAGAAGGGATATGGGGCAAGGTGATTTTTTTGAAACTATTGGTCTGGACTTTTAGTGCAAAGCCACATTTGAAGCTATTGGGTTGGACTTTTGGTGGGGAACCATAACTCGCTGAGCTGGATTGTCTGGGCTGCTCACCAGGATTATCTGGATATCTTCAAGGGCCATAAACCGCAGACACAATGTCTACAGGAGCATACTGCCCTGTATCTGTTCAAGTTGTCATGGCTCATTCCTGAGGTCCTTCCTGGAACTGAGTACGGCAGGTGGTCTAAGATGATGGCCCTACCCTAACATGGGGTCTGTATTGCCTTCGTACTACCTCTTTTGAGACAGGCTCTCTCACTGGCCTGAAACTCACCAAGTAGACTAAGTTGGATGGCTGCAGAGATGCACAGGTTCACCTGCCTTTGCGGGTCCAGTGCTGGGACCACGAGGGCTTGTCCTCAGGCTCTGCTTTGCTCCTGTGCATTCTGGAGAGTCAACTCGGGTCCCGATGTTTGTGAGGCAAGAGTTTTGTTGACTGAGCCCTCTCCCCAGGCCCCCTGAGCACTGGTGTTGTGTGATATTTTGTTTGTGTTCTGACAAATAAAGCTTGCCTGGAGATCAGAGGGTGGAACTAGTTAACCACTAGTTAACCATAGAGGCCAGGCAGTGGTGGCTCACACCTTTAATCCCAACACTTGGGAGGAGGAAGCAGGAAGATCAGGAATTCAAGGCTACCCTGGGCTACATGAGATTGAATCAGTCTAAAAGAGAAACAGAGCCTGGCAGTAGTGGTGCACGCCTTTAATCCCAGCGCTAGGGAGGTGGAGACAGGAATATGAGGTGGGTGGGGACAGGATCTCGGCCCCCTTGTTCAGTCTGAGGATTTGTAGAGGTAAGAAGTGTCCAGTGCTGCTGCTCTGCTTCTCTGATCTTTCAGGTTATTACCCCAGTATTTGACTCCTGGTTTTTATGGTAAGACTAACTAGGATGACACTTCACACTGGCTTTACAAAACAAATCAGTCAGAGCTGACACACAAGGTGAATATTCCTGACTGTGTTCTACTGAAGGTTTAACAAGTGTGGGTGATAGCCAAGGAGGCCCACTAGTCAAAGTCAGCCAACCCATACTCCTTCCAGCAACTGGAAATGGGCTGAGTATGGAACTTAGTGGTAGAGCCCTTGCCTAACAAACATAAGGCACCAAATTCTTCTACTAGCCCTGGGAGAATTAAAAAGTAGATAGTAACTACAAAACTTAACAGATTCAGATATGAAGTTACATGAAGGGGAGATGCCAAGGATTTTCTGACTTGTGCTTTCGACGGGACAAATAATTACTAGGCACCGTACAGGGCACGTGCAGAGCGGTGAGAGCAAAGACAGGGGTCTACCGCTCAGGGGTCTCTTCTACTAACAGATGTGAGATAAATGCATCAATGCAAAGCAGTTGGATGAGTGTTCCAGCAGAAGTTGTACCAGCGCAATGTCAGTATGGGGAAGTATCCAGGGACGTGTGCCAGGGGTATGTTGAACAAGAACTGGGAAGAGCGTGCCAAGTGGCCTGCATGAGGGGAAACACCCTGCACTCCAGAGTGCCAGCACAGCCTACTGTCTATGAGGGCCAGCGCTGGGACACATGCCAGATGAGGAATAGATCTAAATCTGGTGTTCTAGAATGTTCTCCTCTTGACAGTTATGGTAAGACTCTGAGGATAGAGCCAAGGAAGAAGAGTAAGGTGTGTGTGGGGGCAGGGGGGTAGTAGCATTGTAACAACTTCCTCTAGAGCTCTGGGAGAGAGGAACTCAGATGTCAAGGTGGGGAGTGACCTAAGGAGCAAGAGACAGTGTGTGCTTTGGCCTTGAATCAATGCCTTCCTGGGTCTTGGCACAGAAAAGAAGCCACTAAAAAAGAAGCTGATACAACTCACTCGGGCCACACACCCCAGGCTGTGTTGGGTTGGCAGCTGCTGACCTGACCTAGGGCACTCTCATCTCCCTCCAGATCTGAGACAGAAATGTGAAAGCCAAGCATCGGGGACCCAGGTTTTCTTTCTGTTCTCTAGGACAGCAGAGGTAGACAGTCAACACTAAAGCAATGCTCACTGAGGAGCACAGTTAGCAAGCCAACTTGATACAGATTTCTGGTCAAAATATGTAGCCTCTAACAAGATGTACAGGGATGTGTGTATATTTCTGTGCATTTTCTTCACATGTCATCATAGCTCTCTAAATGAAAGTTTTTGCCTTCATTAAACAGAAATTAGGTGGTTTCTGTTATGTTCATAGAAGGTTTCATTTTTTTCACTTAAACACCTACCTATAAAATTGTTTTCTGATAACACATCCTAATAACATAAACATTTGAAAGAACCAGGGATCTCAGCTGTCTTTCCTGTAATCAGGAAATTCAAGGTGAAGAATGGGAACGTCCATTCTGCCCAATTCTGAACAACTTAACTGTATTGACTGAGCATTCAGGAAATAAACCCTGACTTACATTAATTATGTTTGAGAAGGAACTTCATAATCTGGGGATATTTTGAACTTTCTAGAGCTCATACAGCTAACTGATCCCTCACTTTGGTCAGGCACCATCATGGCCACACACCTCTCTACAAATTAGTGAACTGGTGGATGTAAATGGCAGAAGACTCTCCCCACATCCAGGAGGAACTCCATTCACAATCTTAACCTCTAGAAAACAAAACCCTAAAATCTCTGTGAATGAGTTGTACTCTGTTTCCAGGGCTTGCTTCAATGCCCTGGATAAGGAGCAGAGTCACGAGTCGTGGCAGAGTGGTGGGGGGAACCTGTAGGTGGAGTGAAGACTAGACAATGGAGAACAAAGCAGATGGGTGCGGATGCTGCCTGGCAGAGCATGTGTGCTGCGGACAGAGTAAGAGCAGGCATCTCTACACCGCGCACGTCCTGGTTTTTGTGTGTGCGTGTTCCCATTTGATTCTTACAGCAACCCTAAGCATCACGTACGTGTACAGACAGGAAGGAGTGGAGAGGTGTAACACTGACTCCAAGTCCATTCATTATGCTTGGAACGTGAAATATCCGCCACAGATTCCTGCAGACCACTTGGTCCCCGGATGGCGGCACTATTTGGGGGGAAATGGAAAGTAGGTAACAAGGTGAAGGAAATAGAACCCGGGGGCATATCTTTGTGTTTGCTCCCTCTCTCCCTCTTTCCCTCCCTCTCTCCCTCCCTCCCTCCCACCCTCCCTCCCTCCCTCCTTCCTTACTGTCCACTATGAAATGAATAGCTTCTTCTGGCCTGTCATGATATTCAGCCTCACTTCAGACCCAAAGTAGTGGATCTAGCCAATGTTGGACGGAACCCATGAGCTGAAGCAAACTAAAATCCCCTCTCCTAGGTATTGACTGAACACACCTCCCTATATGGGGAAAAAAAGACAACCTTGGTAACCAGAAACATGGGTGACAAAGAAAGAGTCTGGGTTATAAGTATAGATATCACTGACAAAAACATGATGGGTAAGGGTGCAAGACAGCACCTCATCCGTTAGTTAACTCAAGCCAAACTCTACCACGGTTGGTATTTCATGGTTCCATGAGATCTGCCTGCAGCTTCCTCCCCAGGCAGGTTACCTGGATCTCTACCCGCACATTCTAGTTTCTAGGCAAGTCAATGCCAATGGCTCTCCCTCAGACCTGTGCAGGGCCTTGGGAATGCATGGTCTGCAGAATACCTTCTATGGAGAGACCTTTCCATCCTTGCCAGTTCATGAGTCTTCAACCAAGCAGGTCTCCTCCACCCTTCCCAACCAAGCTTCTTCTCTCCTTATCTTTGAACAACCCCAGAACTTCCCTCTACTCTGACTCATTCCGTAGTCCAGCCTACAAGAAGGCTCTTTGCCTCCCCAGTTAGACTGTAAGCATGCTAAAGACAATGTCAGATCTGAATTGTGCCCACCCCTCCCCCCATGTCTACACATGGAACCCGACTGTAGAGCCTGGCACAGAGCAGGTGGTGCACACTCTGAGAATTTCTAAACTGAGGAACTAATAATGTTCTAGTAGCCGTTAGGTCTATAGAGTATCATTAAAAAAGGGGGATAAGAAAGTATGTTTTGGGGCTGGAGAGATAGTTTCAGAGTTAAGAGCACTGGCTTCTCTTCCGGGGGACCTAGATTTGATTACCAGCATCTGTAACTCTGGGAAATATGACACCCTCTCTGCATGTGGCACACAGAGACACACAGGCAGGCAAGACACCCATACCCATAAAATAAAATCAATCTAAAAAACAATGTTAAGTAAAATACATTAATAAAATATATTGAACAATGTATAATTTATATATTTATTTATATTATTTAAATATTATTAATAATATATTTAATAACATATATTTAAAATATGGAGATTATAAAATGTCTGGGATATAGGTATTTACTCCCATGAAATTAAAAACTCTTCATTATGTTTATTGGACTTCCCTCATCACAAGCCTGGAAACACTGCATGAACTTTCAAAGGGGCCTCGGTGGGTATATGGGAAGATGAACCTGGGTGTGACGATCTTCGGACAAAGCCCCCCACCCCACCCCCTGTGAGTCTGGTGGCGCCTTCCAGCTGCCCTGTTAGCAGGAGAGTAAAGCTTGTAAGTTCAGTCAGTGAAATCCTGCACCGACCCCAGCCTCCCCCGACCCAAGCTGTGCTTCCCTAGGGCTGAACATGCCCTGGACCAGAGACCCAGTACTCCATTATTATCAGTGGCTAAAGTCGCTCACAATGAACATGTGATTTTTCAGGAGAAGTTTCCCATTTCCTCACTCAGACAGATATTTCTAATTTTCACTGTGATTTTCTGCAAGTTAGAAAATGACCAAAAAATTTTTTTCTGTAGAACTCTAGTGTGCTGTCGTATCCGTGAACATTCTATATGTTAAACCTCCTTTCTCCGCACAAAGCGATGTCCCTAGCGCCCTGCGTCCTGCCCAGGTCCTTTCACCCACGTTAGTCTCGCAATGCCAAAGTGCCTTTTCTATTATTTAGGAGTGCCTCTCACTTTACATACTTGGCAGGCATCCACCAGCATCCTGGTGTCACAGCTCTGCTTAACGACCGACCCTGTGTCTTCCAGTCCACTTGAGTGTTGGTTGATGCAAAACCTCTCTCCGCTGAAGTTAACGAGGGATTTTCTCCAGATGTGAGTCAGACTTGGGCTCCCCCACCCCTGCCCCAGGTCTTTGGATTGGTGATCAGGAGATGGGCACCCAAGTCCAGACTCCTCCCCTTTGTGTTTGTAACTGATACTAAGTCAATACTTTAGGATCGGCTGGGAAATGCGAGCAAACACCAACAGAGGCCACGGTCTGTCTGCCCCTCCCCCATCTAGGAAGCTCTATGCACTTCAGTGGCTGCCCTGCCCTCTCACCTCCATTGACCTCCCCACTGACTGTGAGCCACCCTGTCATTCACACGCTGGGTCCCTGTGGCAGCTTTCTTGTCACTTAGAATGTCCTATAAAAGCCCCCTCAGTCATGATTCCTGCATCTCCCTGTGCCCAGGCTCCCTTCTGCTTTTTTCTGTTGCTGGGGATCAAACCCATACCCTTGAGCATGCTGGACAAGCACTCTACGGAAGACTCACTCTTCGGCCCCATGCTGTTCTTTTCCACACCTCCCTCAAATCATGAGAGAGAAAGATCGCGAGCTAATGCTGTGTTTTATCAAAGGAATGTTACAGCCAAGTGCATATGGAAATCCTTTCTCCGTTCTTTTTTTGTTTTTTGTTTTGTTTTATTTTTTTTATTTTATTTTACAATACTATTCAGTTCTACATAACAGCCACAGATTTCCTTGTTCTCCCCCTTCCTGCCCCCTCCCCTTCCCCCCAGCCCTCCCCCCATTCCCATCACCTCCAGAGCAAGGCCTCCCCCGAGGACTGAGATCGACTTGATAGACTCAGTCCAGGCAGGTCCAGTCCCCTCCTCCCAGATTGAGCCAAGCGACCATGCAGAAGTCCCAGGTTTCAAACAGCTAACACATGCAATGAGCCCAGGACCTGGTACCACTGCCTAGTTGCCTCCCAAACAGATCAAGCCAATCAACTGTCTCACCTATTCAGAGGGCCTGATCCAGTTGGGGGCCCCTCAGCCTTTGGTTCATAGTTCATGTGTTTCCATTCGTTTGGCTATTTGTCCCTGTGCTTTATCCAACCTTGGTCTCAACAATTCTCGCTCATACAAACCCTCCTCTTTCTCACCTACTCTGGTGATGGCTTGTCTCCATTCTTTGTCTTCTCTTCATGTTACCCACCCCCTCTTTGCTTTCCTTCCTCTTTCCCTCCCTCCTTTCTGTCTCTGTCTGTCCGTCTGTCTCTGTCCTCAGCGATATTCAGGACTGAACCTCAGGCCTTGCATTTTCTAGGTAAGCACGCTGTCAATAAGCTGTATACTCAGCCCTCTATTTACGTCGTTGGTCTGCTTTTTTGAGACAGGGTCTTACGGAGTTGCACAGAGTGGCCTCGAACTTGTGGTCCTGCTGCCTCATCATCTTAGAACACCAGTGACTAAGAGGAAATGATTAGAGCGTGGGTGGATTTTGGCAACCGCTTCATATCCTGATTTTTGTCTGAAGTTCACATCCTCCGCTCAGTGGGACTAATGTAAGACTCTACCCAAGTTGACAATTTTGCCTTGAGGATTAATTTATCAAAAACAGTGATTATTCATCTGGTGTGGTGGTGGGTCATGCCTTTAATCCCAGAACTAGGGAGGCAGAGGCAGGAGGATCTCTGTGAGTTCGAGGCCAGCCTGGTCTATAAAGCGACTTCCAGGACAGCTAGGACTACACAGAGAAACCCTGTCTCAAAAACCATACAAACAAACAAACAAAAAGACAGTGATTATTCAAATAATAGATCCTAATGGTCCAATTAGAAGAGTGTCTTGTCCTATAGGACATTATTCACAAGTATGGTAAGATAGAGCCATGGGATTTATTATGCCCCCGTCATTTTAGAGAGTATTTGAAGGACTGTTGTGCAAGAGGAATTCTTACAAATTTAGACCAAGAAGCTCTGCAAAAACTAAGTAGAACCAAGGAAACGCACTGGAGCAAATGGGAAGTTCGCTGAGCAAAGATGAAAACTGATTCTCAGCCCAGGGCTGGCAGGCTACCTTCCCAAATGTGTGGATGTTGATCAATTCATAGGAGGTGCACTCTAGAAGAATGGAAAAGAAAACAATACTCAGAGGGACAATGAGGGGTACGTCTGGACAACACTCTCATTGTGCACATTGAAGCCGAAACTGTGGGTGTGTGACTGGTAACATGGTCACTGTGTCCCACAGCAAGAGGGTAAGAATTGGGGGCTGGTGTACCAAGCCTGCCCCCACTCTGACAATGAATAGGAGTCCTTCAAAACAGCAATCTTAGCGTACTGTGCTTCTGATCAATGTCTAGTGCTTAAAAATGCTCTGCACACAGGACACACTCAATCTGTATTGTTTGGGGACACAGTCTCTGCACACAGCTATGGCTCCCCTCGGACGCAGAGTACTAGATTACGAGCACCATGCCTGGCTTCAGTGGGACTATTTTAATGAATCAAAGTCTGTCCAAGTGCTTGAGAAGATGACTTTTGTTTTTATTAAAAAAACAATAATTACATCATTTCCCTCCATTCACTTTCCTCCCATCGAGTCCATTCAGTGTTGCTTGTATTTCCCACTGGTTCTGGATAACAGATCAGAGGGCTCATCCTTGAGGGGGACACTATTTCTGTTCTTTGCACCCCTTAGTTGCCTATAGTTTGTTGTCTATGGATAAGGTCATATGAGATTTCCTCTTCCACGTTAGTGTATCTATATGGCATTGTCCTTGTTCAGGTCTTGTTTAGGTAACCGTATTGTTGAAATATCATAGGTGGACCCTCCTTATTTCTAGGAGACACGAGCTCACGCAGACTTTCTGGTCCACTGGCTCTTACAATATTTGGTTCCCTCTTCCACGGTGTCCCTGAGCCGCAAGTACAGGGTTAACGATGTAGATGTATCCACTGGGGCTGGGGAACCCCATGACCCACTGAACTCTGTATCTGGACCAGTTGTGGCTTTCTCCAATGGGTTTGTCCTTTGGTGAGAGTTGGCGCTGCACGCATGTCTCTGCGAGTATAAGGGTGAGTATTTAGAAGGCAGTTGAGAACGTGCTGGTTCAATGAAGTCACAGTAGCAGGCTCTCCTCTAAGATCCATGACCTCACTAGTCCTGAGCGGTTGGTGGGTTTCCTGTACGAGGCATGATTTTGCTCCTGTTGAGCAGGTCCTTAAGTCCAATTAGACAGCTGTTGGGTACCGCCAAGACAGCGCCACTGTCGTACCTCTAGGGATGTCTTGCCATGCCGATCGTTGTTAGTGTTCATAGGTGTTCCAGCTGGGCGGGAGTATTGGTTGCTTCCCTAGATTGGCAGCTTGCATAGCACCTTCATGCAGGAGGCTCTCAGGTCAGATCTTGCTTGAATCTCCCCAGTCCTGTATCTGAGGTGTGTGGTATCTTCAGCAATAGAGATTTTTACCTTTAACCTCTGGAAAGCAACCAAAGCCAACAGCAACATCCCATATTGTTTTAGGAGTCTCTTGGATTGCCCTGACCAACAACTCAAAAAGGGGATTCTCATGCTTGGGTATTGGGTTTTTATTTGGTACTTGAGGAAAGCATCGTCAACCCAGCTGACCTAACTTCATTTAAACTATGTATGTCTGTGTATACATATACACTTATATGTATTATGTGTAGTTCTAGGTCAATAAAAAGTAATATGATTTCTCACGGCCTTTTCAAAAACCTGAGAAAAGAACTTTAGAATTTAAGATAAAGGCCTGGTGCTTTACCAGGACCCTTTGGATTCTTCAGCCTAGGATTTCAGAGCCCACCTCACTCTGTAGACCAGTC